>NW_006295460.1:702255-704205 GCF_000327345.1 Myotis davidii | reverse complement strand
GCAGGCAGGCAGGCAGGCAGGTGACCAGTTAGGAGCCAGGTGTCCTGGATTGTGAGAGGGATGTCCAACTGCTGGCAGGGGTCCCAGATTCCCTGAGGGGTCCAGGATTGAAGAAGGTGTAGGTTGGGCTGAGGGGACCACTACCCTGAATGAATTTCATGCACTGGGCCTCTAGTATATATATATAAAGAAAAAAAAGTGAAAGAGAAGGACAACTGTTCTTTTATGGGAATTAAATGTGCTATTGCTAGGTAGTGTGTACATGACTCCATTATCAGATAGTACTGCAGGGAGACCTCAGAGACACTGTTTATGTTTTAAACTCAAAAGCCTCTCAAACCAACTCACCCTGCTGAAACCTCTTCATTGTCAGAATACATTTGATGACCAAGGAAAGCCCACAGGATCAAGCTGAGACTGAAGCAGGAGCTCCCTGTATGGGCCATCTGCTACAGGGTGATCAGTGTCATTGGGATTTTTTCTACTTAGAGCTTCTGGCTAGAATTTTACCCAATCCCAATCACATTAGGCTCTACTCCAGGCTATTAGTAGTATTAGGTTCTACTCCAAATAGCTGAACAGCTTTTCACTACCTTCATGCTTGTTCCTTCAAGGTCAAGGGCAAAGAAAACTTAAAAAAATTATTGATTTTTTTTTTAGAGAGAGAAAGGGAGAGGGGTATAGGGGAGAAACACCGATGCAAGAAACACTGATTGGTTGCCTCCACATGTGCCCTAACTGGGGATCAAACCCACAATCTAGGTATGTGCCCTGGTCTGGAATTGAACCGGCCACCTTTTGGTGCATGGGATGACACTCCAACCAACTGAGCCACACTGGCCAGGGTTGTTAGAGGAAACTTTACTAAACTGTTGCATACTCTGTTTCTATTAAAATTCATCCATACCAGGTGAACTGGACAGGATAATGCATAAACTTTTGGGAACCTTTCTGTTGGTTTTTTACTTTAATCTCTAAAATATATCCAATCCAAACACTTTATACTTCTTTTCCTCTTTGGAAATAAGCATGACCTCCAGGAACAAATAGACCTGTGTTCTAATCCTGCTGCATAATACTAGCTTTATAATTTTAGTGCATTAAGTAACCTCTTTAATCCTTAGTATCCCCATCTTCCAATGAGAATAAGAGTACCTGAATCATAGATTATCTATATATATATAACAGCCTAAGTTACTGTTACACCCAAACAACTGGAACAACTGGAATGACTGGCCAGTAGCTATGACACACACTGACCCAGACCTTGCTGCTGGGGCCCTGACAGCCCCAAATCTGGTTCACCTGCACCCCAGACCCAGACAGGAGGGAGGAGGGAGCCTGATTCCTTGTGGAATTGGCCATTGGTTAGCTTGCTGCTGGGGCCATGACAGCCCCAAATCTGGTTCACCCTGGACCCAGACAGGAGGAAGGAGGGAGCCCGATTCCTCTCTGAATCGGCTGTTGGTTAGTTGCTGCTGGGGCTCTTCCCACGACAGGCCAGCCTCCCTCCCCCCATCCCCAATCAGCCCTGATCACAGGCGAGGCCGAAGGACCCCACCTGTGTACGAATTCATGCACTGGGCCTCTAGTAATGAATAATTGAGTTATGTACCTCACTCATATCCTACCAGCTGCTGAATAGGACAGAGTGAAAAGCCTCCATCCAATTTTATGTTTGATCTATTTAATTTTTCTACTAAAAATTTCACTTCCAGTCCTTTGAAATGATATAAGGAGTTCTCTTCTATGGCAACCTCTATTCAATTTTTCTTCCCATATGTCTTTGATGTCAACACATCCACATGAAATTAGAGCAACCATTCCCCTTAAAAATGCTTATGCTTATTGGAAAACTTGTGTCTAGACTACATGGTCGCCAAAGTGAAAGCTTTTGAGTTACAATTTTACATTAAAAATAGAGGTTAAGAAAAATGAAAATAAAGATTA
>NW_006295460.1:684189-700814 GCF_000327345.1 Myotis davidii | reverse complement strand
GAGATGGCCAGGAAAGGCCAATCCATACAGACAGAAGATAGATGGTTGCCAGGGGCTGGGAGGAGAGGGGGTGAGATTACTGAGTGTGAGGTTTCTTTTGGGGATGATGAAACATTTTAAAGTAGATAGTGGTCATAACCCACGGACACAGACAATAGTGTTGAAGGCTGGGGGTGGGGGACGGGGCAGGTTAGAAGGGGTCAGTGGGGAAAATCCAGATACTTTCAACAATATTTAATTTCTTAAAAATAGACAGTGGTGATGGTTGCACAACTCTGGAAGTATACTGACAACCACCGAATTGCACACTTTGAATAAACTGGGTGTGCAAATTCCCTCACTAAAACTTCCCATCGGCCCTCTGCATTCAAAAATTCCCAAATGGGGATCAAAACTACTGTTTTCTAGCTTCAGGGGTTGAATTAGCAGATCATGGGTGAGGAGGCCAGTGGTATGCATCGTTCCACACCATCTATAATAAAAGCATAATATGCTAATTAGACCTGACAGCCAAACAACCTTCCGGTGGAGACACTGCGCCAGTGCTTCTCAACCTTCTGGCCCTTTAAATATAGTTCCTCATGTTGTGAACCAACCATAAAATTATTTTCGTTGCTACTTCATAACTGTAATCTGGCTACTGTTATAAATCTTAACGTAAATATCTGATATGCAGGATGGTCTTAGGCGACCCCTGTGAAAGGGTCATTCGACTGCCAAAAGGGATTGTGACCCACAGGTTGAGAACCACTAAGCATACAACACAACCCTGACTGCCAGTAATTTAGAGGGGAAAGCAGAAACAAGGGGTTTTGTGTATGCTAGACAGGGAAGAAAGGTATGTCTGATAAGATCTGGTGACTCAAGTTGCTGCTTATGCTTAGTGCCAAAGTCTTTGAAAGAGGGCAGAGATGTCTCAAATACTGTTCTCTGAGAGTTGAGAAGCTGCATAGGGAGACCCCTCCTCCCCACTCTCCTATAAGTGGCAAACATAGTGCCACAATTAAACTTAGGGGAGATTTTTCTCAAAACAGTTTAGCCTTCAGATAACTGTCACGAATTAAGAGGCATACCGGCAAAAATCTAAGACCAAGGTTTCCCTTTATCTCTCCTCTTTCCCCTAGATGCTAAATCTCTGCTCTCATTTCTGGCAACAATACCATGGGTCTGGATTGTACAAAGTACTGGTTCTGGGAACAATATTTCTGTAAAGACTAGAGATTGACTTGAATTTTCAAATTTTGTACCGGGAGATTGATGTTGTGATATTATTTTCTGTCCAAATATTAGAAAAATCACGGCACATAAAATAAGGAAGGAGGTTAACGTGACTTAGAAACCATACTCTTTAGGAGAAGACATTCCAGGCAGCTTTCTACTCAATCTCAACTCTACCATCAGACTGGAGATCTCTTTGAGTCAGACTGAGCAGAATAAAATATTGGATGATCATGATTAAAGAATTTTATACTTTGTTTCATATTAACTCATAAAGAAAAAGGTATGTAACTTTTGGACATCCTTTTACATCCAGGTTCTTCATAATAGCAGATGGTTTTTATTCAGATTCTGGACTTCTTTAGTATTGTTTTTAGAAAAACATGTCCAGTTGTAAATCAGGATGGAAAACTAAATAAAGAATGATTTTCTTACCCAGGGCTCAGAAGGACTTTGAAGTTAGTTTCATTCTGGCAAATGTCAAAGGCATTTGAAGACAAAAGCTAAACAGCCTACCCTTTGCCTGGTAGAACTATAAAAGGTGAGGAGCTGCTATGGGGAGATGGCTTCATGAAGGTAGTAGCATGACCATCCTAACCTCCTGCCACTAGTGAACTAGCCAAACCAACAACTGACCACTGACTTAATGAACAAACTCAGTGAATTAAAGGGGCACTAGAGACAGACACTATTCCACATTCCAAATTTTCCAAAGAGGAAGTGGGTAGAGATAGGAGGGAATTTCTACTCAACTTCCTGGGAAATTTTAGGAGGAAGTCTTTCCGTTTCTCTAGCCCCAACGTTGCAAGAATGACTTGTCTGACTCATTGGTTTGTGAGAAGAGACTGAACTCATTCCTCCTCTTTTCCCTGTTCCTTCAGAAGCAGCCCTCTGGCAGGCTCTTCACGATGCCTACAATTGGGGGGATTAAGTCCAATTTAGGGAGAGTTATAGAAGTCCATCCAGCACAAATTTATAACCATGTTATTCAGTCAGTTTGGCTTTCCCTCTGTTTGTCTTCTATATCTTATGTGTCAATCAGCTCCTAATTAAAAAAAAAAAATCAGTGCATGGTTTTTGTTCATTGCCTTCATTGAAACCCTAGGAGGGGCAAGACTGTACAATATTGGATTTCCTGGTGGAACTTTCTTAGATTTGAACAAATAAATCTTTGGGGGCTGGGCAAAGAAATAGTGTTGGTGGTCAGTGATAAGAACAGATATTTTCTAGGTTAAATAGAATATAGCTGTGCAAAAGCATAAAACTGAGAGAGCAAATAATATACTTAATAAACTGAAATAAGTCCAATATGATTGGAGAAAAAAAAAGTAGAGTGAGCAAATCTATACACAGGAGAAACATTGTGTAGAGCTTGGCCATGGAATTGGGATTTTTGCCCTAAGGTAAATTTGTGAGATTAAGCTAATAAATATATAAGGCTCACAGTTTAATTTTAATTTCAGATTTAAAAACCAAACAAAAAAATTTAAGTATGAGTATGTCCCACACAACATTTGCAATAAATGGGGTATATTTATACTACCAAAAAAAAAGTATTCATTGCTTCTCTGAAATTCAAATTTAACTAACTATTCTGCATTTTATTACAATTTTATTCTAAGGAAAAGGGCAAGCCACTGAAGTCTTGAAAACATTGAAGTGACATGATCAGAAATCAGAAAGAAGAAAACTAGTGATGGAGCCAAAGGCCAGCTTCTCTTTCCCAGCATTCTCCAGTTTCTTTAGAGCTCCTTTCAAATCGGCCTCACGGTTAAACCAACAGTAACATGATTCTGCTGTATCCTGCAACTCAGGATAATTTTGTAAACAAAGCCTGATGAAAATAAATCACAGCCTAGGTAGGATGACAGACAAGGCTGACTCACAACCAAAATGGAAAGTTGGATTCTACTTCTTAGCATTCGCGGTCTGTAGAGAAAAAGCACTACATTGAAGTGACTGAGGAGCACAGCAATTTCACTTTCAACACTGAGCACATTCATTGCGCCTCCAGACGTTGAAAGCTCCCACGTCTCCCTAACCGGCTACAAAGTTTGGTGCCTGCCTTTTTCAGATGGCGGTGACTTCTGCCTAATTCACGGCCACCTGTCTGATTCACAGTGAGGGGTTTTCAATGGGCTGACATGACCATTACTAAAATATGATCCACCAGAGGAACAGCGGCATCCCATGCTAATGCAGAAGAAATGGGCTTGTCGCCAGTGAGCAAAACCTGTTTTCCGGATTGAATATCCACTTTCTAAACACATATTTTAATTTTTAATGTTGACTTCGTGTGTTTCCTAAATACCTCTGTGCCTCTTCTTTGTAACCGTTTCCCAAGGAGTTCTTTCATATAGCAATTATTACTTAGAGTTCTAATTGCAGCTCTCTGGAACAGTGTAATGGCCAGATTGGAACACGCTGTTCTCACCTACCAACTGGTCAATTTATGGGCTTGCAACTGTGTGAGTACATGCATCACCCATCTCTCCACAGGAGGTCAATAACCATAAGTGGTAGAAGCAGTGTTAAAATGGAAGAAAAAAAACTAAGGCAAAAGTTTTTTGTTCTTTTTTTCCCACCCCCCCTGACAAGGCCAGGAATGTGGCTATAACGCATGGTAGGTATTTTAAAATACCTCCGTACCAAAAAATTTTAACACATGCTAATGTTCAGTACGTCCATCTAGTCCTAGTCTCAGAATTGCAAAAGTGAAATTGAAGCAGAGGAATGCAAACCTGAGTAACTGGCAGGAGTTACTACCTGTTTGGCTAAGCCAAAACAATACTAAGTGAAATAGGGTTTAGCAAACAAACATCAACTCTAGCATCTGATGAGTGCTTCCCATGCGCCAGGAATTATTATTAACATTACCAATAACAATGTAATGACTCACTACAATCATACAAAGTAGGTATTATTACCCTTACCATTAAATTAATCAGAGAATTGAAAATTAAAGAATACAAGTTTTTAGCCTGAAATACACAACTCAAGAATAATAGACAGAAAAATTCAATACAGGCTATTTGACCTGAAATTTACGTTTAACCACTATACTTCTCTTATTCTAGGGATGGAGCACCTTTTAAGAATGGAGAACACTTCTATAGACTACAAAGTATGAATGAAGGATAGACTGGGTTGCTTTTCCCTGGTAAAACATTCAGCAGTTTTCTCATATTTCCCTTTGCTGTTCCATGCTCCTATGTAACTTTATAAGGATTTAAGGAACATAAATTGTTGTGGGCCATACTTGCCCAATGAAACAATCAATTCTCTGCTTTAAGTTAATCTATGCTCATTCTTTCATTCAACAATCAGGCATGGAGTGCCTGTTGGGTGAGTAGCACTAAATCTGTCATTAAGATATTGCTCTTGATCAAAAGAATTGCACAACCTATAGGTATACATAGACATGCAAGGAAACAATTAGAATGGCGATCACATTGGTAGAAAAAGCTACCCTGTTGAATGCTAGGCCATTTAATGCTCTGGAGGATGTATAACTCTGTGCCTCAAAGATGCCAAGCCTTGCTCTTTTCCTTACCTGCTCACTCAGGACTTTCCCACCTCCTACAAAATACTTCCAGAGATTTCTAGAAATACCAGTGGGCACTTCTTTTGGTACATGAACTGATTCATTGGCTACAGGGACTTTAGGGTAGACACATTGATTAGAAAAGTCACAGAATAAGAATAAGAACATAAAATTGCCTATGGGAACTGCATTATGGCCACTGAGGATGGTGGGCCTAAGGCACTCTTGTCCTCTGCACCACAAGGGGGTGGGGAAATCACCCTTGTCCTGATTCTGAACTACATTTAGTTAATAGGATGTTCTGTAGCAGGGTCACACAGACTCTCAGCAAGTCAGTGTCACCACTGTGTCTCTCCTCTCTAAAAAAGCCAACAACCTATCCAAAGGATTAGGCAGAGACATATGCTTCATTGTTGCTGTTTTTTTTTCTGTCTCTCAAGAGCCTGAAACAGACAAACATAAACAAAACAAATATTACTCTTGTCCTTTAGCCAAAAAATAGACAAAGCCACATGTAAAACAGTCATGCAAATTGTGGCCACCAACCCATTACTAATATGCACAGCCTGACTTAGTATGGGTTTAAATAGGACACCCTGCTACACGTAGAACGTGGTAGGTACTATCCTAGAGACATGAGCAAAAGAGTTGAGGAGTGGCTGAGGAGAAGTCTTGGGTGAAGCAGTGACCCTTAGGCTCAATCTCGACAAATGAGCATGTTGGGCAGAAAACAGTGGAAAAGCATGCTGTTCAGATGTCTGAGAGAGCGTGGAGTTGCTGGGTTAGTAGGAAGTGTAATGTGCTTGGGGAAAAGTTATGTGTTAGGATGTACAGGTGGGGAGGCTAAAAAGAAATGATGGGACCAAATTCAGAGTGCCCCCATCCTGGAATCTTTTCAGTCAAATATTTTCTAAGTGACTCTCATTTAGGAGAGAAAATAATAACCCCCCCCCCCCCGCCCATCATCTTAGGTTCTTTGGCTGCAGTCCCATAAATTTGACTAACAAAAGACAGATTACAAAGAGAAAACAAGTTTATTAGCATGGGCTTCATACACGTACACAGGGGACCACTCAGAGAGGAGAAACTCAGAGGGATGCTTAGGTTTTGAGCTTATACAGCATCTTAACAAAATAATAATAAATTTCAAAGAAGTGACAAGACAAAGGAAAAGGACTTGTAGCTTCTAGATGCAGCAAATGGGAGAAAGCAAATATGTGGGGAAACAAATGGTAGTTGAAGGCTAGTTTTAGCCAAGTTTGTTATTATGTTGATTTTTCTGGAGCTTCTATGAGCTGATAAGAGCCTAAGGTTGTGTCCAATGATTAACTTTCATCATTTCTGGTGGTGGTGGGGCATATTTACAAATTTCTGTCTCCATTTTAGGCAAATCAGGGGAGGGCAGACAGTATGTGTGTGTGTGTGTGTGTGTGTGTGTGTGTGTGTGTGAATATATCTCTTACCAATTGCTTTTAGCTCAAAATAATACTTATGCCAAAATGGCATCTTTGAGGATAGCATAGTCTGCTATCCTTCATCAATGAAGTTTCCATTCATCCTTATTTATAACATACTCTTTAATTCTATTTAGGAAAGAGAAAAAAAAGATTTAAAGCAAGATGCACAATAAATACCAATGTATGTCATTGATGCAGACTTTCTGGGCATAATGAACCATGCAATACACCTGAGAATTTTGTCCTAAGCAGAATATTTTACAGTTCTAAACACAATGGTATCATAATTTGTTTTAGTCAAATTGTAGTGTTTATTACTTAGTTTTATTTAGCCTGAAATAGTGGCCTATAATCCAACAATAGTTGTAGCAATTGATATTTAGATTACTATTTGAAGATGGTGCTCACCTACTCATTTAATTTGTATTGGAACCGCTTAATACAAAACTGCCCAGGCTTTTATATTGTTTCTTACTTTTCCCAGGAGAAATTGGTAGGGAGCAAACCTTTGTCCATAGATTTTATATCTGTTGGAGCTCATCTAATCAAAAGTCCTAAACATGGGGAATTCCCTCTCTTTCTCCCCTTTTCTCCCCAGGCTAGTATGTCGCTGATGAAGAATAAGGAGATTCTCTATGAACTCAAGTTTCCCTGTTGTCTATTCAACAGTTTAGACTAGGCTGTGGGAAGATTAAAAAGTCCATTGTTTCCACACATCTAACCCATGTCTTCTACGCCACCATCTTTGTATCCTCATATTTTGGTTTCTATCTGTTTAGCTCTTTTGTTTTCCTCTGGATCAAATCATAAGTAAGAGAAAGGAATGTTTTTGATTGCTCCCTCCAAAGTGTAGATACCCCTCCACTTGATTGGATGAACCAATGATGTCCAATACATTAACAATATATTTGATAGCCATCTCTATTGCTCAAATTGCTCTCATATACATGTGCCCCTTGGGTAACTTCACAACAATCACATGGAGTTAGCCATGCAAAGGCATTGTTCCTATTTTACAGAGGAGTAGACTGTACCTTAAAGGATCAAGTGGCTTGCTTAACCTATTCAACTCTCTGGAACTCAGCATTTTGTCATTTAGATAAGTTCTCTTAAGTCCTGGTTCCACAGTCCCACAACAATAGTGAAACAGTAGGATTGTAACATTGGAGTAATCAGGGTATTAGCATGAAAAAGGATGGTTTCATAGCTTTGCTCTGGTCTTTACCAGATATACCTTTAGGTAAGTTGGCTCAAGTGTCATATGTCATTCTGTAACATAAAGATAACAACCCCCATCTCTCAGAGTTGTCTATATTACATGAGAAAATATATCAAACAGCACCACACCTGCTATATAGTAAGAACTGAATATATTACTGTTTAATATAATTATTATCATTACTATTATTAAGTAAGAGTAGATAGTGGTAAATATAGTGTGCAAGTAAAGGGAAATGGAAATTCAGGTATTTCTTCCATTTCTCTCCCATGACCATAAAATCTAGATTCCCAGTAAACAAATTTTTACTTCCATCCATATGTGCTTGCATTTCAAAAATTCATTAGGCCTGATTGGCTGCTATTAATGTTTGAATGCTGGTTGACCTTGGTTGCTTTAAGGTCTCTCACAGCTTTTTCAAGTTGGAAAAAAAATCCCTGAACTATCCTTGTGGGGCCATATTTATGAATTAATACATGTGTTGCTGGACCACTCTGAGCACTCAAATTTATTTTTTATAATCATGCTCACTTAGTGTAACTTTGGGTCTTTTATTTGGTAGCTAATGACTATAGTAAAATTAAAAGAAAATGGTCTAATATCACTATTCCAACAAAATGATTTATCAATATTTAATTTAAATGAACATTGCCTTAGATAATCTCTAAGGCATGTTTTGAACATATATTACCACATCGTCCCCCAAGAGAGAATTTTACTGTTCATTTAATGAGACAGTTAAGTTGAAACAAGGGACTAGATTCTTTTTTTATTCTGTATGTAGAAATAGCCATATAATTTGACCCTCTGCCATCAAAAATAAATGTATTAAGAAAACCAATAGGAAACCTTTTCCAATATAATCTTCACCTTTATTCTTGCTTGCTGTCTGAAAGAGGCCGCTGCTGTGAGAGGTGTATGTCTTAAAAGATTTCACTACATTTGATATCTTGGGTAACTTCAAGAGCAGGAACTTTGAAAATATAAATTAGTCATCTCTGCTGTATGCTTATTGCTGTCATTCAGTTGAACAGAATTAAACTTGCCACTTGTACCATCATACAGAAGAAAATTATAGGAAAAAATGTTAATGTCATTTAATGAAGGAGCAAATAGAATTCTGTACTGCTTCAATTATTTTGCATGAAAAACACATTGAAAGAAAAACAGGGAAAGCATTAAGTTTCTCTGAGGTCGGTTACTGAGGTCAAAACAAAACTGAGTATTATCTTTAGATGCTATTTAGGCAACTGTTCTTTCCACTTTATTTACCAGAATGGCTCACCAGTACCTAAAATTCTACCACTTCTTTGCTAAATTTTTTGATTTACTTTTCTTTTTTTTTTGGGGGGGGGGGTTGGGGTGGGAATATCTGCTTTTGAAATTTGGTTTTTTGGAGATACAGATGCCTCATTCCAAATATGGAAAATGATAAGGAAGCCTAGAGCATATCTTTTTCTTGGTTCTCACATCTCTTTTTTTTGTTCCACATTTTAAATGTATAAATTATACATGAAAATTGGGATTAGTGAGTTGTCTTGAAAGGCAAGAAAATCTAGCCATGCTGAGCCTGCATTTTCACATGACAAATACCAATGTGAGCTGAGCAGCAACTGCTTTCTAGAGGCACATGAACTCTACTAGCTACAGTACTCACCAGTCTCTATTGTCTCTCCACTCCAACCAGCCAGCTTTACTCACTAAACTGCTGACATGATTCCTGAAAAATATTTGAATTTATCTATCTATTGATCTATCGATCTTAATCTAGATAGATAGATATTTTATTATTAACAGAGGAAAAATAAATCAAGGAGAAGTAGGCAGCCTCTAAGTCTACCTCTGATTATTTAAAACTTTTTCTTAGAATAAGTGTGACCTTAGGCAATTTACCTGGGTAATTTTCTCATTTGTAAAACTGAACATAATATTTATAATTCCTATCTTTAGTATTTCTGTGATAATCAGTAAGATGATGCATATAAAGCATAATGTCTAGAACAAAGTAGGTGTATAATAAATGTTAGCTACACACGTTCTATGATATACCAAAATAAATGTGGTTAAAAAAAATGGACTGTGCATTCCTTCCCTCCATTTCATATCAAAGATGCCCTGTATCAGGATCTTTGATTTTCAGTTAGATTTCCCCCCTTGAATAGTCCGGGATAACTGCCAATGGACATACTGACTCTGTCGTTGTGGATGAACCTTTTGTTCTTGAGCTTTGAGCAGGATAATGAATGAATTAGGAAAGCAGAAGCAAACATGTGGGTGGATATCCCCTGTCAGAGGCACATGATTTAGATTCCTTGCAGAACAGAAATATTCATTATATTTTCATTCCTTTCAAAATGCAAAGAATAGCAGAGCTTCAAAACCAGGACAGGAATGTGCGAACCTAGAGGAAGTTGTTTCAACAACTATAAAAGCCTCTAGGCATCAGGGCATAGATGCTTTCCTCATTATTTCTCATCCTCATTATTTGGCACCATTATCTGTTTAGATGCCTTCCTACAGATTTTAACTGTTAATGCACTGCAAATGTGATTCTTGGATCCAGTAAAGGGTCTGTAGCTCATGTAGAACATAGTAGATCATTGAACAGACCTCTGATTTCTTCCTCAGGAGCAACAACAGAATCTTGAGGGTAGAGGTGGAGGATCTCTGATTACAATCACGGATAGAGAAATGATTTCTTCTTATATTTTTTCGTGCATTGTAGGTTTTTCAGGTAGATACGTGTTTTTTTCCCCTTTTTGTTGAATTTATTGGGTGACATTAGTTAAAATTACTCAGGTTCGTTCAGGTGCACAATTCCACAACACATCATCTTTATACTGTGTTGTGTGGTCAGCACCCCAAGTCTAGTCTCCCTCCATCACTATTTATCCACCTTATACTCTCCTCCACCTCCTCTACCCCCCTCTACATTTTGTTTTTGTTGCTGTTGTTAATCCTCACCCAAGGATTTTTTCCCATTGATTTTCAGAGAGAGTGGAAGGGATTGGTAGAGACAGAGAGAGAAACGTCGATGTGAGAGAGACACATCTATTGGTTACCTCCTGCATGTGCCCCCATGGGGGCTGAGGATTGAGCCTGCAACTGAAGTGCTTGCCCTTGAGCAGAGCTGAACCCAAGACTCTCAGTCAAGGGCCGGCACTCTCTCCACAGTGACAAGTCAAGTAGGGCTGATCACTTACTTTTGCTTAGGCAACTTTTAGGTTAGCTCTCACATATAAATTTAGTTTTGCTAAATAGCATATTTTTAGTGTTTCTCTTCGAGGACAGTTTACTTAGGAATCTTGAAACACTAAGATTACAATGCAGGCAAAATCTGTTGGACTCCCCCCGCCCCCTTCCCCCCCCCCCCAAGAACTATAAAAAAATGTGATTAAAAAGCCACAGTTTTTTTAAAGTAATTATAGCAATGGGTATATTACCATTTTCTTTTATTTCACAAGAGAAAGACATTTTAGTGGACTTGTTAGAAAAAAGTAGAGAAGGGTTTGAATTATTTTTCAAAATCTTCCAATTATTTTTAGGTTAATTGAAATAAGTCACTGGTTCAACAACTAATATCCTTCTTCAGTTGATAGGTTGGTTCTGTGTCTTCCCATTATTGAAAGGTGCTGAGTGGTTTTCAACACCTATTCCTGGCAGAGAGCAAATAGCAAGTTGTGGTGAACACATCAGGTTTGGAGTCAGGAAGCACAAGTTCAATTCTCAGCTCCACTTCTTGGCAGCTGGGTGACAATGGGAAAAGGACTGAACCACACTGTACCTCCTTTTCATCATGGGGTTATTATAAGGATTGAGATAATGACATAATGCATGTTCAGTAAGTTAGCAGATTTCTGCATATGTATATATATATATGTGTGTGTATATATATATATATATATATATATAGGTGTGTGTGTGTGTGTGTGTGTGTGTGTGTATACTGGCACATAATGCACACTCAATAAATTTGAATTATAAGTACCATTATTATATTAATTTTATAGCTTGGATAATCTGACAACACCTCTAAGTCAATATTTCCCTTTTAACTAAAATTAAACATCCTACAAGAGTTTAGCATTCTTTCTTCCCTTAGCTTTCTTTTAATCACCTTGAAAAGTCTATTATGACTAATAAAATGTCCAAAACCCAGAGGGAAGAGATGAAAAAATTAAGACCATGCACAAATAGAAAATTCCATTCATAGATGGCAATTTAAACAAAAGCAAACAACCAGTTATCTGTAGTTACAAAGACTCAAAATGGAGCAGTTCAGTCATTGGTTTGTTTGTCTATTGGTTTTTGCACCATAATCAGTCTATAGAAAATATTATAACAGATCCAAAATCTGTAATTATTCTAACTTGATGTTTAATTTCTTATATGTTCAGTTTTAAATATGTAAATGAATCATATCTCTTACCAATCCACCTGACATGGAATCAAAGCGACTAAACAAAAAGGTACATCAGATAGAGACAAAAAGTCAGCTTAATCACTTAAATAATTAGGTCTTAAAAATGTGGCTTAGGTTAGTTAATATTGGATTTTTAAATATATTTCTTGATTTCAGAGAGGAAATGAGAGGGATAGAAAGAGAGAGGGAGAGAGAGACATCAATGATTAGAGGGAATCATCAATCCGTTGCCTCCCGCATGCCCGAAACTGGGGATACGAGACATCAATGATGAGAGGGAATCATCAATCAGTTGCCTCCCGCATGCCCGAAACTGGGGATATAGCCCGCAACCGGGGCACGTGTCCTGACCGAGAATTGAACCATGCCCTCTTGGTTCCTAGGTTAATGCTCAACTACTGAGCCATGCTGGTCAGGCTAATAGTGGGATTTTTAAAACTGCTCCCTCATTTGGGACAGATATTACTACTCTCAAACTGTGGCAGGAATGAGAGTAAAATGCATGCTTACAATAGGCAGGCCTTTTCCAATGACAAAGAAAAGAGAGAGCAATGCAAGGAGCTGCTCTGGCCAACAGCAGACTGGAGCACATGCTCTTCGGAGGCAGGTGGATCTAAAAAGAAAGAGGGTGTGAGAGAATTCCCAGTTTCTTATCCCCCAAATCACCAATTGGATCAAGAGCAGTGACTGAGGTAGTGCGGTGGCCAAAAGTGTTATCCAAGCAGTGGTTCTCCACCTTAGAGGAGAGTAAGTGCATTAGTTTGCTAGGGCTGTATAATACAATACCACAGACTGAGTAACTTAAACATAAATTTATTTTCTTACAGTTCTGGAAGCTGGAAATACAAGAGCAAGGTATAAATAGATTTGGTTTCTTCTGAGACCTCTCTTTCACCTACAGATGGTTACCTGCTCACTAGGTCTTCACATGGGCTATGCCATGTGCCTGTATCTCTGGTGTCTCTTTGTGTGTACAAATTTCCTCTTCTTCCCCCAGTCAGATTGGATTGGGGCACACCCTAATGGCCCACTTAATCACTACTTTAAAGGCCCTTAATCCAAGTACAGTCATATCCTGAGACACTGAAGGTTAGGACTTCAACTGGAAAGATTTGGGGAGGACACAATTCTGCCTATAACAATGTTTTCCAAAATAGCATAGTAATAACTTCCTTCCTCCTTGTCTTCATTTAAAAAAAATCTTTCCGCTTAGAAGTTTTTTCAGGAGCTAAATTCCTTCACAATGAGTGAAAACCTGCAGCCAATAGCTTCTAGTTTCAATGATGCACAGAAACAAAATAAAGAATTGCCAAGCTTGTCTTTAAAAGACCACTTACCACTTAGTCTCTTGATGGACATATTAAATTTGGGGAAGTTCTAAATGTTCCAAAGTGGCTAATCATTCCAGAAATGCCAATAAAAATGAAAGGATAGATAATTTACTTTTTTTCAGAAAGGAAGGACTCTATTTTACCAAAGATTTATTTTATTACATTCCTATGTGACATGGAGCTCTAAAATCACATTAAAATAATTTCCTCCTGGAGAACAGTTTTAATAAAGCTGAACTCAGAGAGTAAGAATAAATATAAAACCTATTAGCTTTGGAATAAATACTTAAAAATGAAGTAAAATTAAGTGAAGCCATAAAAGAAGAATCATTTGTTCTTTCACAACACCTTTCCATGGAAAAATTAGAACTTCATAAATGTTCATCAGTTAGGTTACTGTACACTGCATCTCGAAAATCACCCTGTATTCAAATCTAAAATTTTCAGATCTCACAGCTTAACTATGGAACAAAAGGAAAGACACAGAGTTCTTAAAAAAAAAAATCACAGACTGCCAAGCCAGCAATGGCTCAGAGGTTGAGCACTGACCTATGAACCAGGAGGTCACAGTTCGATTCCAGGTCAGGGTACATGCCCGGGTTGTGGGTTCAATCCCCAGTGTGGGACATGCAGGAGGCAGCTGATCAATGATTCTCTTTCATCGTTGGTGTTTCTATATCTTTCTCCCTCTCTCTTCCTCTCTGAAATCAATAAAAATATTTTTAAAAATTCCACAGATTCATGCCTAGGCACTTATGTTCTGCTCATCCTTTGAATATGCTAAGTAAATGGAAAAGGCTTAGGATCAGTGCCTACCCAAGCCTTCTGGATTCCACTTGAATCCATAAGTAGATAATAGGAAAAAATTAAATTAAGAACAAAGTATCTTAGCTGCTATGGTTTTGTGTTAAATGTATTAATGTCAAGAACTAAGATTAATTAAATCCTCTCTCTATATCAGACACTGGTAAAACATTTTGAAATTCATGCTATCAAGCCTGTCGAACATATTGATCATGGGACTCTGCTAAAAGCTGTAGAAATACCAACACATGAAATGAAATATGGTGTCTGGCCCCAGGGTGCTCACAGTCTGAGAAAAAAGACATTAACAATTATGTATATAACAACTGTAGTACTTGCTCATAAAGTCAAGGTTAATTAATGAAGAGAAACAGAGGAAGCAAAGAATAAGTACATATAGATGATCAAGGAAACCTCAGAGGAGAGGCCTTTTAACCTGGGGTTTGAAGGATAAGAAGAATTTCGTGGGTAACTGTTTTCCAAAGGTTAAGGTGTAACATAAGGAAAGGATGACAGAAAAATACACAATGACACATAGTGAGTGAATGGTTGGTGTATAAAGCGATTAAGCAATTTGATACCAGATAATGGAGGACTTTGATTAAGTTTTTGAGAAATGAGAGGAATAAAATATGATTTGTGTTCCTGGAGGCATGCAAAAAGTGACACATACATAGGAAAGCAAGCAGCATCTCCTATGAGAGTCTACTGTCAAGGGCAGCCTGAACATTATGTCCCTTCCCAAGTCATTTATTGTTCTACATGCCCAAGAGTTTTGAAGAGGTAGACACTCTAATATAATTTCCTTACATATCCCATCACCTTCCCTTAAAGAGCATAATTTAATCATAAAGAGAAAAATTCTGGTTTGTCTCACCAACACAAAATGTGAATTTTTTCCAGATCATCCCTTTGACACATTACATCTTTTTACCTTAAGCTTATGGCTCTCTATTTAGCTTTATTTTCTTTGGTTATTGTTTTTCCAGAATGTGAACAGGGACCTACCCCCAAAAGAACATGTAGTAGGTAATAAATATGGCTTGTGGCCTCTACTGTATAAAATCTCTCTCTCACCTCGGACTAAATATCATGATTAATATCTCTTGTTTCATTGTGTAGGTCATTACATCTTCAGCCCATATGCCATTAAAAGTACATCCAAAGATTGGCTTGCAGCCATTCTCATGTGTTTTATAGAACTCAGTGATGATCTCAGTTGGGTTGGGCAGATCACAAAGACTTCTCCCTACTTCCCCCCACTTGTTAGCTAGTGGACCTGAACAGAGATTTCAGCTTCATCCTAGTTGTTTTTTTTTTTTTTTTGGTTTTTTTGTTTTGGAATAATTTCTGATGCTTGTTGTTAATGTTGCTAAAATAAATTACATTGAAATACTGGAACTTTTACATGTGTTGCCAAATTTTTCTTAGTGTTTTAAAAATATTTTTTATTGATTTCAGAGAGGAAGGGAGAGGGATAGAGAGAGAAACACATGAACAATGAGAGAGAGTCATTGATCCACTGCCTCCTGCATGCTCCCCACTGGGGATCAAGCTTGCAACCCGGGCCTGTGCCCTGACAGGGAATCAAACCATGACATCCTGGTTCATAGGTTGATGCTCAACCACTGAGCCACGCTGGCTGGGCTCTTTCTTAGTTTTTGATTGGTTTTCACTCAATAAAAACTTCAAAATGTGTGAACCTTTTGCTAGTGTACATCCAAATGCCTAGTTGATAGCTCTCCTTAGATGTCTCACTGGTGTCTGAAATTTAATGTGTCCAAACACATCTCTGCATGCTGCCTTCCACAGATGTCTTTCCCATCTCTTTAAATGGAACCACTATTTACCCAGTTGATCAGGCTTTATCCTTAGGAATTGTCTTCTACTCTTCTCCTTTCCCCACACTTTAAGCACAATCTGTCACCAAATGCTATTACTTGTACTCTCAAAATATATCTCAGATTTAACATCTTTCTACCAGCTTCGCTGCTACTGACAAGGAAAAATGACTTAGCTACACAATCCTCCCAACTAATGTTCCTACTTTTGTTCTTGTTCCCTACATTCCACTCTCAATACAGCAGCAGAGGAATACAGCTTTTAAGCATGTAAATCAGGTCATGTAATTCCTTGCACAAAATTCTCTAATCCTTTCCTATTACAGTCAGAAAAAAAATATCTTATCTCCTTTTTAAATGCCCACTTCTAAGGCCCATCATCCTCTATCCTACATCTGGGCAAACTCCTTTGGTGGAAGATTCAAACCAATATACTACCCCTGTGGGAACTCTCCACCCAGCACCACCCTAACCACAATAAAAACTGTAGGCTAATCTTCTTTCCTTGCTCTGTCTAATAATTTTTGGACCAACTTGAGAAGCCTACCCATTCTTTAAAAATGTCTAATTATATAAAGAATCAACCTTTTCACTCGTTTGTGTGTGTGTGTGTGTCAGTCTTAACATCCAAAACAAATTTTTAGTGGGGTCATCCTGCTTCTGTAGAATGCCTATCAAATCTAAATAAAAGAGAAACATGCAAATTGACTGCACCTCTGCTATGCCCCAAGCCACGCTCACCAGCCAATCAGAGCAACTATATGCAAATTAACCCAACCAAGATGGCT
>NW_006295460.1:677713-684017 GCF_000327345.1 Myotis davidii | reverse complement strand
TGGGGGAGCTCTGCTCAGCCACAAGCCAGGCTGATGACTGCCAGCACAGCAGTGGTGGTGGGAGCCTGTCCTGCCTCCTCAGCAGCACTAAGGATGTCTGACTGCAGCTTAGGCCTGTTCCCCGCTGGCAAGTGGACATCCCCTGAGGGCTCCTGGGCTGCCAGAGGGATGTCTGACTGCCAGGTTAGGCCCAATCCTCCGGGTAGAGGGCCTAATCCAGCAAGTGGACATCCCCTGAGGGGTCCCAGGCTGTGAGAGGGCATAGGCCGGGCTGAGGGACCACCCCCTCCAGTGCACAAATTTTTGTGCACCAGACCTCTAGTAAGATTATAAGAATGAATGAATGAATGATTCCTTCTCTGTGTTTTATCTTTCTCCTAAAACAATTCCAAAGTGAACTATTCTATTATCCACCATTTTTCTTTTAATATGTTCTTTGTTCTCCTGTATGACCTAAAAAGGCTGTGCTACTATCTGAGTATCTATCTACTATCTATCTATCTATCTATCTATCTATCTATCTATCTATCTATTATCTTCTCTCTTTCTTCATCAACTTGGAGTTATCATACTTGCCCTGTATAACTCTTGGTAGTGTGTATGCCAGGGGTCCTCAAACTACAGCCCGTGGGCCACATGCAAATACAAATATTGTATTTGTTCCCATTTTGTTTTTTTACTTCAAAATAAGATATGTGCAGTGTGCATAGGAATTTGTTCATAGTTTTTTTTTTAAATTATAGTCTGGCCCTCCAACGGTCTGAGGGACAGTGAACTGGCCCCCTGTTTAAAAAGTTTGAGGACTCCTGGTCTAGAATCTGTGCAAATTGCAATAGAGGGCTCTCCCATTAGTGCCCCTCTTCCCATGTCAACACTTTTTTACTATATATAGGCTTAGAGTTTGAGGCTTTATTCCTTCTCCTGAGAACTTTCTTTATAGCATTTGTTACCAACTGTTGCCACTGACAAAGACTCTCTCCATGACCAAACTCTTCCTCTGAGTCCAACTAGTCCCTTGCCTAAGCATGTCTTCAAGAGCCCAATTTTAGTAAGAATGCTGATAAGTTAGTTAAGTCAGAATCCCCCACTCTCAATATCTGTTTAAATTCCTCATCTGCCACTATTCCCCCAGATGATATCTGATCACCATAACCTGACATAAAGCAAGAATCCTATCCAGTAAGTTTAGCAAGAATTCTGCCTCTCTTAACCTCTGATGTTTCCTCTTAATAATTTCCCATCTGCAGACCTCTACCTTGCTCCTTGGCTGTAAATCCCCACTTTTCCTTGGTGTATATGGAGTTGATCCGAATCTTTCATTCATACTGCAAAATTCCATTGCAGTAGTCCCTATACCTATTGATATAGTCCTAAGTAAAGTCTGCTTTTCCATTTCATCAAGTGTCAGGATAATTTTCTTTAATGCCACTCTTGGATATAATAAGAAGAGAGAGACTTCTTTTCTATTTATCAATCTGCTTACCATTAAGAACAATTTATCTGCTCTAATGAGGATTTGACCTTCTTCTATTTATCTGTCAAATTTTCAAAAAGCTTCTGAAAAGTAATTTCACCTACTGTCATATTCTGGTCAGAAAACACAATCTCTGTCACTTTACTACAATCTCTATTTATACACACCCTATCAATTATCCTGATGATCACACTTTTGGTAATACTGTCCAAGCTGTGAACACAGATATCCACATACAGATTCTATAATCATATTCACACACAAATACTACCTAAATAAGTGGTTTCTCTGATCACTTTTATTTGTTTCTAAACCTAGACACCAAAAGCAGAAAAACTGTAGTGGTTTTTTGTTTTGTTTTTTTCTCTGGACATTTTATCTTTCCAAAACAAACACATGAGATATCACTCCTCTTTGGTTTGGTGATCAGCACTTGCACATCAATTCATGGGAAACTTGCAGTCACTGTCTTCCCTCTCTTTGAGGTTAACTTGACTTATACTCTGTCCATAACACTTCAGAATTCTACTCAAAGCATTATGTCAGGTGGCCATCCAAGTATATTTAAATCATCTCAAGAGATAACATCTATTCTCCATTTAAAAAATATGTACTGGGAAACACATATTCTTTATAAAAGAGTGTATAAAATGGGAATAATGATAAAGTGAATACCTAAGCACCTCCACCTAGCTTAAGAAATAGAACCCCTCCCTTCCCCACTCTACCTCAGTGAACTAGTATCTTGAATGTGTTGATAATAACTTGCTTTCTTCTCCACTGGTTTATTTAATTGTCTTTTATCTTAATGATTTGTAAGATTTCAATTTTACTATAGTCATGTGCCAAGTAACAATGTTTTGGTCAAGAATAGACAACAAATATGATGGCAGTTCCTTAAGATTATAATGGAGCTGAAAAATTCCTATTGCTTAGTGACTTCTTGGTGTAACACATTACTCGCATGTTGTGGTAAGTATAATAAATAAACCTGTGCTGCCAGTTGTATGCACGTATAACACATACAATTATGTACAGTATATAATACTTAATAATGATAATAAATGACTATTACTGGGTTTTGTATTTACCATACTATACTTTTTAAATTGTTGACAGTATTACAGATGTCCCCAATCACCCCCCTTTGCCATCCTCCACCCAGCCCCCAACCCACCACAGGCCTTTACACACTATTATTTGTGTCCATGGATTATGCATAGTCTATATAATAAAAATCTAATATGCTAAGTGTCCAACCATTCATTCAACCATTTGACCAGTCACTATGACATGCACTGACCACCAGAGGGCAGATGCTCTGACCAGTAGGTTAGCTTGCTACTGGGGTCTGGCTGATAGGGACTGGGTGAGACAGGCTGGACATGCCCTGGAGCCCTCCTGCAGTCCCTCCCCTATGCTCTTTCACAATCCAGGACCCCTCCAGGGATGTCGGAGAGCGGTTTTGGCCTGATTCCCGCAGGCCAGGCTGAGGGACCCCACTGGTGCACAAATCCGGGCACCAGGCCTTCAGTCTATATATATAACAGCCTAAGCAACCGGTCAACCGTTTGACTGTGGACCTGTAGTTATGTCATGCACGACCACCAAGAGTCAGAGGTTCAATGCAAGAGCCGCCCCCTGGTTGTCAGTGCGCTCCCACAGAGGGAGTACCGCTCCGGTGATTGACAGGTGCCAGACACCAGGCTTATGGTTGGTGAGCGCAGCTGTGGCGGTGCAAGCCTCTCCCACGGACACTCCCCCTGCACGCCCCTCCCTCATCCGGACCCGGACCCAGATCGAACCGGCATCGGGACTGACCGGGCATGACCTTGTGGCCGCTTCTCGGCCATGGGCATGCCAGTGTCGCCCTAGGACGGGTGCATGGAGACTGCAGCAGAGCGGCAGCAAGCCTACCGATCGGTGGCAGTGGCAGGTGTAGCAGGGCCAGGATGAGCGGTGCTGTGCCTGACGGACCAGGGCTCCAGCTCCTCTCCCAGCTGTCTGCTGCTTAGGCAGACTACATCCCTCGGGGAGATATAAGTCTGCCAGTTTCGGCTGATTCCCGTAGGCCAGGCCACGGGCCTCTAGTATGTATATAAGCTCTTTGGTTAATCTCTTTCTGCCCCCTCCCATCACTTTTTATTGTTATTTTTGAGTGTACTCTTTCTATTTATATATGTTAAAAAAGTCTGCAGTAAAATAGTATGCTGTGCTATGCTGGCAGCGGCCTTATGTTTACCTTGTGTCTTGATTGCATCATTTGCTCTTGTGCTTGATTTAATCTCACATTGCTTTGTACAGTAGCATGCTGTGCAGGCTCATAGCTTAGGAGCAATAGGCTATGCCATATAGACTAGGTGTGTGGTACGCTACACCATTTAGGCGTAAGTGCAGTTTATGATGTTCACACAATAATTAAAGCACCTTATGATGCATTTCTTAGAATGTATTCACATCATTAAGTGGCCCATGACCATGTATCCAGAACAGCAATATTTTATGCTTCAAATGAGTTCCTGTTATCTCCTAGTTTACGGAGTTGTTTTTGCTCTCTTTACTGTGCCAGTTAATCTTAAGACAGTCAAATTTATCCAACTCTCTATGATTTATAGTTTTTGTTTCTTGCTGAAAAATTCTACCTAATCCTGAGATCATAATATTATCCTGTATTGCTTTCAAAAGCTTTGATACGTTTTCCTTTCATTTCCTAAGAATGGTTTTTGTGAATGCTGTGACAAATAATTACCTATCTGCCACAATGAAGAAAATGAGGCAAGGGAATTGTGTTACCCAAGGTTCACAGAGAATAAGTTGTAGAGCTCAGATTTGAACCTAATAGTCTGATCCTGGAGCCCGAATTCTTATACTGTCTCTGAGGATATCTGTACAGATATGAAAACTGAGGCTCAGTGAGGTTTAGTGACTTGCCCAAGGTTGCACAATCAGTAAGAGCTACAGACAGGATGCAAAGTTCAAAACCCCTTATATCAGAGTTCACACATTTCCCCTTATATGCCCTACCTTCTTAGAATCACATGTTCATCTGTGAATTTTTTTCCCACAAAATCTCTGCTCTTTTTCCTATATTTGAGAGTCATTTTATTTTTAATTACTTGTACCAAGAACTTGTTTTATCCATATTCTTTGTATTTAACTGGTTTAACTCACAAAGTTAAGATTTATCTCCTAGTTTTTAACTCATCTTATTTCATTTTTTTCTGAACTTATCACATAGCCTTATGTCTTAGGCTGAATTTATATGTAATTTTCACCGCTTAGAGCTGTATCTGCTGACCTTCTAATATTTTGCATTCAAATCCTATTTATAGCAGATCATCTTACCTTCAGCTTCATGTCACCTCTTTTTCAGTGATTGTAATTAATACTACACAGATTTCTTTGATCTTGCTCCTTTCTTCCTCCTGGGGCTCATCTCTTATGCTCCTTCCATTTAATTCATAATCAGCTACTTTTGTAGAAGGCAAGGATAACTCCTGACTTTTCCCTGTCTAACCTTACAAGAGCAGAGATAAAGATAAATGCTTGATGAAAGTTGGCCACTTGCTCAGCTTCTGTCGTTACTTTGAGTTCAAATGAAGCAAGCTTGCCACATCCGTATTTTTAGATCCTCGATTAGCCTAAAATTTTCTGTAAGTACAACCTTTATGTACTCAAACTGCTTTCTATTTTGCGAATACTTCTCCCTATCCTCAAAATGCCACTTACCCTATTGTCACATACTGAAATTCTGCTCATCTTTCAAAGCCCAAGTCAGAGATCACCACCCCATCCCCTTGCCATGGACACTTTCAGGCCATCCAAAGCAGAATCGAAGTGTACACCCAGTGTGTCGCATCGCCCTTAGCTCATTATATTTAGTCATGTAGTATGTTGGTATTATGTATATGGGGTCCCCTAGTATATTGCAAGTTCTTTAGGGAATAGACCCCAGACTGATTTTAGGAAACTACAACTACCACAACCTTTCTTATTTAGGATTGTAGTTCTCCTATAACCAGAATTTTATAGGCTTATTGTATAAGCCTCCAGAGGTTTATGTTGGACCGAATAGTTCTTTCTTCTTTCAGGAAATTATTTAGGATCTACTCATGCCTTGAACTATATCATGCAGTAAAGATAACAGCATAAATATAACATAGGTCCTTCCTCATAGACTGGTGAGGTAAAGAGATGAGAAAACAGGAAAGAGTTCAAGCAATCAGGTAGAAAAGCTAAAGCTGCAGGGCCAGAAAAACTACTAGTTACAGCTTTGGCACTTACTAGCTGTAGAGCCTTGGAGACAATATCTCTCCTAATCTGATGGTGCCTAAACTTTTTTCACTTGCAAAGCAAGGGCAGTAAATTCTTACCTTTCAGAGAAGTGTTTAAGTATAGAAGTAATGCATAGAGCATAATTATTAAGAAATGGGAGCCGTTATTAACATTGTAGTATGATAGTGCACATCCGCTAATATGAAAGCAGCCGGGATTGTTTTAAACCAATTCAGACTGGAGAATCAATCCAGATGACTAAATCAATACAGCAGTATGTCCATCCAAATCAGACTTGTTTGTAGGACAAGTGTGTAGAGATGACTGCTATCAAGATCACCACAATTTTCATTTGAGAGAGAATGGGAAAATAGATAACATTTATTTAATGACTTGTCACATTCTTATTAGGTTCCATATACATCCCCTTATTCAACATTTATAATAGTCATGTGGGTAAGTGGGCACTATTATCCTTTTATTATAGACAGAAACTGAGATTCAGAAAAGTTAAATGAAGATTTCAGTATCTTTAGTATTTAGTCTAAAACAGAC
>NW_006295460.1:666051-677589 GCF_000327345.1 Myotis davidii | reverse complement strand
CACCTCCTAGGCATAGAACAGTAGAATGTTATTTCTAGATGAAATAATCTGTTGGGATCATCATTGTTATTATGTAATCCATGATGATGCAAAGAGCATAATTAAGCATCGTTACGAATTTGTCTGCCTCCAGTGGCAAGGCTTCTTTTTCTATAAATTACTGGAACATTGCTGGCTGTACTTTATAGTTCATATGCACTATGATGCAGTTAGACACTGGATATTATAGTTCTTTAAGTGAAAGGGAATACTTAAAATTGCTTTTATGAAAGAATATTGCTGTATATTCAAGGCTGAAATGTTAAAATTATGATTTTTGAAAAATAAAGATGCATAGATATGTATATATACATTAATTTATTATATTTACATATTGCATATATAACTATGTATTTACCGTATGCTTTAAGTATGTATGAGGGTCTACCTAAAGTTCTCTTATCAATAAGATAATAAATAATGACTAGAATCAAATATTTTAAGCACAGTTATAAAAATGCCCAAGTCTGCAAATTTAAAGATCATTCAGTAGTATTTTAATTATCAAAAATAAAAATGACATGTAAAAGCTTTCCCATGAAAAAAGGGAGATGACTATTCTGAGTAGGACCTGTCCTAACAGGAGTGGCCTGTCCACACTGTCTGGCCCACTTAGCCCACAGCCACAAGAGGGGAGAAAATGGAATTAAATGAGGCAGTCTGGTTGGTGTGCAAGCCCTGGCATGATTTGGTTGGATCCACTACTCTGTGTCTGGGGAATGAGGAGGAAGAAGGGTGTCAAACCTGGTCTGTGAATCACAGCATGGCCTATGAGGAAGCGCAGGTGGTGGGCAACTAATATCATCCAGCAAGTGGTATCTCAGGATGATGGAATGAATCTCACAGTCTTAGACAGGAAATCAAAGGCACACTAATGAGAGGAGGACAGTCAGCTGGTCAGAGGAAGGTTTCAGAGCAGTTCAGGTTATAAGTCAAATGAAATAGGCAAAGAAACCAAAGGACCCATATGTCTTCTGGAAATAAAAGTGTCAACATGGTGTAGAGGTTGGGGAGCAGAAAATACGTCTCAGAAGCTACTTGGACTCAACCAAGAGATTTTCCATGGCACACTAGACATTGGGCCCACAGGCTGTATAATCCAATCCAAAGCCAATCACATGACAGAGACAGAGCTTCTTACACAGCCTCTGGCTTTGCCATAATTGGGAGAGAAGTAGGCAGAAAGGAGATGAGAAAGGCAGAGTTGGCTAGAAATTAACCTGACCTGGAACTGCAGGCTGTTACTGACTTACCAGATAATACTAGAGAATAGAAATGAGAGGCAGAAGGAATAGCCATTGTCCACTTGGAAAATTAAAGGTGTATCCTCTGCAGCTGACATTTAAAATTATCTATTAGAGATCTCCCTATTTGCAACACAAAAATTCCCTATCTAAATGTCCAACTCAATAAGTACCTGAAGAAAAAAAGAGTGAATGAATGTAAAAAACAAGACGCCTTAAAGAACAAAGTCAACCTTCATTTTTGTTATGTTTTTCACATAACTGTATGTCCCCAGATGCTTCACAAAGCATTTAATTACATGCTAGCAGCAGAGGAAATGCTGGCATTGCCGTGTGCCAGCCTCAGCCCACGTAGAGTGGAGAATGTCAAGTGAACTCACTGAGTGTAAAGAATTTGCAGAAAACTCACTCAGTTTTTCTCTTGGAAAGCACTGCCTCTCATTTCTGAGCACATAGACATTTGGGAAAAAGGGGTGAGGGGAGGTAGGAGAAGGTAAAGGGGAGATTAATGGTGATGGAAACAGACATGATTTGGGGTGGTGAACATATAATAATATAATATAATATAATACAATATAATATAATATAATATAATATAAATAATTTTATTAGCCAATGTAACCCCAATAAATTCAATTTAAAAAGATGAGGTGGTAAAAGTGGGTGTTACTTGCAACCCAAGATTGCACAAAAAATGCCTGAGCACCTAGGAGTATGTAAGAGTGATGGGGCTGGGAGGCTTTTGAAAACTTCAGCTGGAGAGAGACAGAATTGGAAAGGCCTGGGGTATACAGAATGGGCCGGGAACATTTTAGGTTTTACTTTAAAGGTTGGCCTACATTTCAGCACACCCACTCTCTTTAGATCCTGAGGTAACAAAGCGCTACCCAAAGCCCTTTCTCATCTTTCCCTTAATGCAGGGATGGCATGATAGAACAGACCCTGAAATAGTTCAACTGTGAACTTGGATGAGTCAAGGCCTTGAAGCCTGAAAGTCTGACATCCGTTGAGATAATTGCTTATATTTTAGTATCATGAGATCATGAATAAATGTATGGACATGGCAAAAGACTTTATTAGCACGGGCTTATGAGGATGAGATTGGTATGCCCTTGAAACGAGTTTAGATTTTGTAGATTTGTAGATAGAGGACATTAAAAG
Source organism: Myotis davidii (assembly GCF_000327345.1). Taxonomy (NCBI): domain Eukaryota; kingdom Metazoa; phylum Chordata; class Mammalia; order Chiroptera; family Vespertilionidae; genus Myotis; species Myotis davidii. The sequence continues at coordinate 675,145 of NW_006295460.1, read as the reverse complement.
ATTTTAATGATAAAATGATTATTTATTCACTTTCTCAGCAAACATATACTGAGTGCCTACTGTGTGCCAGGCACTAAAGGTAAATAAAACACAACCTTAAATCCCAGTAGTATACAGTTTAATAGAGAAAGACTCTTGTGTAAATAAATAAGTGCAATTCAGTAATGATAGTGTTATAGTAGCATCATATTTTATGTTTATTAAGGGATAAAAAAGAGGTACAAGGAATTGGTCAATTTAACCTAAATGTTTAGGTAAAACATTTAAGAAATACAAGCTAGTTTCTAGTTTAATTAGAAAGGATATATGCACCCCTATGTTTATAGCAGCACAATTCACCATAGCTAAGATTTGGAATCAGCCTAAGTGCCCATCAGCAGATGAGTGGATTAGAAAACTGTGGTACAGCTACACGATGGAATACTATGCTGCTGTAAAAAAGAAGGAGTTCTTAACCATTTGCAACAGTATGGATGGAACTGGAGAGCATTATGCTAAGTGAAATAAGACAGAGAAAGATAAATATCACATGATCTCACTCATTTATGGGATATAATGAACAACATAAACTGATAAACAAAAACAGATCCAGAGGCAGAGAAGCATCGATCAGACCGTCAAACCTCAGAGGGAAGGTAGGGAAGGGTAGGGGTAAGGGGGAGAGATCAACCAAAGGACTTGTATGCAGGCATATAGGCCTACCCAAAGGACACAGACAACAGGGGTGGGGGTGAGTGGGGGAGATGGGAGGTAATGTGGGGATAAGTACACATATGTAATGACTTAATCAATAAATAAAAAAATAAAAATAATAAATTATTATTTTTTCTCTGAAAAAAAGAAATACAAGCTAAAAGAAGAGGCTTGAGAGGTCAGTGAGAGAGCTCATTAGGTGAAGGGGCAGGAAAGGATTCTTAGTACAGGAAGAAACACGATCAGAGGCATGGAGATGTCAGCTGTCATGTTTGGGAAACTGTAAGTTGAGCAGATATGGAGTGCAGAGGTGAGAGGGTGAGATAGGAAGAGTCCAGACTGGGAGGTTCTGAGTCTGGCAGCAGTGTGGAGGACAGGTTAAGGTTGGGGTCAAAGAGATCATCATAACTGCCTATTCAGGATAGGTCAAGGAGAAAATATTTATAAAAGATACATCTAATAAAGAACTGTTATCCAAAATATACAAAGAGCTCTTAAAACGCAACAATTAGAAAACGGGACAAAGATTCTAACAGACATCTCATCCAAGAAGATATACTGATGGGAAGTTAGCATATAAAAAGATGTTCCACATCATATTTAATCAGTATTTAATCAGGGAAACATCGAATAAAACAATAGGATACAGAGCATACCTATTAAAATGGCCAAAATCCAAACCGTTGACAACACCAAATGCTGACAAGGATGATGTAGAGCAACAGGAACTCATAGTCATTGCTAGTGGGAATGCAAAATACCAGTCACTTTGGAAGTTTGGTAGTTTCTTACAAACTAAAATACTCTTACTTTAAAGTAACCAAGATGGCCTTCAGTGGATGAATATATAAACAAACTATGGTATATCCAGACAAATAGATATAATTTAGTGCTTAAAAGAAATGAGCTTATCAAGCCAGTATAACATGTGGAGAAAACTCAAATGCATATTACTAAGTGAAAGAAGTCTATCAGAAAAGTCTACATACTGTTTAATTCCATTAAGTCATTGCTAGAGATAATGTGGAAAGGCCTCAAGAAAGCTCCTCTTCTTTGGGCCCCTCTCAAAAAAGTCCACATGAAACAAGTGTCAGACTAAATTCTGTAACATAAACTGTCATTTACTATCAGACAAACATGCTGTCCGTCATGTAACATATGTGTGGTATGCTAAAGGAGGTCCTAGGCTGTTATAATTTTAGGTGCTCTGACAGTATCTGAGTGAAAGATTCACTTCAGAAAGTTATGAACAATTCCACTGGCAGGATTCTAAACTTACTATTATTGCCTTGTGGGGGAAAAATAATCCATAAAATGGCCCAACAAAGAGCTAGTTTTGAATCCTCACTCTTCATACCTTTCCGCAGGACATAACTATTGAGTTCAACAGTGTTTATAAATGTATGTAATTATGCTTAATGTACTACTATAATCAAAATGCCGTGTTTTAGAAGAAATCTCAGACAATGCAACAAAAGGAAAGGCCAGAAAGCAGGTGGAAAAGCCTTCTGAAATCAGAACCTGTGGGCTCCCATCTCAGTTTTGCCTAAGAGGGGCAGGTCACTTTGCTTCTCTGGCCTTCCATGAATTTTATAGCATATCATATTGATTTGTAAGGTTTGATACAATGTTCTGGGTAAAATGTTTAGTAAACACTAACATTTCATATAAGGAGTAAGACTAAGATACAATCTTTATTGTTGAAGTTGCCATCATCATTATCATCATCACCTCAAATAAACTTAAATGGACTTTCAAGTTTCAGAATATTAATCAAAATTGTGCAAAACCAGCATTCAATGGGGACTCTTTTGAGTAGCACAGTCCAAAAGAAATACAATGCAAAACACATAAGCTATTTAACATTTTCTAGCAGTCATATTTAAAATGTAAAAATATATAGAAACAGGTGAATCCAAATCATCATCATATCAACATCTGACCACTAGAAAAGTAAATAAGACTTTTATGTTTGTTTTTTAATAGTAAGTCTTCAAAATCTGGTGTGTATTTTACATTTTAGCACATCTCAATTTAGATGCTGAATTTTTGTCAAAAGTACTTGGTCTGTATTTAGATTTCATAAAATTTAGAGAAAGTAGATTCACATAGCCACATTGTCCCAAACATACTTAATGTTTTCCCATAACTGAATTTAGTGTCAGTTTTCAAAACTTAAGTTAATTAAAATAAAAAGAAATTCTGTTTCTCAGTTATACCAACCACATTTCTAGTGTCTGTAGATGCATGTGGCTATTGGCTACCACACTGGACTGCACAGCTCTAGAGTATGTCTGCAGGGCTCAGGCCAGCTTGTTGCAGGTAAGTTAGAACAGTACAACAGGTATTAGGACAGCAGGGACATGGGGGCGGGGAGGGACCAACAGCACACACACAAAAACAGTTCATAAGAAGAGTAATTATAATTCCTCCCATTTCATTTTAAGAAGCACTTATTTGATATTAAAAACTGTGCCAGGTGCTGGGAATTCAGTGATGAATGTTCCTGTCCATGAGTAACTTAGTAGCCAACATGGAATTAAATTCATAAATATTACGTAACAAGTTATAGTTTAACTCCAGTTATACAGGTATTAACCTATTCAACAAACTGTGAGCTAAGTAGAATTATCAGAGTTTTTTAGATGAGGGCTATTGAGCTCAGAAATGCAACCACAGCACTGAGAGAGGATACTGAGAGAGGATACTCAAGGATACCCCCTGGCAGGATCACTCCATAGTGGAGGCGGTTTCAAGGCCCTGATAACACAGCACAGTGTACTAGTGAGCACCGTCTTTTCTTTCAACGTGATTGGCATGCCTTTGCTTAGTATATCCACGTTATTGAATAGCATTCCACAGGGAAAGATAAAAGAGCTCTAAAGTTTATCTGGTCTTAGCCTTCAGTAATTAGTCTTAGGATCCATCAGCAAAGCGTAGTTACTCCTCCTTTAATTCAGAAACAGGTTCTGGAGTTGAATATATCTTTTTTTTCTCTGTTTCTGTCATAAAGTACTGGAAACTTCTTTTTGTTAAGGTTGGAGAGAAAGCTTAACCTATTTCTAAATGAGAAATCAATTTCAAGACTCAGAATGTGCCCAAGCCAGGTAAGAATCCTGATGGCTCAGGCAGAGAATTCCCTCAGGAATATAAACATCCTACAAGGAGCATCCCACTCAGTGAGCCTTCTCTGTTCCAATTATCGCAGCAACTTACTTTCCTCAAGAACTTGAAGCTACCTTGCTCTATGCATCCCCTATCAAGTATATCTATTTAATATATCTAGGCACATCTGCTCCACTGCTCCAACTGTATAAGTATCAGCTAGAGAGGCAGGTGTGAGTATCAGGATCTTCTCTCTCTGGCAAGGAAAGTTTATTCCTGTAGTGGCCATCTCCCTCTTCATCTGATAGCTTGGCTTCATTCTGCATCATTGGTTTTGATTCAGAAACCCTACACGTAAATGCAAATCACTATTTCTCTTGTTCTGCTAAAGAGGTAAAGAGTAAATACAATTTTTTTTTACCATTTTTCTCATTTTCTATCTATCTTGTATTTATTGTGCTTATCCGTATGGCTCTGTTGAAGGTTGCACTTAAAATATCATATAACACCATGTTTTCTGCCCATTGAGAAAATGTCAAGAATGTGACTTATGGAAAATACATGTTTCTTCTGAAAAAAAAATAGATGTAGAACTTAGGTAATGAAGTTAAATTAAGAGGGATGGCTTAATTTATATTAAAGCTTATTTTTGTGCTTTAAAAAAGCAATTTTTTATTCTGAAATTCAGCATCATCATTTGCATCAGTTTTTTATTGTTCTTTGTTTGCACTATATAAGAGAAAAAAGAATAGACTCAGAAAAGGAAGAAGAATGGGAAAAGAGGAAATAAAGAATGAAAAACTGAACACTTCAAGATCTTCATTACGTTAATTATGTTTTATTGAGGCACTGCATATAACCTTTGACTATCAGTCTTACCCCAGTTCCACAAATCTTTGTAAGGTATAGTAGACTTCTAGCACGTCTCACAAGGACTTCATCTTAAACTGCTTTTCCTGACTCAGGCTGTACACCATACCTAACTTTCTCCAAATATTCATTTGGATCTGATGCTTAGAAAAAATTTATAATTTCAACCCAAGGTTCACTCTGGGGTTGTGATTAAAATAGTTTTCTTGTGCCCGGCTGGCATGACTCAGTGGTTGAGTGTTGACCTATAAATACCAGGAGGTCACAGTTTGATTCCTGGTCAGGGAACATGTCCAAGTTGCGGGCTTGATCCCCAGTATGGGGTGTGCAGGAGGCAGTGGTTCTCTCTCACCACTGATATTTCTATCTCTCTCTCCCTCTCTAGGAGACTGAAGTAGAACGAGCCTACCAAGCAGTGGTGGCAAGTGCAGTGGGCCCAGGGCGAGTGGCAAGTAGCATTGGTCTGCTGGTTTTGGCCCAATCTTTGCAGGTCATGCTGAGGGACCCCACCAATGCACAAATCCGTGCACCGGGTCTTGAGTAATAATAATTATAAAAAAACTAATAAAATAGTTTTCTGGCTATAATGCCTCAGCTTCTCTTCGTAGTTTTTCTTCCTTTTTGTAGCTCTAGACCTTCTCATCTCCAAGGCCTGCTCAGTGAAATTCCACACTGGGAGACTGTCTACGGATCAGAAGATATTCCATATTTGTGTCCCCCAAAACTAAGAGCAAGAACTCTGAGAGCTGGATATCTCCAAAGCTTGATGAATAAGTGAAGGGTAGATGAATGAATGGATGGATGATGGATGGATTGATGGATGGACAGCTGTATACACAGAGAGGATGATCATAGCAAAAGAAATGCAAGAAGTTCTCTGTTACCCAGAATTCTATTAACTGACACTTCACCTGTTCTGCAGCACAGTGATAACCGATGCAGCTAAAAGTGGCCCTGAGCCTCTGAAAAGCTAAAGTGCCTCTGAGTTCTCAAAGGGAAAATAAAATACATTCGAGATAATTAAATGCTCAGAGTATCAGGTTGAATTGGCAATCCAAGTAAGCACTGAGGTATACAACATGGATTTTCCTTTTTAAAAACATGGGATTAAAGATGAAAACATAATTTAAAAATCACTTAGCCCAACAACCTTAGTTTGTGAATTGTCTGTAGTCCCTGCGTCTACTTACTGCTTAATCATTCATGAATTCATCTCTATCATTATTGCCCCAAACTGCCTTTGCCAGGGACATCAGTAACCTGAATATTAGGGTAAAATCATAGTCCCCATTGTGTTCAACTTGTTAGCAACTTTTGGAATACTCTTTTCAAAAAACTACTTCTTCACTTGGTTTCTAAGACAAAGTGTTTTCTTAGTTTTACACTTATTCCATGGGTCCCTACTTCTCAGTCTCCTCAGATTGTTTTTTCCTGGCCTCTATCTCTGTGCTCCTGCCCCTTATCTACTCTGCCTCTATTCACTTCTTTGATGGCAACTTCTAATCCTATGGCTTTAAATATATTCATATTTAAGTGATTTTCAGATTTTACTCCCAAACTGACTCAGTTATCTTACTATTAACACAAGATGTCCACTTGCATATCTATATCTAAATCTGCATCTATCTCTATGCATCTATCTCTACCTCTATCTCTACCTCTATCTCTATCTTTCTCTATCTCTATCTCCACCTACACCTACATCTGTATTTTTATATCTATATTTATATTTATAGCGATACCTATATATTTTAACATCTCTGATCCTTTAATTCTTATCTACCCAACCCATATCTGCTCCTCACAGTCTTCTTATCTCAGTGAATGGCTAGAAATTTAAGAGTCCTTACTGATGGTTATATTTCTCATACATCTTCACATCCAATTCATTAGCAAAATTCTATGCTATGAGATCTACCTTCAAAATATATCTAGAACTTACCTATTTCTCACTGCTTTCCCTGCTGTCACCCTAGCCCAAGTCATCAGCAGTGACTCCTAATTGATCTCTGTGCTTCTATACTTGCCCCCCTATCTGTATCTACTCCATAGCAGAGTCAGAGTGATACTTTAACGAAGCAATCATATAATGCCTCAGATCTGCTCAAAACCATCCAACCGATTTCCCTCTAACTCAGTGAAAAGGTCACAGCTGTCCCTGAGCTGCAGGCTCTGCATGGTCCTGCCAACTCCCTGACCCGGTCTTTCACCACTGCTCCTCCTTCACTGTGCTCAGACTGCAATGGCAGCTTTAGTGTTTGTGGGGCAGGCTAAGCATGATCTTGTTCTGGTCTCTTTAACCTTCCTGTTCTCTTTGTCAGAAATGTTCTTTCTCCCCAAATGCATGTGCTCATTTCGTTACTCCCTTTTGGTCTCTGCTCAAATATCACCTTGTCAAAGGTGCTTCCCCTGATCCTTTTATTTAAAATTGTACCTCCTTACTTCTTTATCTTTGTCGTGTTTCATTTTTTAACAACTTTTACAACAACTTGATAGGCACTCCATGTCTATCCATTTGTCCATTGTCTCCTCACATAAAATGTGAATTCTATGAGCAAGGGACTCCACCTGTTTTGTACACCACTGCATTCTTGGCACCTACAAATGTCAGCCTCTAGGAGTGATCCAATAAATACATATGATTTTAAATAAATGAATGAAATAGAAGCACAGACAGCAGCTTGGAGAGTCAGTAACAGAAACTGGACCTTCTTCCTCCAGTTTTATGGTATCATGCCTGAACACTAATAGAACAAAAACTCAATCTCTGATCAGTTAGAATTACAGAAAGGGCGCTCACTGTGTTTGCTCATATACTGAGTGTAGGACTCAATAATTCATTTATTAATCATTGCTGAGTGCCCTTTATGCCAGGCACTGGGCACAGACATAAAGAATATGGAGTATCTGCCCTCAACTTGTAAGGAAATTACCAGGTAACTGTGATGGTGTTGGAGTTCAGGTAAGGAATTCTCCCAGATCCATAGTATTTGTGTGGTCAAAGATGATGCTGCCTGGGAAATCTTGGGAATAAAGAAGCAGTGGTCAGGCAGAAAAATAAAAGCACCAAAAACAGTAATATGACACGTGCAAACCCCCAGAATCAAGAGAGAGCACAGCATGTTTAGGAAATTGCAAGAAATGTGGATGAAAGGAAGGCTGCAAGGAGAGGCTTTAGACTGAAGAGATAAATAGGGACCACGTGGTGGAAGGCTTGAGAGATAATTCTATGGAATGTGGACTCTAATCCTAAAGGATATTGGGAGACTCTGAAAGGTTTTAAACAGAACAGCATGAGAAGATTTGCAATTCAAAAAGATAAGTCTATTTGCCAATATTGAGAAACATTCTTTAAGAAGAGGCAGGAAGGACAGTAAGGAGACAATTATCATAGTATAATGTGGATTTAGTCTAAGGCAGCGGTTCTCAACCTGTGGGTCGTGACCCCTTTTAGGGTCAAACTACCCTTTCACAGAGGTTGCCTAACACATATTTTTGATGGTCTTAGGAACCGAGACACCACTCCTTTATCCATCTCCAGGCGGGTCCACCCACATGCAGATACGCCCACATACGAGTACCCAGCGTGATGACATCATCGAGCCAACCCCATCACATACATCCGGTACAAATACAGGTGTATGTGACAGGGTTGGTGCCATAATGTGCTTATGCGGACCAGTCACACATGTTTAGAGAACAGCTACTGTGTAGAAAGCAGCTGCTGTGTTGAAAGCAGCTACTCTATTAAAAGCAGCTACTGTGTTGAAAGCAGCAGTATTAGAGGTAAAACAACACTTCATGAATTATAATTACTGGGTAAATGTAAAATCATGTACTGTAAAATCATCAACTACTGCAAAAAAAATTATCTGTATGATGGGAACTTAATCTGGATGCTGAATGGATCGTGTAGAGAAGAACGTTAAGAAAAGAAAATATAGTGAGGATTTTTTACAGTATGGTTTTACCTCAATAATTATAGCAGGAATTGAGAAACCGCAATGTGTTATTTGTTGTGAAGTTCTATCAGCCGAATCTATGAAGACGAAAAAACTGAAACGCCATTTTGATAGCAAGCATCTGAGCTTTGCCGGCAAGGATACCAACTATTTTAGAAGCAAAGCTGATGGACTCAAGAAAGCCAGACTTGACCCTGGTGGTAAGTACCACAAACATAACATAGCAGCCATTGAAGCTTCATATTTGGTGGCACTCAGAATCGCCAAAGCTATGAAACCTCACACCATTGCTGAGGATTTACTGTTGCCAGTGGCCAAAGACACTGTTATGATTGGAGAAGAATTTGTTATGAAATTGAGTGCAATTTCTTTATCTAACAACACTGTCTGCAGAAGAATAGATGGCATGTCTGCTGATATTCTTGATCAGGTAATCCAGGAAATTAAATCTGCTCCACTTCCAT
>NW_006295460.1:650740-665215 GCF_000327345.1 Myotis davidii | reverse complement strand
CTCATGCTCTTTCAAAGACTGCCCCAAGAATTTCTGATCTGGTGAGAAAGAAGCAATCTCAACCTTTGCACTGACGTTGGCTTTTTACACATACTGTCGCAAAATGTAGCAATGTAGTTTACGGTTGTTATATTAAGACTGTTACACATGCTACACCATGCTTTAAGACAAAACTTCATTTATTTATAATTAGAAATATTTCACAATATATAATTACATATTGTTTTTGTGATTAATCACTATGCTTTAATTATGTTCAACTTGTAAAATACATCCTGCATAGCAGCTATTTACATTACGATTCATAACAGTAGCAAAATTACAGTTATGAAGTAGCAACGGAAATAATTTTATGGTTGGGGGTCACCACAACATGAGGAACTGTATTAAAATGTCGCAGCATTAGGAAGGTTGAGAGACACTGGTCTAAGGTGATGACAGTGAAATGCATTCTATTATGCAAATCCTGTTGGGATTAGAGCATATATAGTAAACATCAACATGCTGCCTGTTCCTTAAAGGAAGCAAGGATGACAAATAAGGATCATAATAGAACATCTTTCAAGGCCACATGCGAACTTTCTCTCATTCAGAGAGCAGAGGAGTAAGGAAGATTATATGCAAGAAAGATTATAATCTTGATAATCAACCCTGACATCAAGGGTGGTATCAGTGACAAAGTAGAAAAGATGAGGAGCTTGTAATGGTATATCTGAGATAAGGTTTTTTGAAAAGGTGGAGACAAGCAGAGGCAATTTAGATAGGAGCTTGCAAGATTAGGGAGAACTAGGGAGTCGACAAAGAGGTGAGACCTTCCCAGGGAAAGTGGAACCATGACACTGAAAATGATATCCTTCTTGGGGCTGGAAGCAGGCCAAGACCCAGCAGGAGTGTTCTCATGCTTTACACTCTCTGGCTTCTGAAGGCTTATATCTTTGTATAAAGAAGGAGACTGGCAATTGTGAACAAAAGAACAGAGAGAAGGATTGGCAGAACAATCTTCTGACTAAGGGAGACCGATTTTCCACAATCAAAGACCCACTGTCAAGTGGCTTATTTTTTTCCTTATAAAGACCAGAATTTCGAGGCTCATATTCTGTTGTCCATTGATATATGAGAGCACGGAAAGAAATTTGGAGGACATTAGAAAAGTTAGAAGATGGTGAGTTTTAAAGGTTCAACATTCTCAATCACTCAACTTCCCTATCCCTTTCCCCTCGTCACTTGTAAAGTAAGGGTTATGAGCCCTGTCCTGTCAGCCATCAGGTGTGGGAGAATTAAGAGAGAGAGAAAAGCACTTCAAAAATGGCAAAGCAATTTATATTGTTAAATATCCCCTTCAGATATTTTTCTGATAAATAACACATTAAAATTTAAAAGCTCACAGGATCTGGCTTCCAGGATAAACTACTGCTCCATCTTGTCCTCCTTTTCTTAGCTACTTTCAGAATTTGTTCCAAGTGACCATCCGTCATCAGGTGCTTTGTAGCTCCCAAGATGTCAGACACACATAATGAGCAATGACTTGTCCTAAAGAAGATGTGAATATGCTTTGAATGTTGTCATTCTCCACAGTTTCTGGCTGTAGGATCTTCTATACTGACTGTGGTATATGCATACCAGTGATTATGCAGCCTGGACTCAGATGCTTAGAAAACACACTGATGCTCAATCCTGTGATCTATGTAAGTAGCCTGACTCTTGATTTAGTGCTTTTAAATTCAGGAACTCTTCTAGACTTGCATGTACCAGCCACTTTCTACTTGTTTCCTTCATAAATGTGCTATTTCCCCAAAATAGAGAAATCTTGGGAAGTGTAATTGAGAGGAAGTATATCTACTGTCAGTGGCAAACGTCAAGTCTCAGATGTATTGGAGAAAAATTACTGGTCCTACAGTCTAGCCACTGGCTGACTAAGGGCACAGGGTAAACTGGCCAGAATACCTGGGCACTTATGAGAGCAAAAGGGTGGGGAGTGTCTTTGGTCAGTAGGGACAGCCATGACAGTGTGTGACAGACTGAAAGCAGCCTCTGTTTGTGAAACTAAAGCTTAGATGGGAGCAAATGTGTGTGCGGCTAGTGAAGAGATGGCCCAGTAAGTAAAAAGAGCAAGATTGTGAAGGGCTTTCTGTCCACTTTCAAGGTGGTTCCGAAATGTTTTAACTCTTTTGGAGTGGGGCAATGCCTAGACCATAATGTGTGGAAGTGCTTAGCTTTTGTTCAGAACTTGAATGGCACCTGTTTACAGGATTTCTTAGTGGTTATAGCCTTTTACTTAGTGGCTCAGGAGACATGTGAAAAAAAGGTGCTCTAGCTTGGTGGTTAAAAATCTACTTTCTGGAGTCAGATAGCTTACATCAAAAAATCTCAGTGAGCTGTATAACTCTGAGCAGTTACTTAACTTCTTAAGTCTCAGTGTCTTCAGTTGTAAAAATAACTAACAATTTCATACTGTAATTGGGGAGATTATGATAGTGTTTAGTCCAGTTATTAGAACATACATGGGAAAGCAAACATGTTTGCTTTTATGATTATATTTATTATGAAAAGTGACTTCAATAGTTTCTAGAGCACATAACATATACCTATTGAATACCTACAATGTGCAGGGACTGCAGAAGGCGAGAAGCTCCCCGCATTAGGAGCTGTAGGGCATCTATGCACTGTAGGCATTTGACTTGGCTGGAGCTCAGTTCCCCGTTACACTGCATTCCATCCACTGGGTCTCAGCAGGCATCCTTGATTCCCTTTACCCTTTCACAATCAGTTGACAGGATCTGCCTCAGAAGAAAATATGAAGGGGCGGGCGGAGGGGTATGTTCAAGCAGGGTCAGATGGTCCTAAGCTCAGTCCCACTGTGATCATCTTCAGGTCCTGGCATTGTGCCATTCCTGCACAGTGACCTGAGATTAACTGAACACCTTCATTGGGCCTGATGAATTTGTGTCCACATTTTCCTGATGACCAAAACATATTTATATTTATATATATTAGCTGAGGGATTTTTCTGTTTTTCTTCTTGGCTATCAAATGTATATAATGAACATTTACTAGGTGCCAGGTACTGTGAAAAATGTTTTCTATACACTGCCACACTTTATCCTCACAACTTTCATTTCTTCTTCCCATTTTATGTATGTTACAACTGAAGTTTCAAGGCTGGTAGACAGTAGAGACAGGATTACAGCCATTAGCTGAGGGATTTTTCTGTTTTTCTTCTTGGCTATCAAATGTATATAATGAACATTTACTAGGTGCCAGGTACTGTGAAAAATGTTTTCTATACACTGCCACACTTTATCCTCACAACTTTCATTTCTTCTTCCCATTTTATGTATGTTACAACTGAAGTTTCAAGGCTGGTAGACAGTAGAGACAGGATTACAGCCCAAATCTGTACAATGCAGAGTTGAAACTTCTTAACCATTATACTAGATGCCTATTGTGAAAATGACGAATTGTTTTATTACTGAACAGCCCCATGAGTGGGAGGGGGGCTTCCTCCTTCTCAGTTCTTGTCAATCTTGGAAGAAAGGCTTCACATGAGTAATAGACAGCAGCATTGAAGCAAAGCAAGCAAATTTATTAAAAACTAGAGGCCCAGCGCACGATTAAATCATGTTCATGTAGGGTCCCCTAGGCCTAGCCTGCCCTCAGGGCCATGTCCACTGCCCCCGGCACCTCGCATGCTCTGCGGACGCTGCCGCCCCTTGCCCTCCACCAGATGCCAGGTTCTCACCTTCCCTGGGACTGGCGTTCACCCACTTGGAGGATGCCTGAAGGCAGCAGCCCATTGGGGAGCCGCTCTCGGCGCCCTCCCCTTTGGCCATGGCCCTTGGGCCATGCCATCTGGTATTAGGATGCTGGGATGTCCTTCTGCTCCACCGGCCTTTGCCCCATCTGGGCTCAGGTAGTAACCACCGCCGCCACCACAGTTGCCATGCAAGAGTAAAGCCAGCAGGCCAGTGGCACACATGAGTGCACACTCCCTTACACTCCCCCTTGCACCTCTCAAAGGTTAGCCCCGCCCTGTCGAATCCAGCCAATCTGGGAGCCCTGCTGCCCCACCTCCAGCCAATCCGCTCGTCCACCGGCCTCACCCCCTCCCAAACTGCCTTCCCAACCACCCTGAAGGCTCTCAGTCTTTTGAGCTGAACCTTGCAACCCAGTGAAGGCAGAGAGGGCCACGTAACATACCAGGAAACTGAAGTCTGAGGCTGAATGTGAGCACAGCTCCGCTCTGTTCCCTCCCATGGAGCCTGTCCTATCCCTCTGTGCCAAGTGCTCAGGTCCCACCCCTCCCTGACGTCAAGGGCCTATTCTGTCTCCCTGCCACCCACTGCCCGTCTTCCGCCACCTTCAGTCTTCACTCCCAGTTGGTATATGCAAATTAACTGCCATCTTGGTTGGATTAATTTGCATATAGTCACTTTGATTGGCTGGTGGGAGTAGCAAAGGTATGGTCAATTAACATCTTTGTCTTTTATTAGTGTAGATACACTTGGCATAAAGAATAAGTGGGCAACTCAACTAGTCTGAGCACACCACCAGGTGGGGGATTTAAGATTTATACTTTTCCCCTCTATAGTTTTCAAAGCTCTCCTGCTGGATCTTTTGGGTAGCAGACTGGGTTTCAAAGTCCGCTTCTACATACATTGTTTTGGCTTATCTCAGAATGTTTGTACATACATTTGGTCATCTTATTTGGCAAATCCTAAGACAGCTGACTTCTTTGTTTAGTGGGTGACATAAACTCCTCTTCTTTTGCCCTTTCCATCTTTCCTGCCTTAGCAGTTATCTTTCCTGCCTAACACCCCCAAGTGATACCATCCAAATGCTCTTAGGGGTTGTTTCCCAGACTTTATTTTCCTTGGATTTAGCTGGCACAAATGGCATTATTTGGGTCTTTGTTGTCTATTTTTCCAGGTGAGGGTGATTAAAGCTATGCATTCTCTGGTTGGGAAAGAGAGGTGGGTGCTCCAGTGTCCTTGGCTGGGTAAGATAAGATCTTTTGACCACAAGCTGGCTGCAAGCTGCCAAAACTGGCTGTGTTTAATTTTTTTTTGTCTCAGTTTCTCTATTCTACTTGTCCAGGAATTTTCCTAGCTTCTTACTGTCCTGCCACACTTTTAGGATTATTATCCAGATTCCTATTACAATCCCTGTGTGCGTGTGTTTGAATTAATCTTCTCAAGGCCATTCTTCCAGGAATTCAGAGTCCATAGGAATTCTGGAATAGAAGAGCCCTGCTCCAGGGTGGTGGCTATTTGAACTGGCTGCATTCACCCCCAGTTTATACAGAAGGCTGTGCTAATTCACTTAGTGAATGTAAAAATGGGTTTCCAACGGTGACAAATTAGTATTGTTTAAGATCTATGCATCGGTCATATTTTAGAGATACTCTTTATTATAAATAGGAAGTTTGGTGAGACCTCCACCTGACTCTTCACGATAATACTAGGGCAGTGATGGCGAACCTTTTGATCTCGGCATGTCAGCATTTTGAAAAACCCTAACTTAACTCTGGTGCCGTGTCACATATAGAAATTTTTTGATATTTGCAAACAGTAAAACAAAGGCTTATATTTTTGATATTTATTTTATATATTTAAATGCCATTTAACAAAGAAAAATCAACCAAAAAAATGAATTCACGTGTCAGAGGTGACACGTGTCATAGGTTCACCATCACTGTATAGGAGCTAGGTTCAGAATGGTCCTGTATCCAACTCTGACATCAGAGGGGCCTGTGGCCTGATGATCATTGTAAGGCTAATTGAATACTGCTTCTATTTTTTGCATCATCGCTAGTGAACCTAGAGACGGCATGCTAGGTTCAGAGCACCCAAGAACACAGAACTGATAAATATTTGAAGGTACGAGACAGGCAGCTGTTATTACTACAGCTTTTTAAATAAATATCATTTCTGAGAAATATCTCCACGTGTGGCTGAATTTGCTATGACTCTTGTTTTTATTAAAACCTAATATCCGGGTATTGATGTTGTCAGGGAGTAATTAATGAACGCTCATCTCCATCTAACTATAGCAGCCACAGATAATCTAATGATTGTACATGGACAATTTGGCAGAGGCCTGTTCTGAGCAACAGCAAAATTCTCAGCCTGAAACATGAGAGCTGTGGAAATGAGAGCAAGGGTGGAGGATTAAATATAAATAGAGAGTGGTCTCGGGCAGTTTGTCAGAACAGGTTCAATGTCTGTTTCTTACATTTGCAAATGAGTTTATTTTGGCCTCAGCTGCCAACAGACAACTGAGATATAAGAGCTGGGGTAGAAGTTGACACTTTCCTGTATCCAAGATCTCCTTGTTAATGATTTTATGTTTCTGAAACAATCACAAGAAAGATGAACCATCATCAGCTATTCTATCTATTATATGACAAATACCTAAATATTTCCAAGAACCCAACTATTTATTTTCATGTTGGTCTACCATGCAAATGACTAAATCTTTGCCTTAGTATATGCTTATGCCAGCTTTACTTCATTTAAATAAATATATATTGAGTACTTGGTTATGTTAAATATGTATTATAGATTTCCTTGGTAAAAATTCTCAATAAATTTGATGTGATTCTACAAAGTGTTCAAATCAAATGATTATTTAAAACAGAGTTCAGCCTGGTTGGTGTTGAGCATCGACCCATGAACCAGAAGGTCACAGTTTGATTCCTGGTCTGGGCACATGCCCGGGTTGTGGGTTTGATCCCCAGTGTGAGACGAAAGGAGGCAGCCTCTCTAATCATTGATGTTTCTATCTCTCTCTCCCTCTCTTTTCCTCTCTCTGAAATCAATACAAAAACAAACACATATTTAAAACAGAATTCAGTCCAATGTAGAAGCTGATGCTATGCCCAGTCTTCACATTGATTTTCCATTTCCCTAAATATAAGCAACATTTTGGGTTCACTTTTCTACTTCCTTTTCTGTTAAGTCCACCAAAGGTTACACACTTTCTAGAGGAAACCAAAGCCTGTGTGAAGACTTCCACTAATTAATGTAGATGAAACATGATCTCAACTCTTTTAAGGATTGCCATCAGTGCATCGGCATATAAAACAGCCATTTATCTTTTAAGCCCCCCCCCCCTCTCATAAAGCAAAATCAAAGCAAATGAACAAAGAGAAAACAAAAAATAAATACATGTGCACTACACACAAAGCACCTCTTAATTACTTCCTCTATTGCTAGAGATCATTTGTTAGTAATGTTGGAGAGAGGACCAGAAACGTATCAGCTTCCTGGCTTTAATGCACTAGTCAGCAGTCATAAGTCAGACTGAGCATAAATCTGCTCTTCTTCTCCAGTACGTTTAAAAAAGAAACAGTAAAACCCGTCAAAGCATGTTCTGAAAAGGGGCAGCTTTCGGTTACGATTCCACCTGTTTGTGCCTGTGCTTACGTTTGCAATCAGCATGGAAAGGTCAATATTTGGAACAGAACAAGGAGGATATTTATGAAACTGGAGGAACACACATTTCATTTGAAAATTCTAGCTGTGCCTTCCACACTTTTTCTGAGCCATCTCCATAGGAGCCAGTATAAATGCTACTATTATTTTTGTGAATTGAGCTCTTAATTTGCATCTGTTTTCTATTGGATAACTCCAGGAAATTGAGATCACAAAGTTTAAAAAGGAGAATACCTGTGTAATGTTCCGTGGCAGGCAGATTTGGTGCTGGATGTTTGCTCACATAAAAGCCTGGAAGGCAAAAGGAGAATGAACAATTTAACCAATCATTGCTTGCTGGAGTCCATTATGTAAACAGAAAATAAGGCCATTGTATTAAAGGGGAGAAAAACAAAGTCTTACCTTGAGCAGTCCATTGTTTAAAGAGAGACTTATTTTAATGTCTGTCATATAAAACGGGCCTTTTACAAGCAACACAGAATAATTTAGAAAGGAAATCTATTTTGGAATTATAAACATACAAAAATCTATCATTAGTGGTTCTAATGTAGCATTTCCATTTTCTTTCCTTGTTAGGTCTAATAAGTAGTCATCACAAATTTAAAAATGTATTACACTGTGAAAAGGTTATTGACATTCATTGGAAGTGGACTTTTAGTCTCAGAAACCAACCCTTACTAAGTGCCTCGTTAATGCCAAGCACTTTGCATACCTGGTGTGTTTTAATCCTTACAACAATATTGTGAGGAGCTGTTGCTTTTTATTTTCCTAATGACGACTTGATGTTATATCTGTCTAAAGATGTGCTAGTTAGCTGCTGTCGGGTAACAAACTACCACAAATCTTCATAATATATAACAGGAAGTTGATGGCTTATGCATCCAGAATTAGCTCTCCTGATCTTGGCAGGGTTTTCTCACAGGTCTTCAGGTCGTCTGCCTGTCAGCTGAGGTTATTGGAACATTTTGGCTCTGTTCCACGTGTCTCTTAGACTGCCACAGGCTGTCCCAGACATGTCCTTCTCATAGTAATAGCGAAGGTGTGGGAGGGATAGTGGAAATGTGCCCTCGCTCTTATAAGCCTCTGTTAGCTTGTTTCTATTAACACTTCACTGGCCACAGCAATATGTATGTTTAGAAAACTTCCTCTGCCTCTTGACAGGAGGAGCTCCAAGTCCTATGGCAAGGGGTGGGGAACTGGGCCCATTAAAGCAATCACTCTCCATAGACGACAAAAGCTTAATATTGTCTATTTTACCAAATTGCTGTCCATGATCCATTGATTTAACTTTTGACATATCTGCAATACTTGCTACTTTTTTATACAAACTAAAAAACTAGAAACCAAATCAGACTCTCAATAGCACATTATAGATCATTTAATTATTACAAAACCTTGTCAACTCATTCGTTATTTTTATTAAAAATGAAGGCGGCAGTGGTGGCAGTCACCACTTATTGATATTTACTGTATACCAGACACTGACTAAACATTTTAAAATCGTGCAGTGGTCCCGGTTGGCGTGACTCAGTGGTTGAGTGTTGACCTATGAACCAGGAGGTCACGATTCAATTCCCTGTCAGGGTGCACGCTCAGGTTGCAGGCTAGATTCTCAGTAGGGGGCTTGCAGGAAGCAGCCAATTGATTCTTCCTCATCATTGATGTTTCTATCTCTACCTCTCCCTTCCTCTCTGAAATCAATAGAAATATATTTAAAATACAATACAATAAAATCGCACAGTGATTCTACTCAGTGGGTACTATGACAAGGAGGAAAATGAGCTGTAGAGAGTTTTAAAACTTTTCCAGTTTGTCCTGCTAGTGAGTATTGAAGCTTGGCCTAAAAACCAGGTCTGTTGAATGTCAATACCTGGGCTCTCAACTGTCAGTCTATTCACATTTTAATCCATCCAAATGCTAACAGATTGAATTCCCTGCATGTTATGTCTTGTCATTCCTTTGTTAGGAAAATTACAATTGCTTCTTCTTGTCTTTGACTATCAGAAACGATGCTATGTTGTTCTAGTGACACACAAATTCCAACATACTCTGGGTACAATATTATCATGAACTTTTCCCCAACAGATAGAATTTATTCTAATTATGCAAAGTGCTCTACCATGACTGGAGGAGGGTTGCTTCTTCCTACTTTCCCAGCTCTGTTCATGCTGCTTTAGACCCTAACATTGTCCACCTTTGCCCATCTACTTTTAAGACATCTCTAATTCAAGGAACCAAGATGTCTATGCCAATTAAAATGATGCTTTCAGTTTGTGAAAACACTGAAGAGTTTACCAAATGTTTTTGCATATATATCCTTATAACAATTTTAAGGTAGATACAAAAGAAGAGGCTTAATTATCCTTACTAAAAATAAGGAAAGATATATCTATCCCCTCTTTTTTCATAGACCATTTACTTTAGAAAACTTAAATTTGTAAATACTTTCTCCTCTCTGTGCAATGCATAAAAATATTGTTAACTTATCACCCAGGAATGTCTTTCTCAAACACCTAGGAGCCATTTGTTTGAAATATAAATGTCAAGGGTAATAGTCCCCATATCTCCCAATCTCTGAGAGGGTATGAGCCTAACTCCCATGGATACCTTGCTCCATGTTATATAACTGCTTCCTATCATAAAGGCAGGAAAAGTTTGCTTTTCTTCTAGATAAAGCCTATTAACCGACACAGATGGTCACCCCAACCACCAAGTGACATTATGATGAACTCCAAGTCCACTTACTTGAGGACTTGTTATTGTTTATCTTGAGAACATATGTATGTAATGGATTGTATCAGGTTGAAGAGAGAAAAGGGTGATATTTCTTTCTATCTTCTCCTATGAAGTGCAGAATTTTCTGGTTTCATGTTCATTTAATAATAAAACTATTTTCTTTCACTATTACATTTGTGGAGAGAATTTCTGGGTGAGGACAAGGTTTTGTCTTAATTATATTTCCCTAGCACAATCAGCAAAGTAAATGTTACAGTAAGTCAGTTGATAACTTCTGGTTCATATTTACTTTCCCATTGGGCATGATTAGAATAAAAGAATACTCATAGTCAATGCCAATGTGGCTTTTTTAAAAATGTCTATCTCAGTGTCACTTTAACTTCAGTTAGCCCAGGTTAGTGAGACTCTCTGGACTTGACCTCCACTGAGCACTGACATGAGTGAATTGCTGGGCCTTCAAAGGGTAGAACCAGATTATGGACCTTTTTATACCATCAGATCTCAGCTCATTTTATGTATGACACACATGACAGGACAAGTTCATGTACCTGAAGCATCATCCCCAGGTATGTGCACCAGCTGTAACCTTTCCCCATTGTTGCCCATTTAAGAAAGTGTATGAAAATAAAAATAAGAGAGCATTACAACCTAGGGCAGCCCTTCACAAGGAGGTGCCATGTAAAACATCTCTGTACTTTATCAATAGGCATGCTGCTGAAGAAAGTATTCTATATAATAAAAGGATAATATGCAAATAGACTGAATGGCAAAACAACCGAACAACTGATCAAAGTGTAATATGCTAATGATATGCTAAGGATGCTCAACCTCTTGCTATGACGTGCACTGACCACCAGGGGCAGACAGTCAACTGGTCGACTAGT
This sequence comes from Myotis davidii, assembly GCF_000327345.1. NCBI lineage: Eukaryota > Metazoa > Chordata > Mammalia > Chiroptera > Vespertilionidae > Myotis > Myotis davidii. The sequence continues at coordinate 654,162 of NW_006295460.1, read as the reverse complement.
AGTTATGATGTGCACTGACCACCAGGGGGCAGATGCTCTGACTGGTAGGTTAGCTTGATGCTGGGGTCCAGCCAATTAGGACTGAGTGAGATGGGCCAGACATGCCCTGGAGCCCTCCGGTGGTCCCTCCCTGGCCCAATCGTGCACTGGTGGGGTCCCTCAGCCTGGCCTGTGCCCTCTCACAATCTGGAACCCCCTCAGGGGATGTCAGAGAGCTGGTTTCAGCTTGATCCTGCAGGCCACTCCCCTTGGGAGGGCGCCAGATGCAGGGCTTATGGCTTATGGCTGAGGAGTGCTGCTGAGGCAGCGCGAGCCTCTCCCGATCAAGACAGATTGGGCACGAGCCTGCGGCAGGCACAGTGGGGCCAGGATGAGCAGGAGTGGCAAGTAGGAGCTGCAGGAGGCAATGGACTTCAGGTTTTGGTCCAATCCCTGCAGGCCACCCAGAGAGACCCCACCCGTGAATGAATTCATGCATCAGACCTCTAGTAGGTTTATAAAATCCAATATTATGATAAAGTGGTAGTTTGCTGGAGCTGGTTCATAGCAGCTCACAGGAACTGATTCCACTTGTTTCTTTCTATCTCTGTCTTCGGTGAAGGCATGTAGGCACTTGGACATAGGCCACAGTGGGAATATTAACACTGTGGAAATCTGCAAATGTTACAAATTAGATTTTTTCCAGAGAGCAGTTTATCAGCACACCTCTGCATGATAATTTCTCTATTACTGGATTTCTGAGAAATTTTAAAATAATACCCAGAATGTTTAAGATATTTGGCCATGAAGTACTTCGGGCAGCAATGCTATGTAAGGGTAAAACTGAACCTCTTATAAAGTATAAGAAAAATGAATTAATTAAAAATTATGTTATCAACTATTTTACTGACCAGTTACATGTGACATACCACCCTACTGGTTATTCTTTCACTTATCTATATACTTATTCATAAATATTCAAGAACTTATAAAGCAACAGACACTAGTGAACCAAGATATTATAGTTGAGTACTGCCCCCTGATACCAGATTTTAGCATAGTCTGAGATTTACTGTTCTCTGTGTCAAAACACTCATCCACATGTTCCTAAAAGCAGCTTGCCTTTAGTCATTGGCAAACAGTGGGATTTTCCATGCCTCCATCTAGTATCCAACATTCATAATATCCCAAGAAACATGCTAGGTTTCTCACAGACATTATCACATCCAATTCTCACCCTTTAAGAATAGTATTTTATTATCCGACTAGCACAGGTGCAGAAACTCAGGCACATAGAGCTTAAATGATCTGTTCCAGGTCACATTAGAAAATGCTAGAGTCAAATGTCAAACCTAAATAAACAATTCATAGATGTACTCAGCACTATGCTTTGTCACCTCCCACCAAGACATTTAAGATTGTGTTGTGACACCCCCATGTGCTCAGAGGAGAGGAACAAACTGAACACGTTGACTCATCTGTTCATTAAGCATTTACCCAGTGCCTGCCATGCACTATGTTCATCGCGTTTCTCAAAATGTGGGGTCCGTGCACCAGGTGTGCGCACAAGTGTTCCATGGGTTTCCCAGGCAGAGTCTCAAAAGGAATATGTCTCATCTTTCCAGAAATTCAACATTTTTTTAAAGTATTTTTATTGATTTCAGAGAGGAAGATAGAGGGAGAGAGAGATAGAAACATCAATGATGAGAGAGAATCATTGATTGGCTGCCTCCTGCATGCCCCGCCCCCACTGGGGATCGAGCCCACAACACAGGCATGTGCCCTTGACTAAAATCGAACCTGGGACCCTTCAGTCCACAGGCCAATGCTCTTTCCACTGAGCTAAACCAGGCAGGGCGAAATTCAACATTTTTATGGGGAGGAGAATATCCTTCTTGTGTTAAAACAAAGACACTTTGGGAATAGAATGCAAAGGGTATGTAAGTTTTAGGCACACTGGAGAGTTCTCAGAGATTCCACTCTTTGGAGGAGCAGCTACCTTGGCCTAACCCTCAGAAATCTCATGGTTGAGTCCTGAGCTGGGAGTACTCTATGGCTGAAAATGTGCCAAATGTTAGCTAGTACATAGAGGTATAGGCTCTAGGGTCAGAGTATTTAGTTTACGTGACTGATCTGTTTCTGGCTCTCTCTCCTGCACTATTCTCCAGGTTCACTAGACTTCCTTCTTCTCCCATACTCCTTCATCTTGGCGGGAATTCCTCCCCTGGATCTTATGCTTGGTCTGTCTCAACACGGGCTTCAGTGTGACTGTCACTTTTTCAGAACTTCTTTGACTCTCATATCTAAAGTCATACTCTCACCATAGTTACTATATTTATCACTATATTTAATTTATTTTTTGTGGCATGTATGGCTACTGGAAATCATCTTATTTAGTCTGTATTTGTTTTTATTTATTGCTTATACCTGTTGCAGGAGTTTAAGCATTCCAAGACCAGGAAACTGGTCCCTTTGCTCCCAGGATTATTTCTCATCCCCAGAACAATGCCTAATATTAAAGAACATTTAATAACATTTGTTAAATGAATGAATAAATGATGACACTATTTACAACTTAACCCCTCTACCTCAGTTTCTATGTCCAGCATATAGTAAACACTTAAGAAATGTGAGTTATTATTATAGTAATAAATGTACACATAAGAATGTATGTGTGTAACAACAAAAACACTTTTCTCTACTTCTGTATTTCACAGAGACTGTGTTGAAGAGGCATGCTAAACTTACAATACACAGATTTTTTAAACCCATCTCTTCAAACTACAACTAAGCATCAAGTCAATTTATGTTGGTTTTGTGACTGTGCACATAAGCTATATGATTCCCAGAGAGTGCAAGTCATTAAATTCTTCCCTCATAAGAAGGCTAGAAGATGTAAGCACTAAAGTGACAGCCTAAATGCCCATCAACAGATGAGTGGATTAGAAAACTATGGCACATCTACACAATGGAATACCATGCTGCTATAAAAAAGAAGGAATTCTTACCATTTGCAGCAGCGTGGGTGGAACTGGAGAGCATTATGCTAAGTAAAATAAGCCAGGAAGTGAAAGAAAAACACCACATGATCTCACTCTTTTATGGATAATAAAGAACACTATAACCTGATGAGCAAAAAGATAGATACAGAGGCAGAGAAGCATTGAACAGACTGTCAAATTACAGTGGGAAGGCTGGGGAGTGGTGGAGGTGGGGGAGGTAAGAGATCAACCGAAGGACTTGTAGGTATGAATACTTTTTTCGATGTTTCTATCGCTCTCTTCCTCTCTCTGAAATCAATAAAAACATATTTAAAAAATAAAAATAGCACTACTATTTGTAATACTTTAAACAATAAAATAAAATTTAAAATAAATAAAGTGAAAGACAATGGCCATAATGAGTAAAAGCATAATGAGCACAAAGCCACTGCCTTTTTAATT
>NW_006295460.1:650163-650544 GCF_000327345.1 Myotis davidii | reverse complement strand
GGCCCCCCCCCCCCCATGGGGACCCTTACCCCATTCCAGGCTCCCCATCAGGGCAGGCTGGCTGGCCCCCACCCGTGCACCAGGCCTTTATCCTATATAATGAAAGGGTAATATGCAAATTGACCCTAATATCAGAAAGACGAGAACAGCTGCTTGACCAGTCACTATGAGGTGCTCTGACCACCTCTCAGTTCTTTTCCCAGCTGTCAGGCTCCGATCGCCCAATGGTGAACAGGGAACTGGGGAGGGTGGCAGCAGGGGGATGGGGCCAGCAAGCAGGCAGAATGGCCAACCTCTCGGACCCTACCCCAGGCCAGCAGGCTCTGATCACCTGATGGTGAACAGGGAAATGGGTATGAGTGGCGGGGGATGCAGGTGGTA
>NW_006295460.1:616852-630613 GCF_000327345.1 Myotis davidii | reverse complement strand
TCTGCTCCAGGATGCAGGACATGAGGTAGGCTTGCTTAGCCCTGGGGAAGGAGGGTGGAGTTTGGGGAGAAAGTTGGACTGGTGAGGATGCTGGACTGGACCATTCTTGGAGAGAAAGGAAATTATATCCAGCATGTGCCAGGGTGTAGGGGATGCCAGGGAAGGTCAATAGGGAGGAAAAAGGGAAGAGACATATGTATTACTATCTGTAATACTTTAAACAATAAAATAAAATTTAAAATAAATAAAGTGAAAGACAATGGCCATAATGAGTAAAAGCATAATGAGCACAAAGCCACTGCCTTTTTAATTCTATATAATAAAAGCCCAGCAACCAAAATGGTGGAACAACCAGAACAAACAGAGACTAGAATGACCACAGCCCCTAGCCCTGGCCAGCCCCAGCCCCCCAGCGGGGACCCACACCCTGATTGGGGGTGTGGCTGGCCTGTAAACTGCCCACAGTCCTTCGCCCCAGCAGGACCCACCCCCCCCATGGGGACCCTTACCCCATTCCAGGCTCCCCATCAGGGCAGGCTGGCTGGCCCCCACCCGTGCACCAGGCCTTTATCCTATATAATGAAAGGGTAATATGCAAATTGACCCTAACAGCAGAATGACTAGGAATGACAGGTCACTAGGACACAGACTAACTACCAGGGGGCAGAACATATCCGATATAATAAAAGGGTAATATGCAAATTGACTCTAACATCAGAACGACCAGAACTACCTCTTGACTGGTCACTATGAGGTGCACTGACCACTTCTCGGTCCCTTTCCCTGGCTTGCAGGCTCCTATCACCCAGTGGTGAACGGGGAACTGGGGGTGGGTGGCAGTGAACGTGGGCGGCTCCAGGCCAAGGCCCCTACCCCACTGGTCGCCCCATACACAGAGGGTGACCCATGGTGAGGGTGGGGCCGGTGAGCGGGCAGCCAGGGAAGTGGCCCTGATTGCAGGCCAGGCATAGGGACTGTACCCACACACGAATTTTGTCCACTGGGTCTCTAGTATGTTATAAATGCTAATGAAGTGCAGATGTGCTTGTTTATGTTTATGCATTTGGTGTGAACCATTCACAGAAAAAAATGATAGCAATACTTGCTCTGTTTTTTTCAAAATCACAAAACTTTAATTAAAGCTGCTTCACTGCTATAGAAACTAGCCTATGAGCACAATATCAAAAACTTGCATTTTTAGACTATCTGCCACGTTAATAAAAACATTTTGGTGGTCAAGTGGGCATTTTACCCTAAAGTCCTATTTTACAAAGCATGCCCAAAAAGTGGAGTTTATGTAACTGTTATAATTTATTAATTACAGATTAAGTTTGGATTCTTTTTCATAGGTTGAGTCACATTTAGCTTGTTTACAAGGATTTAAAAAATATTGTCTGATGGCCTGTTATGAATTTTCTTATAGGGCCTTGGAAAATAGCAATGTATACAGAAAACAAAGTCATGTTAATGATGTCTACATTCTAGTGCTGGGGGGAGAGACCAAAATGAAGTAGACGTGCAGAGCATGAAAATTCAACTGTGTTTCAATTATCTGATAGAGCTAAGGGCCATTTTAGAAGTTTGGCATCTGACCTGGGATGAAGCCAGAGTAAGTGCCATGCTATCAAACTCAGGTTTCTAGGGGTAAGTAAAATAAGCCTATTTCATACCCTACCCCACTGGTCACTGTAGTTGGCTGGTTCTATTAACTCTGTGTGCTTCTCCTTCATTCAGTAGTAACCATGTCCCATCCATCATCTTTTCATCTCCCAACATTAGTATGATATTAGCTGTGGGTTTGACATGTATGACCTTTATTATGTTGAGATATGCCACCTCTATTCCCACTTTGATGAGAGTTTTTATCATAAACAGGGGCTGGATTTTTTCAAATGCTTTTCCTTTATCTTTTGATATGATATTATTTTTATTATTCATTTTGTTTATGTGTTATATCACATTAATTGGTTTGCAGATATTAAACTAACCTTGCATCCCAAGAATAAATCCCACTTGGTCATGATGTATAATCTTTTTAATGTATAGCTGAATTCAGTTGGCTAATGTTTTGTTAAGGATTTTTGCATCTATGTTTATTTCAGATATAGGCCTCTAATTTTCTTTTTTTGGGTGGTATCTTTATCTGGTTTTGTAATTAGGATAATGCTGGCTTCATAAAAAGAGATTGGGAATATTCTCTTCCTCTTGAATTTTTTGGAATAGTTTGAGAAGGACAGGTGTTAGTTTTTCTTTGAATGTTTGGTAAAATTTACCAATAAGGCCAACCAGGCCAGGGCTTTTTTTTGGTGGGAATATTTTGATTGCTGCTTTGATATCCTTGGTTGTAATCAGTCTGTTCAAATTTTCTGTTTATTCATGATTCAGTCTTGTAAAGTTATATGTTTCTAGAAAGTTATCCATTTATTTCAGATTGTCCAATTTGTTGGCATATAGTTAATAATATTTTCATATATACTTTGTATTTCTGTGGTGTCAGTTGTCACTTCTCCACTTTAATTTCTGATTTTATTTATTTGAGTCCTCTTTACTTTTTTCTTGATGAGTCAACTTAAACTTTTACCATTATTATTTATCTTTACAAAAAAACAGCTCTTGGTTTCATTAGTCTTTTGTATTTTTTTTCAGACTAGTTTGTTCATTTCTGCTCTAACCTTTATTATTTCCTTCCTTCTACTCACTTTTGGCTTTGTATGTTGTTCTTTTACTATTTCCTTTAGGTATAACATTAAATTCTTCATTTGTGATTTTTCTTGTTTTTTGAGGTAGGCCTATATTGCTATGAATTTCCCTCTTAGAATTGCTTTTTCTCAGTCCCATAGAATTTGGAGTGGTTGTGATTTTACTTTCAGTTATCTCAAGGTATCGGATTGATTTCTTTCTTGATCTCATTGTTAACCCATTCACTGTTTAGTAACATGTTATTTAACCTCCATGTGTTTGTATGTCTTTTCTTATTGATTTTTAGTTTCATACTACTGTGGTTGGAGAAGATGCATGATATGATTAAATCTTCTTAAATTCATTGAAACCTATGAAACCTATTTTGTGGCATAGCATATGGTCTATCTTGTAAAATGTTCCATGTGAACTTGAAAAGAATGTATATTCTGCTGCTTTGCTGTGAAATGCTCTGAGAATATCAATGAAATCCATCTGGTCTAATGCATTAGTTAAGGCCACTGTTTCCTTATTGATTTTCTGTCTGGAAGATCTATCCATTGATGTCAATGGGGTGTTAAAGTCCCCTACTATGACTATTATTGTTGATATCTCTATTTATGTCCATCAACTAAGTTATTTTCAATTAGCCACTAATTTAAGCAATAAGTATTTCCAGCCAGTTACTAATCAGAAGCACTGATATCGTTTATTTTTCAAGAGTTTCATGTTGAAAGGTCAACAACTAGTATTGATTGTTGGTGTATTATTTCAATGTCACAAAATTTCAATAGCTTTTAGGCTTTATTGGCATTCACTGCTTGTTTACATCTATCATTTTTTTCTCAAGATGTGAATTCCTGGAATATCCACTTTTTTAAAAAAAAAATCTTCCACAACATACATAAAGTGTCAGTCTGGAATAATGACAAAGATAGAGAAAATAACAAATCACTCTAAGTGACAGGCAACTAATGACTTCTGAGACTAGGTCGTATCATAAGCTTTCTCTGTTTCCCGGAACCTGCTTCAAGGCTAAAACTGATCTCTCTTCCCAGGCTGGGAACTGTGATGAGAGAGTTCATCAGTCCAAATATCTGCAAGTGTAATTGTACATAATTTGAATAAAGCAAATATCCTGCTTTCTGGAACTTACAGGAAGGACAGGAGCGATTCTTGTTAACTAGTACAGCTGAAGGAAGGCAAGCTTCCTGTCACTTCTCTTTCAAAGAAGCTTCAAACACTTTGTACTGAAGGAAAACAAAGGTATTAAACTGCATGACGCTAGGAATTACTGTGCGCAGTAGCCAGCTCACAGAATTATTAGAGCTCAGGAGGCTCAGGAATGCACTCTTGTTTTGACCAGCTTATAATATTAGCTGTATTATAACATGAGTGCCTCTTGAAGTCTCTCGGACTGCCTGCTCTCAGTTTCTGTGAACTACCGCTAGAATCTCATCAGACATTCTCCTGTTTTGCTTAAGCTATTTCAAAAAGATTGATCTCACTTGAAACCAATGCATTCTAACTAAGACTAGAGTAACCAATTCATACATTAAATCTTTTGAGGAAAGATATACCCCCTTTTTCGAGCATTAAGCCTCTGGCTCTGGGAGAGAGGCAAAAATGTATGCTTGCCCTAAGATGAAAAGTTAAACTTCTCTGGGAAATCTATTTGATTAGTTCCAGGGCTACTTTGCCAACTGGTACAATAAGGAGCTAGAACCACAAGCTGTTTTTATGGCGCAGGTTGCCTTTCCACAACAGGTTAATTAGACAATAAAAAATCACTTCTCAGAATTTATTCAACACACTCCATTGGCCTTATGTGAGTTTCAGAAAAATCTCTGAGATATATAACCATGTGCCTTGAACAAAAGAGTTTAGTAATTTGTCTTCAGCAGCTAGTTGCTATTAATTCACTCAGTTCAATTCATTTTAAGCCTGAGTTTGTTTGCACTCCTGTGTGATCTCATTAAGGATCCAAGAAAAAGATAACTTCTTGTGGGAAATTTGTATTTTTTGAGTACACCTTTCTACCCTGAAATAAATCAATGCATACTTATTTGTTACTTCACTCCTTTACCTTCATTGATCAAATCATATTTTGGATCCACAGTCCTTGAATTTTAGGTGATACTGCCCAGGCAAGTAAAAGCCATGTGACTGGTTCAGTGATCCAGGGAAAACCAATTTCCCTTCCAAACTGAGAGATCCCAAGAGAAAAGGAAAGAAAAAGAAAAGAAAACAAATATATATACTATAAATGACTATAAATGAACCAGACTCTTGAAGCTGTTTTCTATCTCAAACAGTTATGATTCTATGACCAAAAGATAAATGTATGAAAACAAGAAAGAAAACCTCATCTGAATGAAAAAGAAAGCCATCCACTAAACATAAATGATTTATGATATATTTTTTTTCTATTGCTGCCTTTAAAATCTTGTCTGCAGTAAAAATATTTTTTGAGTGATAAGTTAGAGTTGGAAGATTTTCTTCATGAATGCTGATGTCTTTCTTTTTTTCTCTTTGGTTCATTACAAAAGGGTCTAATCCAGTTAACTAATTAACATTTAAGAACAATAAAAAAAATTTAAATGACAGAAAGGAACACATGGGTCAAATATATGTAAATAATTATTAATTATAAATAGGCAGCTGCTACTTTAACCATTTTCTAGCCTTGGGTAGCATTCTACATTTTCTTTTTTTTTCTCTTTTCTTTTCTCCCCTTTTCTTTTATTTTTCCTTTCCTTCTCTTCTTTTATGTTTTCTTCTTTTCTTTCTGAGAGGGAGTGGACAATGTGAAGAGAACACTAGCTTTCTTTACTATAGTATTTTCATAACCACTGCTCTTGGGTCATGTGCTGGGTTTTGGAACCAGTTTCTAATTCAGACATCCTCAACTATCCCTCATGTCAGGAGCCAGTTAAGATGACATCAATCAATGCCCAACAAAAACACTGTCACCCAGTGAGCCTCGGCCTGTCTGAACAGATGGGGCTTAAATATCTGGACTCATTATTTATCTTCCAATCCCTTCCTCTCCTCTGGCAAAACACTTGAACACAGTTACAGTTAAACACCAAATGGCCTGTATTTTGGTTCACAGATTGCATTGTCCTTTTCTTTCTTTTGGAACATGGTTCTAGCCAATTATTATCTTTGAAGAATTGATTCAAGAAGATTTGTGTGACTAATTCACATCACTAAATGATCTGCTATGGGGTATTCTTTGGCAATTCTGATTTTATCTGGGATTCATGAGAACGAAGAGGGTCTTTGCCTTGAACATGAGATGTGAACCCTGTCTCTATCCTCCCTACTTGAAATAAACTGGAATGCAGATTTCTGATTTTCTGTGATGGCTTTTGGTTGAAAGGGGAAAGGGCAGTTGAATCAATTATTGAACATCTCATGACATGTGGATAAGAGACTATGGCTTGCTAACACCATAAAACTGGTGGAAAACTATAATAAGGGTAAATATAGGTGTGATAATCATTAAGTAAAATTGACCTTGTTCATCTGTTTCATTATTATGAAACTATCATAGTTTTTGTGAAGAATTTTATTTTATTACTAGAGGCCCGGTGCACAAAATTTGTGCACAGGTAGGGTCCCTGGGCCTGGCTAGTGATCAAGGCCAATCTGTGGGGCAATCAGCAGGGTGATCAGTGAGCCCCCACTGGCACCTGCCTTGGCTGGCCTAAGGTCTACGGGCTGGAGGCAGCTCCTGCATTGAGCATATGTCCCCTGGTGGTCAGTGTGCATTATAGCTATCGGTTGTTCCACCAGTCATTCTGCCATTCAGTCAATTTGTATATTAGGCTTTTATTATATAGGATTTTATTTCTCTCATGTTTGAAGTCAACTCAATGACCTCTCCTTAAAGTATAAACGGCAATACTGGGCCTCCAATAATCAACAAATATTTTTTTTGTTGAGAATAAAAACAATAGATTAAAAGAGTGGCTGATTATTTTTATATGATGATGTTATACATATTTTAGTTAGCATTCTTGACAGCATGCTAAAAATTGGCACGGATACACCAAAGAACATTATAAACTGTAAGTTGCAAACTGGGGACATACAGGTTGAACTCACCTTTCAGATGACATTTGCCAATCACAAAGTTAAACTATATTAGTATTTTTTAATTAGTTGCCACAATAAAAGCATGGAGAATTTTAAATAAAATTGAAAAACATTTGCGATGGAAGCAAAAAACCTCTTTTGACCCATGTTAAGCTAGGATTTATCCTACTGTAAAGTGTTAAGCTCATAGATATTACTTAAAAATTTTGCAATATTAGCTAATAAATTTTTAGAAATCCTTTTTACTATTTTCCATTATATTAATATAATTTCCCTCTTAATTTCATTATCCCAAATTATTTTTGTTTATTTTGCACATCTAATCCCTTAACATAAATACCAAGTTCCTTCATTTTCCATCACACAATGCTATTTATTTTTCCATATGTATTGCTTTTCTGTATATTATGTATGTTTTGATATAAGATGTTATCATGCTTTTTGCTTTATAGATCATTTTTAATGTTTCTTTTAATTTTTAATCTAATTTATCTATTAGTGTCTGACATTGCTAAGATTTTTAACACCTGTAAATTATGTATTTCTAATTTTACTTGATCATAATCACAGAATATGCCCTGAAAAAATTTTGAATTTTAAAAGATCTTATTACTGTTTTATATAGACATAAATTAAATTCTAGATATTTTTATATGATTTTTTAATATTATATGTGTTTATTAAATCAAGCTTATTGATTGCATCATTCAGCATCTCCATGTTCCCCTTTTTAAAATTTTGTCTACTAAATTTTTTAATTCTGAAGAGGTCTTTTGAAGTCTTTTATAAATCACAATTCAATCTTTTCCATTTCTTATTATATTTTTAATAGTTATGTCTATGTAGCGAGGTACTGTATTGTTGGGAGTATACAAGTTTATGACTATTATGTCACCATATTGAATTTTGCCTCCTATTATTATACAGTGACATATTTTAGCCACCATTTGTGCTTTTAACAGTAATTGCCATTTTGTCTGATAGAATTACTATTTCCAATATGGGTATCTATTTATAGCAGTTTGTTAGTATCCCCGTGCTCAGATGTACTAGTGAGGATATGGGTTAGGCTCCTCTGAAAAGATGCATAGTTATTCCCATCTCACAAATATAAAGGGGGGTGAGCCACAGTTTAGTGGCTCAATGATGCTGAAGTCCAGGGCTTCTATCTTCTCAACTCAGATTCCAACTTCTCCGATCACATCCACATTCCAGATAATTAGATGGAAAAGAGAACAAATGGATTGGCAGAACCTTCCTTTTCAAGGGAATTACTTGCATGTTCTAGACATCACTTCCATTTTTATCCACTGAGCAATATTTAATCTTTTAACCTTTATTTTTGCTTAGTTAGCCCAGCAATTCATTCATTTCCCCCCCCCCCCCGGGTAATTTATGTTATGCTATATATTTCCATTCCTTTTTTAAGATACAAAACCTCTATAATTGAAAAGTTACCAAATAATTTCTCTTGGGTAATACAGAATTTGGCCTTAACCCAAAGAGAGGTGTGGCCTTTGTCTTCAGTTCCTTTGGAGTAACCTCTAAACCATGGAAATTTCTCAAGTTATAGGAGTAACTTTGTTATTCATGGTTGGCCTCTCTGATAACACTTGATTATTTATGCTAATGAGGTGATTCATGGCAGACCCTTAGTAATTTATGTTAACAAAATTCCTTGGGATAGAGGTTGGCCACATCAGAAAGACCAACTATGCGATTAGAGGATTGGATTTCGAACCACATGATATCAACCTGACCTCCAGGGAAGGATGGTAGTAATTAAGATTGAAGTACACCATTGGGGCAATAACTCAATTAGTCAGCCTACATGATGAGGTCTCCATAAAAACTTTGTACACAAACTCAGATGAGCTTCCTGGGTTGCCAATACTCTGCACATATTGTTACCCATCATGCTGGAATAGTAACTTATTCCTGAAGAAATGGAGTTTTCCTGGTTGAAACGCTCCTGTGTGAGTTCCCCAATTCTGCCCCATGTGTCTCTTCCTTTGGCTGGTTCTGACTTCTATCCTTTTGCTCTAATAAAACTGCAAGTATTAGTATAGTGCTTTCCTGAGTTCTGTGAAGTGTTCTGGAAAATATTGAATCTGAGGAAATCTGTGGAGACACCCAAATTTGTAGCAGGGTGGTCTCAAGTGAGGATGGCCTCTGTGACCCCCACACTTGCGGCTGGTGTCAGACATGGATCTTGTAGGACTGTGCCCTTAAGCTTGAGATTGGCTAATTTTGTGTACTCTATTGCAATATTTCTCCTCTACCCACCTACATAAACTAAGCTTATAAGGATACTTTCTCTGCCCTCTCTCTTATAGTCCGTCTCCCTCCAGATGAAGCGATAAAAATGCTTTACATCTGCTCTTTTTCCTTTCTTGCCCCAACTTTAGCTGAAATAGTTTATTACTCTCATTTCTTGACTATTATTAGAACTTATCTTAAATGTACTTCCTATATTTCAGAAAATTTTATTTTATATTGCATTGGTATTCCCAAATGATTTATCACTATTCATTTAAATTTAACTGTAAGTTTTCTTTTGCACTACTTATTCCTCCCAATTCATTTTTTCTCATCCTGAATCCTTATTTCTTTCTCCTGATTCTTTTTTCTTTTTTAATGGTTCAAGTTCTTCAGAATTTTCCTCAACTGTGGATCTATAGGCAATGATTATTCATCCCTGCTTCCTAAGAAGCTCTACTTGTTTTGGTGTAAGTACTGATAGTGCCATTTTTCACTTTCACTTAGGATGATAAATTATATGCCAGTTCAGTTCTGCTAGCAATCCTAGTTTATGCCTGTTGCTGTGGCATCATTATTAATAGTGGCACCTTTCACTCTCAATTAGAATGATAAATTATATATTATCCTATGTAAGCAGACATACACTCTAAATTTTTTATTAACTATACCTATCTTTCTCTTCCATGTTAAGATATATGTTTCTGCGGTTATAATTCTTACCTCTCATTTATTTAAATGTATTATCTCACCATACTCTAGCTTATTTTACTTTTGTAAGCATTTTGATCTTTTGTTCCAAAACTTTAAGAAATTTTTCTTTTTATCTTTAAATTTAGAAATGTGTGTGTCTAGGTACGTGTCTTTTTATTTTTATTTTTTTTTTAGCACTCATACCAGGAACTCAGTACATCCTTTAAAATGATAAGTTCTGGACTTTCTATAGCCCAGGGATATTTTTGTGGAACTGTTGTTAAATTAGTGAAATCTCTATATCAGTCCCTTTCTCTTTTTCTGGAAATTCTAGTATTGCCATGTTGTATCCTGGCTTTACCTTCAGAATTTCTTTTTCATTAGCATGCCCATTTTAAAATATTGGCTCTGAGATTTTCTTTATTTCTTCTAGGATAATAATTCAGATTTTAACAATGACTTTTTCAGTTTACTTGTCAAATTGTTTAATTGGAAATGTTTTGTTGGTGAATTATTTACTTCCAAAAAGTAATTTCTGTGTTTAATTTTAATCTTAAGTGTTCATAGTACTTTTTTGTTCAAGTGACATTTTCCCCTTCCAGCAGCTCTATTTTGTAGGCCATCTGCTTTTTCGGTTGTTCTTTAAGATGTTTAATGTGTTATGATTTTGTTTGTCTCTTTGTTAGCTCAATAGAGTCAGATTCTGGCCTCTGAAATTCCCTAACTGTGATAGGCTCACAAATTATGTGAGGCAAAACAGCTTCTACCCCCGTGAGCTGACAATGTGGGGAAGGTAGCCTGGATTGATGGTGCTCTGAATGGTCAACAAAAGGAACTATTTCAGATCTTTGTAAATGGTAACCTTAATAAGTCTCTTATCTCTAACCAGATTACTGACACTGTGGAAAAGATGAACAGAGAGAAAGAGAAGTAAACAGGCTGACCCTGAAAGGGAGAGCTCTGGCCCACTTCCTGACCCAGCTTCATGACAGGAAGAAGTAGAAAAGAGAAGAGACCATGCCACTGGCTGATGAAGCCTGTCATCATGCTATACCTGACCAATCAGATTAATAATATTCCTTCTCAAGATTAATAAGAGAGAAAGGTGTCGGGACAATGAAGAAGCCACCCTTGGAACTGGGAGAAAAGTCAGATCCTTCTTTTCCTCTAAAGCTCTATCCAGTTGCTAAAACGATGAGGGAGTTGAAAACAAATACAACGTAGTGTTTGTCATCAAAGAGCTCATTGACTAGTGGAGAGATCAGGCAGGTAATCCAGACATATAAAAATATAATGGCACCCTAGCCGGTTTGGCTCAGTGGATAGAGTGTTGGCCTGCAGACCAAAGAGTCCTGGACTCCATTCCGGTCAAGGGCACATACCTTGGTTGCAGGCTCCTCCTCGGCCCGGGCCCTGGTCGGGGCTGGTGCAGGAGGCAACTAATTGATGTGTTTCTCTCACATTGGTATTTCTCTCACATTTCTCTCACTATTTTTCTCTGTCTTTCCCTCTCTTCTACTTTTCCTCAAAATCAATGAAAAAATATCCTTGGGTGAGAATTAACAAAAAGAAAGAAAGAGAAAAAGAGAGAAAGAGGGAAGGATGGAAGGAAGGACGGGAGGGAGGGAGGAAGGAAGGGAGGGAGGGAGGGAGGAAGGAAGAAAAGAAATATAATGTCAGTTTGTAGAAGGTGATATGGGACTGAGAGGAGAACATTATGAAGTCTCCCTGGGAGGTTTCTTCATGGTCTCCCAAGGGAAGTATGTTAAAGGGGAGTCCCAGAGTCACCTTAAAAGATTAGGAATTTGCTAGGTGAAATAGCTAATGCAGAAGAGGGAACTGTACAAAAGAATCAAGATATGAAATAACATAACCTCTCCTTGTGTAACTAGAGTTCCAGATCCAAGTGGCATCATTGGGAGATCAGGTAGAAAAAGCAATAAGGATCAGAAAATGAAGGGCATCAGAGGTCTTTTATATCATGCCAAGGAGTATAAGTTTGGTCCTACAGGTGATGAGGTATCCGTGGTAAGTTTGTGTCTTCTAATTAACATAGGCAAGTCTACCTCAATAGGTTTTAAGTTAGTAAGTCATAAATCTTGGAAGATTTGTGATAGTACCCTCCACTCCCACCTATACAATTCTGGGGACATACGGATGCAAAAATTAGCAATTAGTGTTACAGAGCCAAATCAAAGTTTCCCTGTCCCTTCTTACAGACTTCACTTCAAACAAACAAAGCTGTATAAAAATTTTTAAATTGATTGTGGCTGCAAAATTGACTATTTTCTGCTATCAACAAAGGCTCCTATTAAAATAATAGTGCCAGTTTGAAAAGCACAACAAGAAAGACAAAAATTGGTGGTAATCGAAGCAAGGAAGCATCTAAAGTAAAAAACCAAAGGAAATTACCTTTTATGTCCAATTATGATAATAATGTAACTTGACTTTTTTAATTCAAAATTGGATTTGACTTTAACAAGTTAAAAAGTTATTTTGCCTTGGGTTGATGGCAACGGCAATTGAAAACAATCTCAAACTAGGGTAAAAGTGTGATATTCAAAATAAATGTATCCAGTTTTCTTAACAATAATAAAAATATTATAAATGATGGGGACATGTACCCTATGAGGAGGAAAAATAATTTTAATCAATTAACATTTGAGTATTCTTTCCTTTGGCTATGCTTTTTCTTATTTATTTCCACCATATGTATATTATGTTATAAATTGCCTTTAACAAAATTTAATTAGCTAGCATTTATAAAGCTGTCTAAAGATGGGCTTTGTATAATTGCTAAGTGCTTTTTTATGACAACAAAGTATCAATATTTCCTCTGTGGTTGCTGCATATAATGAAAAAAAAAACTTTTTTGTAAATTGCAGTAGAATCTCTTTTCTACTTAGCTGTACAGAAAGAAGCAGAGACTCCAAGGGTCTGAAGAAACATACTTAAGGAATTAATTTACAGCTTACCCATCTATTTGTAGAGCTCAGATATATATCATTTCAAGGCTATGAAAAAAGTCATGCTCTAGTCACTAAGTCACTGAACATTATTAGCACACTAGAGGCCCAGTGCATGAAAATTCGTGCACTCGGTGGGGAATGTCCCTCAGCCTGGCCTGCACCCTCTCACCTTCTGGTAGGGTCCCTAGGCCTGGCCTGAGATCAGGGCCTATTGGCACTTTCTTTCCCCTGGTTGCAGGCAGCTGGTCCCACCACTGCTTGCCATCTGTGCAGCACTGCCCCCCCTTCCCCTGCCACTGGTGGCCTCCCTCTGCAGGTGACAGATGTGTGGTGCAATGGCTTGGCTGGCCTGGGCCTCCCTCTGTAGGCCGACTGCTGGCTGGCCGCACACCTGCCACAGAGTTGCCGCCGGTGGCCCGGGACTCCCTCTTTCTTTGATTGGTGGTGGAGCCAGCCCTGCAAGAGGCTGTCTGCCTACCTGATCACCCCTAACCACTCACCTGCCTACCTGATCACCCCTAATTACTTGCCTATCTACCTGATCACCCCTAACTGCTTGCTGGGGGGCAGGGTCAGCCTTGTGAGGGGCTGTCTGCCTACCTGATTGCCCCTAACTGCTGGCCTGCCTACCTGATCACCCTAATCACTTTCCTGCCTACCTGATCACTCCTAATGGCTGGTCTACCTACCTGGTCACCCATAATCACTCTGCCTGCCTGCCTGATCACCCCTAACTGCTTGCTTGGGAGTGGGGCCAGCCCCGTGAGGGGCCATGGTGGTTCTGGTCTCTGGTCATTCCGGTCATTCCATTGTAATGGTAGCTTAGGCTTTTATATCTAGACTAGAGGCCCGGTGCACAAAAATTTGTACACTTGGGGGGAAGGGGGGGTTCCTCAGTCTGGCCTGTGCCCTCTCACAGTCTGGAACCCCTAGGGAGATAATGCCCTGCTGGCTTAGGCCTGCTCCCGGGTGGCAGAGGACAGGCCCAATCCCTAGGTGCAGCCCCTGGTCAGGCTCAGAGCAGGGCTGATTGGGGAGTTAGGGCGCCTTCCCCTGT
>NW_006295460.1:609084-615408 GCF_000327345.1 Myotis davidii | reverse complement strand
AGAGTAGTGGTCGTACACCAATTACCATGTTTCTCTTTTATTAGATAGGACTAGTAGCCTGGTGCACGAAATTTGTGCATGGGGGATGAGGTGTTCCTCAGCCTGGCCTCTACCCTCTCCAATATGGGATCCCTCGAAGGATGTTCTAATGCCGGTTTACAGGGATCGGGCCTAAACCAGCAGTCGAACATCCCCCTCACAATCCGGGACTCCTGGCTCCTAACTGCTCACTTGCTTGCCTGCCTGCCTGATTGCCCCTAACCACTCTGCCTGCTGGCCTGCTTGCCCCCAACTGCTCCCCACCTCTGGCCTGCTTGCCCCCAAATGCCCCTCCACCAGCCTGATCACCCCCAACTGCCCCCCGTGCCAGTGTGCTCACCTGCCTCCCCTGCCCTCCTGCTCGCCTCCAACTGACCCCTGCTGGCCTGCTCACTACAAACTACCCCCCTGCTGTTCTGATCACCTCCAACGACCCCCATTGATGGCCTGCTTGCCCCCAACTGGCCCCCCTCTTGGTCTGCTTACCTCCAATGGCCCCACCAGCCTGATCACCCACAACTGCCCTCCCCTCTTGGCCTCTAACCACGTCTACCTCAGCCCCGCCACCATGGCTTTGTTCAGAAGAATGTCCAGAAGGTCTTCTGGAAGGTCTCCCAGTCTAATTAGCATATTACCCTTTTATTAGTATAGATAGAGGCCTGGTGCATGGGTAGGGGCTCACTGGTTTGCCTTGAAGGGTGTCCAGGATCAGGGTGGGGGTTTCCTTGGGGTGTGGGATGGCCTGGGCAAGGGGCCTTTGGTTTGCAGGCCAGCCTGGGTGAGGGGCTGAGGGCTATTTTCAAGCTGGCCATACCCCCTTCAGGGTGGGGTCCCCCCTGGGGTGCCTGGCCAGCCTGGATGAAGGGCTGATGGCTGTTTGTAGGCTGGCTAAGCCCCCCAGCAGGGATCCTCACCCCATGAGGGTGTGGCCAGCCTGGGTGAGGGGCTGATGGCTGTTTTCAGGCTGGCCACAGCCCCTTCAGGGTGGGGGTCCCCACTGGGTTGCTTGGACAGCCTGGGTGAGGGGCTGATGGCTGTTTGCCATGGCCCCCAGCTACCCAAGCTCCCATCCCCTCCTTTTCTTCTTTTTGTTTTTTCAGCACTTCCTTGAGCAGAGGGAAGCAGATATTTGGGGTTTATTTATCTTCTATAATTCAGACTTTGTAGCCTTGAGTGGAGGCCAGGGCTGGCTAGGGCGGGCGGGAAGCTTGGCTTCCTCCACCACCAGGGGCAATCCAAGCCTCCTGCTCACTCCAGCTCTGTGTCGCCACCATCTTGGTTGGGTTAATTTTCATACTCACTCCTGATTGGCTGGTGGGTGTGGCTTGTGGGTGTAGTGGAGTGACACCAATTTGCATGTTTCTCTTTCATTAGTGTAGATAGGTGGACTCAGGTTACAAAATCCAGCATTCAAGAAGGAACGCTGGATAGTGTTCATGGGAAGACAAATAGCATCACTGAGAACTGACCCAAGCCAATCTGGCCCTATATAAAAGTAGCTGCAGGCAAAGTCAGAGGTGGCTAGTGTTTGTGATTCTCCATAACCTAGTTGCTAGGTTATAAAGAAAGAACGTTACAGATTATTCCTCAATTCTATCCTCCACGTGGATATTCATTATATCACTAGTTATTAATAAAGCTGGTGCAGAAAGGGTTTTCTACACTTGACAAATCCCTAGCTCTATATACTTCAGGTGTTTCCATCATTAAAATGGTTTTGATAAGGACACAGCAAAATTCCTGATACAAGGAATCCATCTAAATGATATCACACAATCCAGACATTTTCCCCAAACCAATAATTGCATACAAGGCCCATTAGGGAATACAGAACACAGACGCCATCTCTGAGAGGTGCAGACAAGCAAGATTGGTTTAGCCAAACCACATATTTTAGACATTTTTAATTTTTCAAACAAGGCTCCTCTTAAAAATAAATGATGAAAATAACATTAATTTCACCAATAAAAGCCCACTTTTTACACTTCTCATCTACTTAGTAAACTCTTATGGATTTGGTATTAATGGCTGAAGGACAAACTTCTCTGCTATTTTTGGAATGTAGCCCTTTATCATATTGACTCTAAAGTCCTAGCTGGTACCATCTAACTACCCCTAGAGCAAAAATTTAAATAACTGGCACACACACACACACACACACACACACACACAAACACACACACGATTAACTATTCTGATGTGTTTTGAAGTAAACTATAGGCATTATAACAAGTGTACAGGAAAAGTTATAGGATTTGAATAAAGGTCCCTTCAGCAAATACTTGCTAAGGTATCTGATGTTTCAAGTTATTTAACTTCCTGTAGTCTCTATATACTCATCTATAAAGAAGAGAAGATAGTAATACATATTTCACAAAACTGTAATAAGAATTAATTGAATTTTTGAAAAGTGCTTTATAAATGGTAAAGCATTACTTTTAAGTTTCATAAAGGTTAAATGATCCTTAAAGGCAGCTAGGAGTATATTTGTAGAAAGAAAAAGGAGGATTTTCTTAGTCCTATTTTATGCCAGGGGTTTTGCTGGTTGATTTATTGAGAAGATAAAAACACATAAGCCCTATAATCTTTAATGTCAAAATAGAAAACCTATAAGCCCCATCTTCTTTGATTCAGGCCTATCTAATAAAAACCATTCTGATGCCAGGGACTATAAGAGATTTTATAAGCAACTTTTTATAAAAAATTGGGGAAGATAAAAGACTGTGGACTCAGGTACATTGCAGGAAACAAAATTCTGAAATTTAAATTCATTTATAGCTCATTAACAAAGATACAATATTAGGATATTTTCAACCTAGAGTTATTACAAATATACACTCTATTTTTGTTTGAGTGAGAATTGTGTCAGATTTATATCTGTTCAGTATCTCCTTATCATAAAATGCCTTGGCTGTTTTCAGAGAATTTCTTCAAAGGCTAAAGGCTTTGGACTTCAAAAATCTAAAGTCCTCTCCTATAAAGTGTAATCGATGATTCTGGAGCTATATATTCTAGTTGTTTGCATAGAAAGTGCATTTGGAATTTTTGTCCTTGTGCAAACAAAGAGTGCACTTACACAAATCTAGATGGCATAGCTTACTACACACCTAAGCTATAAGCATGCACAACCTGTAGTAAATAGGGTAGGAAATTGTAACACAATGGTATTTGTGGATCCAAACATATATAAATATAGAAAAGGTACAATAAAAATACAAAATAAAGGATTAAAATAATGGTACTCCTATATGGGTTAGTTAGCATGAATGAAGTTTGCAGGCCTGGAAGTTGCTCTGGATGAGTCTGAGTGAGTTGTGAGTGAATGTGAAGGCCTAGGCCACCACTGTGCCCTGCTGTTAATTTTATAAACACTGAACACTTAGACCATACTAAATTTCTAAAAGTAGGTTTTCTTCAATAATAAATTAACCTTAGCTTTTTGTAACTTTTTACTTTATAAACTGTTTATTTTTTCAACTCGTTTGTAATAGCAGTTAGCTTTAAACACAAACACATAGAGCTATACAAAATATTTTCTTTCTTTATATCCTACTCTATAAGCTTTTTTCTATTTTTAAAAATTTTATTCTTATTTATTTATTTTTGTGCTTTTAAACTTTTCTGTTAAAAACTAAGACACAGCCTTAGCCTAGTTTGGCTCAGTGGATAGAGCACCGGCCCTCAGACTAAAGGGTCCGGTTTGATACCCGTCAAGGGCATGCATGTACCTCAGTTTTCAGGCTCAATCCCTGGCCCCAGTGAAGGGTGGGGGTGCGAGAGGGAACCAATCTATGTGTCTCTTTCACATTGGTGTTTTTCTTCCTTCCACTCTCTCTCTCTCTCAAAAAAAAAAATCAATGGAAAAATATCCCCAGTGAGTATTAAAAAACACACACCCATACACAAAACCTAAAACAGAAATGTACACATTAGCCTGGGCTATACAGGGGCAGAGTCATCAATATCACTGACTTCCACCTCCACGTCTTATTCTACTAGAAGGTCATTAGGGGCAATAACACACATGGAGCTGTCATATCCTATAACAGTAACTTCTGGAATGCCTCCTAAAGGACCTGCCTTGGGCTCTTCTCAAGAAAGTAGCACTCTTTTTCAGAAATATATCCAGGGTGGGTTTGCTCGTTTTTTTTCTTTTCAACACTATAGATTTGCTTGTAAGAGATAGTGCACAATAAATGTTCCTCTCTCTCTTAATGAAAACCTTTTAAACTTTTTAAGAAGGTTACTGCGATGTGCAAAAGCTTCTGTGAAACTTTTCCATGTAAATTTTCTCCGGAGATTTCCTTCTTTTTGTTCCCCTGTAGTTTCCTTTTCTTTTGCCTCTTATTCAGCTCTACATTCCTGTTCTAGTTTCAATAATTCTTTAGTCGATTCTAGGAACCATCTCTAGGAGCTCCTCCATGCATCCTCATCTACACTCAGGTTAAAGTCGTATGGAACACTCAGGTTAAAATCATTTCCCATCTTACCCATAGCCTTGTTAATAACTGCAGCATTCTCATCCTTGGCAAATCCTTTGAAATTATGAAGGAACCTGCTGAATGCCTTATCCAGATGCCATTCATGTACACCCTGGTGACATCCCCTAAGAACAAGCAATGCTCTTGATGCAGTCATAGATGTTGTAATGCTTAGAGAATTGCATCCGGGTCTTCCTGAGTTGCAGCAATAGCCCAGGAACTCAGGTATTAGACCTTAAAAGCTGCTATAACTCCTTGACCCTCTGGTTGCATCAAAGAGGTGGTGTTTGGAGGAACAGACATTACCTTGATATGGGAAGCAGATCATCAATAAAAGGAGGGTATCCAGGAGCATTGTCAACCATAAACAAGTTATTTCCCAAAGGTACTTCTCCGTTTTGCTGGCATGGCAATTCAGGAAGGCATCTTGCGTGAGGAGCTGGAGCATCTGTGATGACTTTTTGCTCCTGTCGTACGCTGAGAGCCTGTGCTTGTTGACATGCTGGAAGGCCCTAGGGTTCTCGCTGTGCTGGATCACAAAGGGTTCCAATCTGTAGCCTGCCACATTGTCTTCCAAGCGAAACTTATCCTGTCCTTAAGTGTCTTGAAACCTGGCATTGACTTGCTCTCCTTATGGATAAAACTCCCTTCAGGAATCCATTTCCAGAATAAGGACGTTTCATCCATATTGGATATTTGCTCTAGCAAGTAATTCTCCTTCATAATCAGCTTATCTAGAGTTTCCAAAAATTCTTCAGCTGCCTTCACATCAGCATTCACGCACTCTCCATCATTTTCACAAAAATATATAAGGAAGAATGATTTTTGAATCTTTTAAACTACCCAGATCTAGCAGAAAATTCATCCTAGTCAGGTCTAATCTTTTTTTCAACATTACAAAGTTTTCACAGTGATTGTCATGGTGCTGAGAGGAATATATTTGTGTATCTGGTCTTCAATCCAGATCATTAGAAGTTTCTCCCTGTCTGATGTAAACCCTTCATTGCTATGGCCTCTTACTGGCAACATTAGCAGCAGACTGGGTACACTTACTGGCCATGATGAACAAAACAACATGAGATTAAATCAAGCACAAGAGAAATGATGCAATCAAGAGATTTGGTAAAGAGAAGATGTTTGAGGCTGCTGCCAGGGTAATGCGGCATACTGCTTTGCAGCAAACTTTTTCTTTATCGGTAGAAATAGCCACTTTAAAATATTGATTAAAAGTATAGTATAGTAAGTCATAAACTAGAGCATCCACCATTTATTAGTATTATCATGTATTCTGCACTGTACATAATAAAGTATGCTATACTTTTATAGGACCGGCAGCACAGGTTTCTTTACACCAGCATCGCCACAAAGAGTGAGTAGTGTGATGTACTACAATGGTATGATGGCTACAGTATCACTAGGCAATAGGAATTTTTCAGCTTCATTATAACTTTATGGGACCACCATCACATACACAGACCATCATTCAGTGAAACCTCGTTATGTGGAGTATGAATGTATTATAATTCAAAATTGTTTGGTGCCCCTCCTTGGAGAACTCTAATTTCATGACCTATGGTTGACAGAATCAGCCAGTTAGATGAGAATAGAAATGACTGGATTCCATTTCAAGCAGAAATGTTAGGAGCCAGCATATACTTTCCTTCTGTTATGAGCTTACTAATGTTTCATACATTAGATATTCCAGAGGGTCTGGGAGGGAAGACAACATGAGTAGCTGCAGTCCAGCTATGGGACACATAGCATTAATGATGAATAAACCTTTGCTGCCACAGCCCCTTAAGAG
>NW_006295460.1:592472-608650 GCF_000327345.1 Myotis davidii | reverse complement strand
CAAGGCACACAGCCAAGCTCAATGTCAATGAGAAGATGTATTCCCTACCTATTCTCCTGGAAGACACATGGCAAAGTATATGGATGAAAGTTATATTATGAGGAGGTGCAAAGCAGGGGTGGGGAACATCTGGCCCGCGGGCCTTATAAGGCCTGAAAAATCATTTGGTCTGGCCCTGCCAAGGCATTAGGGGTGAGTTAATTAAATGTTTTACCAAATATAGCAGGCTAATATTTAAATTGATAATTTTATATGGCCCACAAATGATGTTATAAATATCCAAATAGCCTTTGGCAGAAAAATGGTTCCCCACCCCTGGAAAGGGTTGGGATAAAAATACTATTGAAATTATTCACTAAAGATTTTTTTTATAAAGATTTAAAAGCAACAACAACACATCTCTAATCAACACAGTACTAATTACCTCTGTTGAGAACTTCATAGCAATCTTGAGACTGGTCCACCAAGGACTGCTTAAACTTAATTATTGTGATCAGTTGTAATTCTGAAGTTGACAAATGTTAACATAGGACCCTCTGCTAGGAATAAACAATCTTTTTATAAAGGCTAATTTTAAATTCAATAAGTAACTGTAAACTTCTGAAATATATTTTGAACAAGGCTTTGTAATGATACACATATAACTATACACATATGTTACCATGTGTTTAATGGTGATGATTAAATTATATGTGCAAAGTTGGTTAGACCACAGTACTCCAGTATTTGTTCAAATACTAGTCTGGAGGTTTCTGTGAAGGTATTTTTAAAGATAAGATTGCCTTTTAAATTAGCAGACTTTGAGTAAAGCAGATGACCCTCCGTAATGTGGGTGGGCCTCATCCTCATCTAATCAGTGGAAGGCCTTAGAGAGAAAGGCAGAGTTTCCAGCCAGGAGGAGGAATTCTACCTCTAGACTGTCTTCCCACTGGAGCTGCACCATGCACTCCCCTGGGTCTCCCGCCTGCTGGCCTACCCTGACTATACTGGACTTGCCAATCACCACAATGACTTAAATCCTAGCCAATTCCTTAAAATAAATCTCTCTACCTATACACATATCCTATTGGTGCTTTTCTCTGGGGAACCCTGACTGATACAATGACTAATAGAATTTGTGAGTGACAGAAAAGTTATCAAGTGGAAGATAATTATGCATGTTATAAAATTATGGAATGACTAATGCCTTTAAAAGATCTCTCATTTTATATGTGAAGTATGTTATCCACTTTTTATTAATTGAAAATCATAGAGACCAGATGAAGAATGCAGACACGGCATCATCAATTCTATTTTCTGCACCAAATCCTTTTTTAATATATATTTTTATTGACCAAATCCTTTAAAATAAAATAAAAATTATACTAGTAAAAAAAAAAAGTAAGGCATATGGAACTTTTACTAGGGTGGTTCTTAGTAAACACACATATGCCTCTTCCCGCCCCAGCCTGAGCTCACCACAAAACCCCCTCCTTCATCTACAAGCTGGGCCTTCCTCCAGAATTTCCTGTCTACTTCAAACCGTACCCCTGGCCAAACCAGTAACTTGGGAGGTCTCCTTGATGCCTCCTCACCATCAGCTCCTACAGCCAATCATCACATCTTGTTGATTCTAGAATGCAATGATTACTACACTAGTTTTATTAAATCTTATCTGGCCAGCCCTGATTGGCTTTCTAAACAGCAGACAGAAATAATTTGAACATTTCTCTTCTCCTCAGTGCTTCCCATTATGTGACCTCCTTCCTGCTGCCCAAACAAGGCGCACAAGACTCACAAGACTGTTCTGGCCCAATGCTCCATCATCACCTATGGCCATTGCCACCTTTACACTCAGAGCTCCACCAGGTTATAATTAATTCTGTTCCTCCTATCAGTCATCCTGCTCTTTCTCACTGGAGTCCTCACAAGCAATTCCCTTGTCTAAAACAGGTTTTCCAGACCTTCTTAACCTGGCTGCCTTCCACCATTCATTACTGAGGTCTCACATACATCCCCACCTGCTATGGCTCATATAACACAGCACTTGATCTACCCCACTGTATTGTGAATGACTGTTTATCTGTCCTTCTTTTCTGCTCTGTTATATTATGAGATCTATGAGACCAGAAAGCAGGTGTGTCTTGGTCACCACTTGTCCCCAGTGCTTATCTCAGTACCTGCTGCACATAGTAGGAAGGCAGTACCTGTGCATAATAAAAATGAATGGGCCAATGAGGTGGATTTTCAAGCCCATTTTGAAACTGTATCTGGGTCAAACTGGTGGGTGTAAAATCCTTTCTTGTCTATTCTCGCCTCTGTGGTGACCTCAGAAGAATCACCGCATTCCGGCGTTTTCATAGCTGTCTGTAGCTGGTGTGTTTGAAGTTCAGTAGTTCTATGAAGTTCTGTGGTGTGAAGTATAGCAACTCCCCTCAGCAGTAAGAGACTTTTTCACACTTTATTTATGAGACTAGAAGTGCTGATTCTTTCACTGCAAATTCCTTCTTCAACTGATTGATTTTATTTTTTCAAAGGCTTAGAATTACTTTTTTAAAACTCTATTTATGTGATTCTTTTCAGTTCTCTGAATGCCACTGGTTTTTATTACCATTACAATTGGAAAAAACCAGCCAGCTATGCTGACTGGGTCAGAGTCTTCTCCTTAGCTTAGATTTTCAAACTTTCCTTTTTGATTTAAAAAAACATAAAACAAATAAAAAGTATACTTCTAGACAGGAGTGATTTGATACATGTGGGATGACATTCACCATCTATAATCTCAGGTCTTTGAACAAAATGCTGGAAAATCTATTCCCTATCTCTGTTATCTGTTTGTAATGATAGGAATGCATAGATTTCAAAGATTAAAATCAAATATTTCCCCATAGTGTTGGCTTCATCCACATTTGACAATAAATTACTGTTCATCATGAAAAAGACATACAGGATGTGGAGTCTGATGGACATGAGTGAAGCTGGAGTATGACTCTGTGACTTCCTTGGCTGTTTAAACTTTGGAATTTCAATAAATTCTGTAAGACTCATTTCCACCCACTTATTTCTTTACATTGTTTACCATATTACCTACAATAGGGTTATCTTGAATAATAATTGCCTAATGCACAAAAAGTGCTTTTTGCGTAATTTGTTATTGTTATAGTATCCTATATAATAAAAGGGTAATATGCAAATAGACTAAACAGCAGAACAACCAAACAACCAATCAAAGTGTAATATGCTAATGATATGCTAAGGCTGCTCAACCACTTGCTATGACATGCACTGACCACCAGGGCACAGATGCTCGGACCGGTAGGTCAGCTTGCCGCTGGGGTCCGGCCTATCGGGACTGAGGGAGATGGGCTGGACACATCCTGGAGCTCGCCCACAGTCCCTCCCCAGCCTGATTGTGCACCAATAGAGTCCCTCAGCCTGGCCTGTGCCTTCTCACAATCCAAGACCCCTTGGGGGATGTTGGAGAGCCAGTTTAGCCCAGTCCTGCAGGCCATTCCCCTTGGGAGGGTGACAGATGCAGGGCTCATGGCTGGCGAGTGCTGCTGTGGCAGCGTGAGCCTCTCCCGATAAGGACTGATTGGGCACAGTGGGACCAGGATGAGCAGGAGTGGCAGGTAGGAGCTACAGGAGTCATTGGACTGCAGGTTTCAGTCCAATCCCTGCAGGCCACCCAGAGGGACCCCACCTATGCACGAATGCGTGCATCAGGCCTCTAGTGAATGTATGTTACAGTTACTATTTGTGGTGCAGTTTATAGCAATGATACATTGTTATATAATTTGAACTTGAATGAAGCATGTTGACCGTGGATAGGGTAGAGTATCAGGGTGATCCAGGTTTTTCCCATTTTCACTAAGGTGGTTCAAGTATTAGTACAGAAGTTACAACTAACCTTCAAAGGCCCATGCGACAGAATACATCACAACCCCGAGCCTTCAGCTTTCAAGACCATCTGATGTCAGGTGCTATGATTATTGTAACTTTTTCTGAACTTCATTCTTGAGGTCTGAAATGACATATTACACCCATTATGGTCCTACCTCTAAAAAATGTACTTGACTCTTGAATCTTGAATTTGAAAGCAGACTATGGATAGAATGCCACTCAGCCTGAGCTTGGCATGTGCAACGGCCTAAAGATTTTCTAGAGTTAGCACTTCTCGCCTGCTGACTCAGATGGGAAGCACTCTCGACTGAAGTATTGTGGCCAAGATTTCTATTTAAACAATGCCCCTTTAATTTTGTAAGCACTTAATGAAGTGGTTTCTCTGACTAGGTACTTTACTTGAGTGATTAAAAATGACAAATTTTACTCAGGGTTTTGGCTCAAAGGAAGATGTTTTAATTATCAAGGGCTGCTTGACAAACCATCTACAGCAATGGCTGTGGCAGACACACACCAAGGCGACCAAAATAACTCTTAAATGCAGAGGAGTCTGTGAGTTACCTTTGATTATGTTACTACATTATATATGACTCTGTCTTAGAAGTTTGAAGCAAGAAGTAAAACAGCCACATTGCGAACTGCCTGAGAGAAGGACCTGAGAGAAGTCTTCAACCATCAACCACTAAGAAGCCCAGAGCTGCAAGGAAATAGATTCTGCTGACAGACCCCCTGAAGGAGCTTGGAAGCAGATTTTCCTCTAGTTAAGTTCCAGATAAGGTGGCAGCTTGGACAACACCTTCACTGAAGCATTGTGAAGCATTCACTGACGTTGTGAGGTACTCTCTGCAGAAGACCCAGCTCAGCCATTACCCGATGCTTGACCCAGGGAAATGGTGAGAATACATGTGTGTTGTTTTAAATTGTTAAGTTTGTGGTAATCAATACAAATAAATACAGTGGCTTAGATTTACTATTTCTCATGTTTCTTTGGGTTGACATGGCTCAGGAGGGAGTGGGAGGGTAATCATGTGAGTGCTTGCAGCTAGGAGGTCAGACGGCACCCTCCACTCCTCTCTGTATGGCTCTCCAACAGGAGAATTGGACTATTGAACTTGCATGGTGCCCAGAGCTCAGAGAGAGAGAGAGATTGTTTAAGGCTTGGACTCAGAAGTCCTAGAACCTCCCTTCTGTCATACTTTATTGCTAAAATGAAGACACGAGGCTATTCCAGGCTCAAGGTAGGGAAAATAGGCTCCACCTCTTAATGTGGGAGCATCAGAAACATCCTAGAAATTGTCGATAACATTATTTGTAGGTAATTTGCCACGATCCATCCTCTGGCCATAGCAATTCCCATCCAATCCACATGCAAAAGTCTCTCACCCCCCACTGCAGATATCTTGTGACCCATACTCATGTCCGGAGAAGGCTCTTCCAGTGTGGATATTGTAAATCTGGAGACTTATTATCCAAAAAGATAAGTTCGGCATATAATGTCAAGGTGCATGTCCTCAGAGCACACTCCCGTGGGCAAGAATTCCTTGATTAGGATTCAGTTCTGTCCCCTGGGAATGATTTTCTGCAACTCTGAGCTCCAGCCTTGGACTCTTGCCTCTGCCTTCTGAATCATCCTTCCTTTTCTGTAACAAATGCCCTATATTTAGAGCTGAGTGGCATCCTCCGTCTTCACTCTGCCCACAGAACATTGGGGTCCTAAAGTCTCTTTTCTTTTTAAACTTTCTTTGTTTCAATCCAATTTAATTCAGCTACCTTTTAAAAACACTGTTTCCAAGGTATCAAATTATAATCCACTCCATTAGAAAAATGCCACAACCACAGATTTCTTCAAGGCGGCTCTCCCTAGTTTGGGTTGGTATTCAAGATGCCCGAGGATAATATCTTTAAAATTCTTTGAAGACTTCTGTCTGCTTGAAAGGCTCTATAAGGCATTGCCCTAAATCTTTCAGAGTTCTTAACAAGCAGTATTACAATATACCATTGATTTAATCTTAACCCCGCGGCCATATTTTTACTATCAGAATCTCAGTTTGATCTTTGTCCTGAAGCTATTTCTTATTTTAAGAACCATTTGTCAGATTGAGGAATTGGGAATAAAAATAGTGTTATTTTCCGACCCAGTAAAACCTGGGTTCTTCTCAATTCTGCCTGAAAACTGTAAACGTCCTTCTTTAGTTCACCTGATACTTTCTCATAGGTAGTTTTAAAAAGGCCAGTTTCAAAAATTTACCTAGAAATCTCCCCAGCCAGAGCCAGGATCCATTAGGTATGTTTTCTGTCTTCCAAGTAATTTCAGTCAACAATCTCTATTTTTCTGCCAATATTTAAAGGTCCTACCTTTTTTCTAATCTCCCATTGCAATTTCCCCAGTTTCTATTCTTCCTCCATTAACAACTTGCTCACCATTCAGGCCTCTGCCAGATACCCAGTAACAATGGCAATGCCATATATTTTATGTTGTAATTTGTACCAAAGTTCTAGCAGCAGAACTGCCTCTGAGGAGCTTTGGCTACACCTGGGATTGATCTGGGTGATAGGATCAAACAGTTGGAGCTGATTTCATAATGGGATGGGATTTGGGGGGAAGAAGTGAACATATTTTGCAAGTGGAGGGGATGTGAATTATGGTGGCAGAATACGAGGAGAAGGGGACTCCAAATAGGGTTATCAACACTTCCTTCCACCCTGCAGATGTATGCCACTCTTGCCACCAAGAACTAGTCTTGACCTGGCCAATGTGCTACATGGTTAGAGAGACTGGCCTTGGGTTGTGGATTCAATTCCTGGTCAAGGGCACATTCCTGGGTTGCACGTTTGATCTCCAGCCCCTGTCAAAGCACATTCTGGTGGCAACCAATCAATGGTTATCAACACTTCCTTCCACCCTGCAGATGTATGCCACTCTTGCCACCAAGAACTAGTCTTGACCTGGCCAATGTGCTACATGGTTAGAGAGACTGGCCTTGGGTTGTGGATTCAATTCCTGGTCAAGGGCACATTCCTGGGTTGCACGTTTGATCTCCAGCCCCTGTCAAAGCACATTCTGGTGGCAACCAATCAATGTGTCTCTTTCAGATATCTCTCTCTGCCCTGGTTGGGGCTCGTGCTGGAGGCAACCAATTTATGTATTTCTCTCACATTGATG
This sequence comes from Myotis davidii, assembly GCF_000327345.1. Lineage (NCBI taxonomy): Eukaryota > Metazoa > Chordata > Mammalia > Chiroptera > Vespertilionidae > Myotis > Myotis davidii. Next base: position 601,605 of record NW_006295460.1, on the reverse strand, counting down.
TTTTCTGTCTGTCTTTCCCTCTCTCTTCCACTCTCTCTAAAAACCAATGGAAAAATATCCTCAGGTGCCACTCTTTCTAAAAAAAAAAAAAAAAAAAAAAGAGTCAATGGAAAAAAATATCCTTGAATGAAGATTAACAGAAAAAAAAAGTGGAATCTCTTTCCTCTAGGCCTGATGTCATGACTTGCGGAAATTCAGCTGAAATGACATTTGGGCCCAAATATTAAGAAGACTGGCATCCTCTGCTTTCAAACTCTTGGAAGACAGTCGTTTGACTAGTCTATGTCATGAGACCACATTGTAGAGGATAAGGTGCCTTTTTGGTCATTTCAGCCAAAATAATGTTATGTTGTATGGTCTATAAGATGTATAGTGTTTTTCAAAGGCAGCAACATATAACAAATATTGATCATGGAATCACATACATTAAACATGTCAGTTAAAAACCATGGTTCCCTCATGCATAGCTTGACGTTTATGTAATCATGTCACAAACACAGTTGCATGTATACATCAGAATACACCATCTGAATAATGTGGGATTAGAAATAGTTTTTTAAATTATTTAGTAATTTCATTAAACAAATTTGATTAGAATGAGTCAGAAAGACCAAAGATTGAAAAAGAAATATATGTGGATTCCATGCATGTGTAGGGATTGATTACTTGATAACCTGTTTGTTAAAAAGGCAGTTACAAATTTCTCAACATATGCATACCAAAAGGCCAGGTGACAGATATTGAACACTAATCATATGTCTAGTAGTTATACTTTATTCATATAATTTACTCACATTTTAGGATGGAGGCTGGACTAATATGCTTAGGAAAAGCTCATATTAAATTGTCCTCGTGGTTAGCTTTCTTTTTCTCATTCGGATTTTCTCCTCATTAGCTGAAAAACAGTGTCATATAGTTAGCAGCAACCAAGCAAAGGTTCTGTTGTAAACCTAAAAATTATATAACTAACCAAGTTCTACCAACTAGAGGTTAGGAAAATATAAAACCTATGCCACAGTGAAATATAAACATACTCATATAATCATTGCTTTTTCTATGAGGAAATCTCGTTTCAGGGAGATCAGGTGTCTTGCCCAAGACTGCATCCACTTTGTCTGTACCAGACATCCACACCTTTCTTTTTCTTTCCTCTATCAACCACAGTGCCTCCTAGAAACTAAGGTGCTCTGTACAGTGTGCAACCTTAGGATATGGGATTGAACAGACACTGGTGAAAGGCGGGCAATCTTTAAGAGGCTATTGTTAAATGTAACTCTAGAAGGCACTAGTCTCTTACAGAACATATCACTTGTGATTATTAATCACTTGCTATGGTTGCTTTCATTTTCTGTAACATTGGAAGTTCCAATATAATGTTTCAGTTCTTAGTCATCCTACGCCAATTTACTCATATTTGAAAAAAAAACAAACAAAAACACAACATATCAAGAAGGAAAATCAAATGTCATCTACTAAAAAATATTGCCACCTTTTATTGAGTGTTTACTATGTGCTCTCAACAATTTTATATATATACGAATTTTATATATATACGAATTTTATATATAAGAATTTATATATCTAAGGACTTGTTTCACTCATCACTGTTACTCAGGGTGGAATTAAGGCACAAGGCAGACAGCAAGATAGGCCATGTTATTGTAAAAGGTCAGTTTAGTGAAATAATTTTGGCTAATTTATCTGGATACACCACCAGTAAACAAAGCAGAGGAAGGAATCATAGAGTTCTCAAAAAATTTAGCTTCCTGCTTCACATCCTCAGAGATTCTAATTAATAAACTGTATCAGTCATAGGTCCAGAAAGGATCAAGAGATGTGATTCAAAGAGTTTATGAAGAAACTATTTTATTTATTTATTTATTTAATTAATTTTTGAAAAAAATTCTTTAAAAAGCAAATTAATGAGGGGAGGGAACACAATATCAGAATTTTAAATAAAGTGCCGTATAGAACCACATTGAAACCTGAAGCAAAAGAAAAAATCAGTAGTAGTGATTCTGACTTTGTTTTTAAATTTTGATACTGTCTTCACAATCTCAAAATTTAAAAACAAAATTTAAATTGCAGTAATTTAATTTTTTAAAATATTGTATTAAACATTATTATTCTTGTTTACTGAGTGTGTGTGTGTGTGTGTGTGTATTTAACATATCCCCTGCCTTTTTTTAAGACATGCGCCCGAGTGTCCTCACTCCACTTGTGTCTTTGCCACAGAGAGAGAGAGTGTGTGATATCAGCAGACAAACATAGAACCACTTCTACTTTGAACTGCTTAGAATCACATCACGGCTTTACTAATTAACAACCCTTGGATCATTTACTTCATACTTCACCTCTATATAAACTTATTTCATAGACTGTTTTGAGAATTAAATGAACTAAACCTTAGGAAACAGTACAATGGCTTGCACAAAGTAAGTTCCAATAAATAGGAGCTAGTGTTTTTATGTTTGGAGTTCTGATTTTACTTGATGACTTGAGGAAAGACAATTCTTCCTTTTATAATATTGTAGGCTAAAATAAAATGCTTGTTTAGACTTTTAGATAGCACCAATGGCAATAAGGAAAATCTATGCTGGTGACAGGCCTCCTGAGAGGTCTCATCCCAGACCAGCTCTATCCAATAGCACTTTTGAAATGATGGACATATTCTGTGATTTATGCTGTTCAATTTGGTAGCCACTAGCCATGAGGTTTGATTATGCGGCTAGTGCAACTGAAGAACCAAAACATGATTTTATTTCATTTTAGTTGATTTTAAATTTAAACAAATGCCACACAATAGAAGTGTAGACAGGGGTGTTCTCACTGGATGGTTTGTGTATTGTTAACATATCACATTTTGCATTTTATGGGATGATATCATACGGTTAATTGTATTAAAAATAAAGATTTTAAAATAGCAAAATCCTTTCAATATTATGTGATAACATGGGAATTGGCTGTAAAAACTTTTATACACACAGAATTTTCTTGGCTATCTTTTGACAATGTAGTGAAAAGAGTTGTTGATCCTAAAGGTGAATTATGTATTTTTATTCTACAAAAGACAACTGTTCCAAATGTACTGATTTTTTTTTCTTGTATGTGAAGTGGCTGTCCGGTAGTAGCTATCTATCAGATCTTTAAATCAATAGGTAAACTCTTTTAATACATCTTTTTAAGGTAAAAGTAATATTTCAACAATAAGCAAAAAAAAAAATAATTGCTTTACAAGAAATGCTTGCTGTGGAGAGAGTATTTGGAAAATAGATGTTTAGAATTGTTTCCATCCATCTTTGGTGTTGCTGCCAAATCTCTGTATGTCTCCCATAAAAGCACTCATCCCTGCAGACTTAAAACCTCACACACATAATTTTTTAGCCATCCTAAGATTCACATAAATGATGTTTTAGAAGGTTTGACACATGTTTTTAAAGAATTTAAAAGTGCACCATTTTACAGTTAGGTTGAAAACAACCAATTGAATCAGAAAAGAAGGAAACTTATAAAACAACAAACTCTGTAACTGTGAATAAACTTTAGAATCATGTGTAATAATTTTTAAGTACATTTGATGGTGCCTTCCTTCCCATTGGATTTAAAATTCCTTTTCAGCTATGACAGCAATAAAATGAGGCATGGAAAAAATAAAACCAGAATCACACCTTTACATTGCTGTCACAAAATGCTAAAGCAAGATTAAAAATCACTGAGGCATATCCAATTACATTGCTTTTCCCGCAAATTATAATGTATTTATATATTAATAATACTTATTTATAGTAAAAATTATTTTATACCTTTAATAACGGTTTACTTCATTCTCTTAAAATGTCTATTTGTATATATCATATAATATTTATTATATATTAGTATCATAACATGTAGCTTTTTAAAAATATAAATAATCAGATATCTTGAAGGTCTAATTTCTTTACTGATACATGTGAGTTAAAAATGTCTGTTTAGATAGTTTATTTCTTAGTCTACTCTGTACATCTTGACTTTCTAATTAGGTTAGAAGAGCCTTGGTGCATGTAATTTTTGAACCTCCTCCTCAATTAGGATATTGTTTAACATATAAGAATAACAGGCAACAATAAAAACAGCTATCGCTTATCAAATGGTATGTCAGAAATTATATTGGTGATTTACAGCATAATACAAGCTGTCAAGGAAACAAACTTGTGAATTAAATATATTTCTCTCTGGATCTGAATAATATTATTTCTAATAAAATCACTATAGTAATAATAATGTCTAAGACTTATTGAGTTTTTATTACATGCCAGGGTTCAAAGTTCTTTACTTTGTACCAGATAACACAAGAATTCTATGAAGAATGTACTATTATAGTTATCCTATATAGAGTTTATTAACTAAAGTTCAAAATATAATCTAAATAACTAAACTAAGCTGGTAATTGGCAGATGCAATAGTCAAGTCCTAGAGCCCATCTCTTAAGTACACCTGATACCCCTAAAGAGTATGCTCTTTCCAATATGGCACCCTTCTTCTTACAGGTTGATTGACATTCAACAACAACAGTATCATTTTGAATATAATCATTAGATAATTTCCAAGTTTTTGTACTTTTTTTTCAGGTTTTATATGTTTAATGAATTCTTTAAAGAGCTAAGATTAATAAAGATCAAAATGTTGGAGGCCAAAGAGATAAATTTAAAAAGCGAAAAATTTGTCCACATGAGTTAAATTCTGGATTCCTTTAGATAATATAACCATAGTGTTCTGTTTACTTATTTAATAAAGCTTTTGAATTGTCTCGCTTCTGCACTGAGTATCTGTGCTGGTAGGCACAATGTGAAGAAGGGTTCTTTTTATAATTAGACAATAATAGGGTCTAAGATATTCACTGTAAAATATGTGGCAAGTTAGTGAGCTCTTATTCAACCCATTTTTTAATGCCATTTGAGAATTTTGCATCCTAGGCTTTCTACCTAGCATCCTGGAATTTCAGTAACTTGCAAAAAATCAGATTTGAGTATTGCAGGTTGTCTATTTACAATTGCCCTAGCAATCGACCCTATGTAGCTATTATTAGCTATTGACTGAAAGGGCTCCAAGGGAAATGGGATGTAGGATGCACTATAAGTAGACAAACATTGTACTTACGATGACAAAAATCCTTGCTTTCTACCTAGCATCCTGGAATTTCAGTAACTTGCAAAAAATCAGATTTGAGTATTGCAGGTTGTCTATTTACAATTGCCCTAGCAATCGACCCTATGTAGCTATTATTAGCTATTGACTGAAAGGGCTCCAAGGGAAATGGGATGTAGGATGCACTACAAGTAGACAAACATTGTACTTACCATGACAAAAATCCTGTTAGATGTTGAGGAATCCTAAATTTAAACTGGTATATGCTTTCCCCCATAGAGTCTGTGGAACACTCACTGTGGCTATGTAGTTGCATTTCTGTTAAAAGAAAATTTAGTCTCTATTCACTGATTATGATGCTATGTTGCATTAATAGGCCTCCTGTTATGCTAAACCAGCTGGACACACTTGACTAACTCTCAAAAGTAATGGATAAATACGTTAGCTGTCTGGCCAAGTTCTAACTTTCCATCTCTGAATGGGCTCCAGTTGCTGATACTGCTACTTGGGAGATTGAGAAACAAAGTTAGAAGAGTGTTCCTAAGAGCAGTAGAAACCCTGCCACCCCCCACAGCCCCCCATCTCATTCATTCTCATTTTCTCATATTCTCTCTTTTTGTCTGTCTCTCTCTCCCCACTTATCTTTTAGCTATCAATCTTATTTACAAAGGGCAATTAGACATAGATCATGATAGTAAATATTTAAGTGGTTTGATGTTTTTTCAAAAATAAAAATGCCAATTGAGAAGAATTATATTAACAACAGTGAAAATAACTTTAATCATACACTAAAATACTTCATGTACTTTACAAATAATATTATTTCTTACTAATATTCTGTATTGACAATTCTTGGTCATAATTAGGTTACAGAAATATATTAATTACACTGTGGAGGCCATTATGTATAGTCAAAGAAGAATAAATATGTTCTGATGACCAGGGATTTGCAATTTGAGCAATGGCCTCATCACTCTTTTTTAATATTATATTTCATGAAAATTTCAGTTAAAACAGAGTGAGGACCCACTATGTGTCAAGCAGAGCTCTGAATATTTAGCAAGAGAAAAAAATGCAAAGCAGATGTTTATAAGATTATGCAATAAATGCAGTAAAACCAAGAGAAGATGTTCAGAAAAACTCTAGGCAAGACTTCAAAGAAGAGTAGAGTTAATCTATTGCTTTAAGATAAAGAAATTCACTGTCAGGGAATAAAACAGAGGAAGAATATTCTAGACCCAGCACAGCTAAGAGATAATGATAGATAATATTCATGGAGTAACTGCTGGACATTTTACTAAAATTCTAAGCATGAGCTAGCTCATTAAATCTCAATTTAGAAAAATCTTACGCAGTAGGTAATCTCATTTCAATTGTAAAAAAAAAAGGATGCTAAATGGGTTAAATAACTTCTGAAAGATCACAGAACTAGAAAATGGTAGTGCCATGATTTAAATCAAGAGTAAATAAACTAACAAATAAAATAGAAACAGACACACAGATAGAGAACAGATGGACAGCTGGGAGAGTGAAGGGGGCTGGGCAAGGTAGGAGAGAGTGTAGGGGGACAAATGGTGATAGAAAGAGACTTGGCTTGGGCTGATGAATACATAATACAATATACAAAAAAACGTATTGTAGAATTATATACCTGAAACCTATATAATTTTATTAACCGACGTCACCCCAATAAATTCAAAAAGGAAGAAAAAAAAGAAGAGTATATGACCCCAGAATTCATGCTTTTAAACAATTCATTATACTACTTCCAAAATTTCTGAGATGTAAAATACCATGATATTTCCAGTGGGTATCAGGAAGATCAATGAAGTACTTTTTAAGACGTATGTATGTCGGCTATCTGTATCTATGATATTGCTTAGCCTTGGCTTCTGAGTTAGAAATTACTTTACATACATTATAAATACAGCTTTATTGTTTGAAAGAAACAAGAGACGCTACATCCCATAAAACAGAGGTTATTTTTTTCATCTTTACTTCTTACTAAGACAGAATAAAATATAACTCCCCCCTTTTTAACTTACTCAGGATCTTATTCATTCTTTTTCCAATAACAGTTTCTAATTTTTATTAAGAAATAACTCCTCTACTCTTAATCCATGAGTTTGGTGGAGCTGATCTCACCTACAATGGGAATATAGGAACCAGCTATATTCTAATATAGGGAAAATTAGACCCTAACCCTAGCCCATTTTCACTGCCCTAAAAATCCTCTCTTATCTACCTATTAATTCTCTCCCCCTCTTTCAACCTCTGATATCCACTGATCTTTTTACTATCTCTCTCCATAGTTTTATTTTTTTCCAGAATGTCATATAGTTGGAATCACACAATATTAGATTTCTCACATTGGCTTCTTTCATTTAGTAACATGCATTCAAGGTTAACTCATGACTTTCATGACTTGATAGCTTTTTTGTTTTGTTTTGTTTTAGTTTTTAATAATCCATTGTCTAGGTGTAGCACAATTTAATTATCTATTCACCTACTGAAGGATACCTTGTTTGCTTCCAAGTTCTGGCAATTAGAAATAAAGCTGTTGTGAATATCCATGTGCAGGATTTTGTGTGAACATATGTTTTTAAGACTTTGGGGTAGGTAAATGCCAAAGGGTATGATTGCTGGATCCTATGGTAAGAATACATTTAGTTTTGTAAAAAATCACCGAACTGTCTTCTAAAATGGCTATACCATTTTGCACTCCCACTAGCAATGAGTGAGAGTTCATGTTATCCCACACCCTCCCCAGAATTTGGTGTTGTCAGTGTTTCAGATTTTGGCTACTCTGATAGGAATGTATTGGTATCTCGTTGTTTCAATATGCATTTCTGTGATGACATATGATGTGGAGCATCTTTTCCTATGCTTATTTTCCATCTGTATATCATATTTGGTGAGGTATCTGTTAAAATCTTGGCTCACTTTTTAATTGGGTGTTTGCTTTTTTATTGTTAAACTAGAGACCTGGCGCACGAATTCGTGCACAGGTGGGGACCAGCTGCGGGGAGGGGCCATGAGCGGTTGGCCAGCCGATCAAACTCACGGTGGAACTCCTGGTTGAGGGGACAATTTGCATATTAGCTTTTTATTATGTAGGATTATAAGAGGTTTTTGTATATTTGAGATAGTCACATATCAGATATGTTTTTGCAAATGCTGTCTTCTCATGCTCTTGACACTGTTTTTCATAGCACAGAAGTTTTTAAGTTTAATGAAGTCCAGTGTATCAATTATTTCTTTCATGGATTGTGCTTTTAGCGGTGTACCTATAAAGGTATCACCGTATCCAAAGTCATCTAAATTTTCTCCTCTGTCATCCTCTAGGTGTTTTATAGTTTTTCAATTTACATTTAAGTCTATGATCTTAACTTTTGAGTTAACTTTTGTGAAGGGGATAAGGTCTGTGTCTATGTTCACTTTATTTTTTGCATGCGAATTTTCAGTTGTTCCAGCACCAAAGACTATCTTTGTTCCATTGTATAACCTTTGCTCCTTTGTCAAAGATCAGCTGACTATATAAAGGGATGTTTCTGGGCTCTCTGTTCTCTCACCAATACCACACTATCTTGATTATTACCATTTTATAGTAAGTCTTAAAGTCAGGTAGGGCCAGTCTAATTTTGTTCTTCTCCTTCAATATTGACTTGACTATTCTTTCTTTTGTCTCTCCATATAAACTATAGAGCCTGTTTCTTGATATCCATAAAATAACTTGCTAACATTTTGTTTGGGAATGCATTAAGTTTATAGATCAAGATAGAAAGATCTGAGAAGTTTTTCTTTAAAGTATGTTTTTCTATGGAATATTTTATAAAACCAAAGCCCACTCAAACACCTCTGGTAATTTTGATCTGCTAATGAGCTGTTTCATTCTGGATTAATGAATTATTTTCTCGTGTGCTAGTTTGGATGTGGTTTGTGCTCAGTTCCTGCTGTGTGTTCTGATATGATAGACTTTTAAAAATACAAGGTGAAGCATTACTAATGT
>NW_006295460.1:564806-592449 GCF_000327345.1 Myotis davidii | reverse complement strand
GGAATCATTCAAGAGCAAACAGATAAGCAAGAGCATTGGCAATGTGGAAGCCTTTCTGGTCTATTTGAATGAGAAAACTACTGTGAGAGGTACATGGACTTTGGAATGCCTTATATAATCTATTCACTTATTTATCCATTACTTAGTCTGCAAGCATTTCTTGACTGTCTATAACATACTATACAGTGGGTTAGATGCTGAGAATGAAGAATAAAGACATCAATGTTTTAAAATAATATAATAAACTTTTTTTCTGAACATAAGATAATATATCACATACTTTGCACACATTGTTTCATGGAATCATCACTGCAAGCCAGATAAATTGGGCATTTTATTACTAATTATATTGGTCAAGAAACTGAGAGCCATGAGGCTGGACTTACCAATGATTATAAAGTTAATAATTCATGGAATTAGAATTTAAATCCAAATCTTCCCCCCCTCTAAAAGCCATGCTCTTCACTTTAATTTCACTGTCTAGTGGGAAAACATCAATGAATGTAGACAGATGATAGCTTTGTGCAAGAATTGAGAAGATTTACTTTGAAGTAAAATAAACTCAGGTTCAATTTTTGACTGACATAGGCTGCACAATCTCAGGCAAGTTACTTCAAGTTCCAATATTCATTTTTTTTTGCAAGGAGGAGCAAACAAAATAACACTGATAATACAGGCTTCTTAACTAGCAGCATACCTGGAACACAATCTGTAGAGACCAGTAAGCATTTAGTAAATCCTTCAGGGATAAATATAATAAAGCATATTAAGTTCTTTGCACACTCTTCCTAGCACATGATCAGTATTTAATAAATGTCAAATTCACCAAACTTCCCTGACTACTGGAGCTCTGATTTCTAGCAAGTTCTTGATTCTTTTTCAAATATATTTTTTCTTTATTTTACATATTCCTTTGGTTTGTCATAGTGGCTACTTTCCATCCAGTGCTGGTTAGGACTCAGATTAATTTATCTAAATTAAAAAAAAGTCAACCTCACTTTACTGAAACATATGATGTGTTAGACAGGAAACATTGTTATCACTGATTTTGTCATATCACATTTAATCCACATAGCAATTCCAGGAGGAAACTGGGTCTCAAAAAGAAATATCAGCTTGGCTTTATCTTCTGACTCCTCACCATCATAATCAAATGCAGTGATACTTCACATAATTGTACATTTTGTAAAATACCCGAATCTAGTTGCATTTACACAAGACAAATCAAAATACAGAAAAATAGTTGGTCTATATCAATTTGTCACACCTGCATAATCATTCTGAATCACTAAAATTATAATGTAGGGGTTTGTACTAATTGTTAGATACCTCTCTGGTCTGAGAGACTGGTCAGTTTTGGATTAATTTTGTCTAGTAATCTGTCTCACCTAAACACAGCTTTATTCCCCCAAGCAATCAGGTTACATTCTGGAAAGTGCTTAGCACAAAGGCTAGCATAGTACAAGACACCCAGGTGAATAAAGATGTCTCTAAACAGTGTAGTACATGGCTATGGATCTCAAAAGCAAAGTTGGAGCTATGGAGATAGTGATTTGAGAGTCACCAACATATAAACAATAACATATAAAAATGTCCTCAAATTCTAAAAGAGGTAGTCCATTTTGAAAAAAACATACATAATGTTCAGTTCATCTGAAGATGCCATTGAAATGAAAGCTTCATTACTAGTTATACCCTTAACATTGAGTATAGTCTATCATGTTTTGAGTCCCAGGCCCTGAAACCAGAAAGTTTATTTTGCAAGAAAGATCAAACAAAATAGCACTGATATTATGGGCTTCTTAACTAGCATCATGCCTGGAACACAATGTGAAGAGTCCAGTAAGCATTTAGTAATTCCTTCAGGGATAAATGTAATAAAACATATTAAGCTCTTTGCAGACTCTTCCCAGCACATGATCAGTATTTAATAAATGTCAAATTCCCCAAACTTCCCTGACTACTGGAGCTCTGATTTCTAGCAAGTTTCTGATTCTTTTTCAAATATATTTTTTCTGTATTTTACATATTCCTTTAGTTTATCATAATAGCTACTTTCCATCTAGGGTTTTAGAAAACTAGAATGGCAAGACAGTGTTTCCAGAATGACAAGCCTTTCTGTTCACTGGTGTGTTCATGCTAGTTTCAAACCAAATAATCACTCTATGGGTGAGTGTGATGATGCTTTTATCACAGCAGGAGAAATTCCCCATGTCAAAATTGGCACCAATTATGCAAATGAAATTTAAAGGGTTCATTAGCTAAATGGTAATTAGAGTAACCTGCATTAAAGAAATGATATACAAAATTTCTATCAAGAAAAATCACTTTATTTTTACAATAACATTTAAAAGTCTTCTCAATGAGTGATAAATAAATCAAGATTTCAGAATTATTTTATGGATATTTAATCGATTCATCCCTGATATTCTTTTCATGAGACATTTTAATATTTGTTCCTTTGTTGGACATTTCTTTTGGTCACAATATACTGCTTATAGTACTAACAGAAAAGATACTAGGTGTCATTTAAAGCTACAGCATTGTGTAGTCAATTAAAAGAAATTTAAAATCAACAAGCTTTTACTGGAAGATAATGTAAAGCTTCCCTAATCATCACAGGTAGATTTCTTTATATATGTAATAGTAATAAGCATCTATGACGGGCCTCATTCATTCAATGAGTTTGAAAGTTATTTCCTCTTCTTCAATTTTCCAAAAAAGTTTGTATTTTATTGATACTATTTTTCCCTTAAATATTTGTCAATATTTACCAGTGAAATAATCTGGGCCCAGAGATTCGTTTGTGGTATATTTGATTTTAAGTGATTATAAGGTTGAGTCTGGCTTTTTTGTTTGTTTTTTAACCAAATGTAGTAAGTAATCTCTCTCCTCACACTAGAGTATTTAGAGCCTTTACCTTCAATGTGGTTATTGACATAGTTAAGTTTATCATCTTGCTAATTATTTTCTGTTTGTCCCATCTCATCCTATTCCCTTTTTATTTTCTGTCCTGTCTTCTTTTAGAGTCCCTGAAAAATATTTATGATTCCTTTCTATTTCTTTTCTTTTATAATTTAGTGGTTACATTATAGTTTATAGTATATCTCCTCAATATATTACAGTATACCTCTAAGTGATATTATAACACTTCATGCATAGTATAAGAATCAAGGAATAGTGTACTTTTTTTTTTCTCCTTCTGGTCTTAATGCTATTGTTGCCATACATTTGACTTACAGCTATGTGATAAAACCCACAATGCATTGCTCTTACTTTATTTCAACAGTTAATATCTTTTAAAGAGACTTAATAAGAAGATAGTCATATATTTACCCTCATGGTTGTTTTTCCCAGTACTCTTCATTTGTATAGATCCAGATTTCCATCTTTGTTTTCTCATCTTCATCTTTACTGAGTGTAAATAAAGTTGTATCATCCAGGACCTACTGACAAATAAGCCACGGAAGAAAAAGTTATTCAATTATATACGCATTATAAAATCTGATCCTAGTACCATACAGTTGATCATTCTTTGTAGATGGTGACCTTCAATGAATTTAAGATATCATGAATATCCAAGAGCAGTGGTCTCAACCTTCCTAATGCCGCGACCCTTTAATACAGTTCCTCACATTGTGGTGACACCCAATTTCATTGTTACAAATTGAACATAATTAAAGCATAGTGATTAATCACAAAAACAATATGTAATTATGTATGTGTTTTCCGATGGTCTTAGGCGACCCCCCAAAGGGGTAGCGACCCACAGGTTGAGAACCACTGTCCTAGAGAGTTTACTCATGGTGGGATGCCTTGCCAAAAACAGGTACACTTGGCACGGGTGACACAATCTCAACAAAATCCTTGGGACTTGGAAAAGTGTCATGGAGGAGACATCTATGCCAAGCAGACAATAATGATCCAGAATAAAATATATGCACAAGAGTTTGACTTCAGTAAGATTTACAGTATAGAGCAGCGGTTCTCAACCTGTGGGTCGCGACACCTTTGGGGGTCGAACGACCCTTTCACAGGGGTCACCTAAGACCATCGGAAAACACATATATAATTACATATTGTTTTTGTGATTAATCACTATGCTTTAATTATTTTCGATTTGTAACAATGAAATTGGGTGTCACCACAACATGAGAAACTGTATTAAAGGGTCGCGGCATTAGGAAGGTTGAGAACCACTGGTATAGAGGATCATAGCATCAAAAAAACGCAAAAATTTCCATCTTGTATCATTTTTGTTCTCCCTGAAGAACTTCCTTTAATATTTCTCATAGTGTAATAAACTGATAATGAATTATTTCAGCTTCCATATGTCTGAAAGTGATTTTAATTTAACTGCACTTATTAATTATATTTTGGTTGGACATAGAATTCTAAATGGGTTTTTTCTTTTCTTTTCATAGTGTCAAGATGCTGCCATATTCTCTTCTTGCTTGCATTATTTTCAAGGAAATATCTGCTGTCATCCTTAAATGTGGTTCTTTGTATAAAATGTATCTTTATTAACTCGGGCTGATTTTATAATTTTCTCTTTATTGCAAGTTTTGAGGGATTTGATCATGATGTGCCTTGGTTTAGCAGTCTTCATATATGTTGCTTTGGGGATTTGTTGGGCTTGGGTCTGTAGCCTCACCTCCCTACCCTCCACTTCAGGAACTCTGATTTTGCATATTGGACTGCTAGAAGATGATCCAGCAGCTTACTGGTACTTTTTTCATTTATTTTGGCATGCTTTTTGACTTTGGCCTTCTTTATATCATCCATTTTTTATATCTTTCTCTGCCAAGCCATGTCAGAGTTCTTGAACTCACTACTCATCTTCTCAACTCAGAGTCAGCTGGTTTCCCCCTCAATTCCCCTTTCCTGAACTGCAGCCTGGAAATCTGCACTAAGCTGGGGCAATCACAGGGCTTATCTTATTTGTCATCCTTCATGGGCTATCTTTTGTAACCAAATTCCAGTGCCTTCAAGATAATTGTTCCATGTGTTCACCTGTCTTCTTCTTTGTCTTTTTCTGAATTGTTTCAGATTTGAGTGTAAATCCAGATTCTATTACCCAATTAGATTAGTTTTTAATTTAAATGTGAAGATAGTTTCCAAATTCAGCTTTTCTAATCTAAAAAGTCCATGTTCTTTACTATTATGCTATATATTGCTATACATAGCACAGTTATTTTCAAGCATTTTTATCTCATGGCACACAAAACCTAATTACTAAAATTCTGTGGCACACCAGAAAACAAGATTTTTTTGTTGATCTGATAAAAAAAAATGGGTATAATTTTAATTCATTCACACCAGATGGCAATTGTTGTGCTGGCTGTTGACATTTTTCTAAAAGTTGACAATCTAAGAGAAAAGAGGTCAGTGCCCCTGACTAAATAGTCAATTATGCATGCTTTATAAATTCTTGCAGCACACCAATTGAAAACCGCTGCTATAGTACATTATCAAAGGTGCTGTGTTGTTTTTAGAGAGAGACATCACTTTTTCTCTTACAGGGAATCACAAAGGATGTACTAGAGGTAGATGGAGAGCTCACATCTCACTGAAGCAATAGAGAAAGCTGTCATCTGTGAAGAGAAGTGGGGAAAAGGTAAGTGATGTATGGCTTAAGCCTGAATCTGCCTCTGAAGAAAGGGAGCCAGAAATCCAATGAGGGATGAACAAGAGGGTTGCCAAGAAAACACCCACAGCCAAGTTGTGGTTGGACAGCTCAGACCTCTGCTAAGCCAAGTTTGATGGCTCCAGCAAAGACTGGACCCCAGAAGCAGGAACAAAGCGGAGAAAGCAAAATGTGACAAAAACATAGAACTTGGTTCTGAAAAGCCAAGAGAGGGATGGGTCAGGGCAAGGGAGTATGTCAGCAACTGAAGTCGTAAAATTCAGGTAGCTGGGTTTCCAAAAAAGTCGCTATTGGTCATGAGGAGCCACAGGTAATAATTTAAGTAAACAATATTCTAAAATATGGATGGAAAACAATTTCTATGCATGAGAGGAAGGAGGGCAAGAGACAACAGGTAAGGATATTTTAATTCTGGACAGTGCCGGGTGAACTCGGGGATAGTAGCATATGGCTGATATAATGTGGAAATAAAGGTTAACAGAGGCAGAGAGTAATTGACTATGAGATCAAGCATCTGACAGATAGTGTATCGAAAGGAATGACATTTTTGAGCCAGATGCTGTAGCATTCCAGGCAGAGTGACACTAACAGAAGGGAGCTTCACAGCATAACCCCTAGTGATGAAGGGCTGAGGGAAGACAGTGGGACAGTGAGGAGCCTGGCTCCAAGCCAAAATCCTATATGCGACCTGTCTGGCCCAGCCATAGACGCTTACAAAGCTTTGCCTCACAGGTCTCATGGGTAGGAGCTCCCCCTCCCCACACCAGACCTGGTGCACAGCTGATGCATTGCAGTTTTTAGGAGGCGGTTGTAGACAAGGACTCAAGCCCTCATCCCTAAGCCAGCCAGCCATGCTTCTATGTTATATATCTGCATTGCTATTCTAGGCACCTTCATGTAGAGGCCTCCTTATTGATGGTCTGGGCCGAGGTACTTTCCTCCACTTTAATTCAGTACCTTTCCACTCTTATTCTTTGTACATATAACCTACCCCATCCCCACTCCTAAGTCTATAAAAGGCAGGAGCTTTGGGTTCTGGGATCCTCAACAGTAGGGAGAGTCCCCCACCCCCTGACCCTCCTGCACTAATCCACCTGACCTTGCCTGGTGCTGTTCCATGGGAAAAAATGAAACACCGAGGACCCAGAGCCACCTTTTGTCTCCTGCTTGCTCTGTCACAAGAAGTGAATAAAGACTTGACTATTACTGTCAGATTGGCCCATTGTCCTAATTGACCACAACCTTGACATCTGGTTCCTCAACAGTCAGGGCCTAAAAAATTAACCATTTTCAAATGAAAGCGCTTTAAGCTCCATATGTAATTCAAAATCATAAAGGTTCTGCTAGTATCAGTGAAAGAAGGTATATTGTTTGGGTACAAGCTTTTACACATAAAGACTTTTTCTTCTAAGAGGTTAATCATAACATTTTTAATAATAAATGTACAATATATTATCATAATTATATCAATAAAGTAAAAGTTGATGCTGATGAAAGATACCATAATATGTGGCTGATATTAAAACTGTTCTTTGACTATCAGAAACTTATTAATTTTATATAATTTAGAGTGTTAAATTTAATGTTTAAACCATGGTAGGCACACAGTAAACATTTATGCTTTTCAATAAAATTAAATAGTTAGGCTATTGTTTTGGTTTAAATTTGAACTTTGTCATACATATATTATTCAATCATTTGTTCATTTTTCATCAAATATTTTAGCATGTGTCTACTACAAATCAACTACTATACAAGGCCGTAGATAAAAAGATAAAAAATACATGGTTCCTGACCCCAGAGAAATATCAGTGCTCATACAATGTTAGCTAGCTCTTATGAAAACTATCATTTAGTGTTGATAAGAGTAGTTTTAATAAGACTGTACTAAAATCTTCAGAGGAAAATAAGCAATGTCTAAACATCAAATGCAATGGAGATAGCTGATGGTGAATATTTTACCATAAAGAAAAAAAAAATAAATAGAGCCATTTCTTAAAGGTTCTTAGAATATAACAGAAAAACAAATATTCTACTTAGATCTTTTTTATATCTGTGCAAGATTTTTCCAGTCTGATTATTTTCTAATAGCATTGTAGCCTTGTCTCCAATACATTTCCTGTTTGCTACTCTAAGAATCTAACTAAAAATCTCTTCCCTATTTTCTTTCTCTTCCTGTCTCCTTGCTCCTTCTTTGTCTTCCTTCTTTTTCCTTTCTTTCATTAGTATATAGAATTTAAAATGCAGTACCTGAGGAGACAGGATAAATATTAAATTTTTATCTCAGTAGAAAGTGTAGCAAGAAATGTTTTAGGTAAACACTTGACCTAGAAATGCCTTTTTATATGCGGTGCAGTGGCTTAAAATTGGGAAAAGTGAACTAAAAATATAAGCTATTTAAATTTACATATGATGTCCATTAAGCATTAGAAATGCTTAATGATTTTCTTGATTCTAATTGCAGTACAAGAATAAGATGAGTGCCCAGATCTCAAATCAAAGGCAAGATTGTCTATATTTTTTAAAAAAAAATGTATTTATATTTTTCCTTTTGACATTTTGGAGCTAGAAAACAAAATAATCCCATAGTCCAAAGAAAAACTGATTAAAACATTTTGAGACTGCCATTTATGTATATTTACCATTCATGCAAACAGCACTTACTTAAGAATAAAAAATTTTTAAACCAAAAGAAAAACTTATACTCAAAACAAATTCTAAAGAGAAAACATCTTATATCTTTTGACCAACAATTATCACAGTTATCTTACCACCTAGGAAACTAACATATCCTTCTTAAATATCGGTGGGCTAAAATCTAGGTTTAAATTACAGCTCTACATTTGGGGATGATAAAAACAAAACCATCCACTCCACCGGATAAGGTAAATTCACTCATTCTTCCCATCTTCCCTCTCTCCCGGTCTTTTTTCTTTCTTTCTTTCCCATATTTTTATTACACCCAAAATGTAAGTGATTGCTACATAGCAGGCACTGAGTAGGGTGCTGAAGTGATAGAAATAAACCAGACAAACCTCTTCTCTTTAGATCAGTTGCAGAAGACAAGCCTAAACATATGAAATTGGTACAATGTAGTAGGTGCAATATCAGAAGCTTATTCAAAGTGCAATGACAACCCATGCTTTCATTCATCTGCCACCGGGGTTCAAGGCAAAGAGGAAGTCATCATCAGATGCCTGTGGGATCCCAACTCTCCTTGTCATACTTTAGCCCCCTTTATTCCATGAGAACAGCAGAACAGGTGATGTTGACAAACACCTGCCTCAGGCAATAAATCCAGTAGAGGGTCCCTTGCAAGTAGTCCCAGTAGAGAGAAAGAGATAGGAGAGGGCTCTCTGCCAAATACCAGTGTACACAGCGAAGCTGTCAATCTTCTGCGTCAATTAGGATGGAAGAAGCATAGACACAGGAAAACAAATGCGAGAGATCACGGGCTAGGAATCGGTATAGAACACAATGATCCACTTCACAAAAGGAAGTCTAGTAATATACAGGGGTGGACAAAGTAGGTTTACATTTGTGAGTACATGAAATGCAGTTTGTTCGTGTATTATTATTTACTAGAGACCTGGTGCATGAAATTTGTGCAGGGCGGGGGGGGGTGTGTCTCTCAGCCCAGCCTGCATCCTCTCCAATCTGGGACCCCTCGGGGGATGTCCAACTGCCGGTTTAGGCCCAATCCTGGTAGGAATGGTCCTAAATGGGCAGTCAGACATCCCTCTCACAATCCAGGACAGCTGGCTCCCAGCCACTTGCCTGCCTGCCTGCCTGATAGCCCCTAACCGCTTCTGCCTGCCAGCCTGATCACCCCCTAAGCACTCCCCTGCCAGCCTGATCAATGCTTAACTGCTCCCCTGAAGGCCTTGTCCCCCGCAACTGCCCTCCTCTGTAGGTCTGATTGCCCCTAACTGCCCTCCCCTGCCGGCCCAGTCACCCTTAGTTTCCCTCCCCTGCAGGCCTGGTCTCTCCCAACTGCCCTCCCCTGGAGGCCTGGTTGTCCCTAACTGCCCTCTACTCCCGGCCCAGTCGCCCCTAATTGCCCTCCCCTGCTGGCCTGATCTCCCACAACTGCCCTCCCCTGCCAACCATCTTGTATCCACATGGGGGCGGCCATCTTGTGTGTTGGAGTGATGGTCAATTTGCATATTGCCTCTTTATTAGATAGGATTTTTGTATTATATATTTTTCCTTATGAAAACTATAAACCTACTTTTGCCCACCCCTATCTAATTATAATAATGCCTTACACTTGTATAGCAGGTCGGAATTTCACATTTCTTTCATACACAACATTTTCTTTAAGTCTCAAAGCAAATCTAGAAGCCAAACAAGGAAAATATTAACTTTTCTACTTGACAGCTGAGGAAATTGAGGTTCCAGCAAGTTAAATGAATTGCCAAAGGTCACACAGGTTGGCCTCTTAAGTAGGAGTCCAGGGATTTCTCCTCTGCTTCTTGTATTCCATTTGCAGCATTTGTCTGGGGGTGGCATGCATGCTGTTGCTGTGTGTGAAAGAACAATGCTCCAGGTACCATGGTTTCTGAGTTTGATTCTCATTCCCACCATTCATTCCTGTCATGAGAAAGACAAAAGGCCACTGTTCTTTTCTATTATGGGGAGCAGAAAACCAAAGTCAGCGAATAGCTATGAAGGCCTGATTTGTTAAGTGCTTGATTTTTGTGTTTTTGTGGTTTCCTGATTCAGGAGCACATTTATAACCTGAAATAATACATACCTGTATAAATAACCTGTTGCCTTATCTACCCCCTGAAAGTGCCCAAAGTATGGTGATTATGTGATTTTATAACTAAAAAGGGAGCAAACTCTACAATTTTATAATGCACAACCATCATGTCACTGCATCATAGAACAAGGTCACGGGCACATTCAGCTCTCATGTTTGATGGAAATGTACAAGAGGCAGAGACTGGCTCTTAATTTTGTCTTTTTACATGAACCTTTTTCCTATCACTTATGTCCCATTTTTGAAATAGCACAGGATCCCAGGCTGGTCATGATTTTTATCCCCATATAACCAATAGTGTAAAATGGAGCAGTTGGACTAGAGCAGGGGTGGGCAAACTTTTTGACTCGAGGGCCACAATAGGTTCTTAAACTGGACTGGAGGGCCGGAACAAAAGCATGGATGGAGTGTTTGTGTGAACTAATATAAATTCAAAGTAAATATCATTACATAAAAGGGTACGGTCTTTTTTTTTTTTTTTAGTTTTATTCATTTCAAACGGGCCGGATCTGGCCCGCGGGCCGTAGTTTGCCCACGGCTAGACTAGAGGTACAATGAAAGAAGCATTCAGAAACAGAAGTTTGTTCCATGCAAAGTAACACAAATGGTGATCCTCAGAAGAAAGAATACAATTGTGCAGTGATTACCTACTCCAGAATATGTGTAAAGATCTACACATTTTGCACTATTGATGTATCACCTATATTGTTAGTGTTCCTTTAACTAAAACTTTTTAATTTTTAGCTTCAATTAATTTATCTTAAAAGATAATCCTATCTCTTACTCTCATCAAAGAGAAAGCCCAGCCTTGGCCAGCATTGCTCAGTGGTTAAGAGTATAGGTCCATGCACCAGAAGGTCTCAGGTTCAAGGGCATGTACCTCAATTGCAGGTTTGATCCCCAGCCCAGGTTGGGGTGCATACAGAAGGCAACCAATTGATGTGTGTCTCTCACATCGATGTTTCACTTTCTCTCCCTTCTCTCTCTCCCTCTCTCTCTCTCTCTCTCTCTTTACTCCCCTCCCCTCTCTCTTCCATTCTCTCTAAAACTCAATAGAAAAAATATCTTTGGGTGCAGATTAACAAAATGAGAGAGAAAGCCCAAAATAAAAACCATTCTATTGAATTGTTAATGATATTTTTGACTTCCTCAAATTCTTAAACCAATGCTGCTCCTGTTCATTAAAAAAATAGAGAGGGAGATAGAGATATTTGTCAGTCCTAGAGGGCAGCTGATGGTATAAGGACACGAAACTGAAACTTTCTCTGATAATAATCAGAAGGTGTGGGAGACAAGTGAAAAGACCTTGCCCAAGGTATGATTCATTATTATTTGATACCATCTCGACACACCACTACCTAAAAATACCTCTAACACAAAGCTAATCCTTGGGCAACACACACTTACTAACTTTTTCTTCATATACACAGTATACTAGTATAGGAAATACTTAATACATGTGTGTTAAATAAATGTTAAATCAAACCTGGACTGATGGGTGTGTTTTTTAGTACCTTTGTCTGGCCAGATCACCTTTCTAATCCTAATTGATGGCATCAGACTTTCAACACAAATGTGAAAATACCAAGCACAGAGTAGATACTTGATAATAACTTATTGACCAGTATTTGGATCAGTATGGACAGAACAAGAAGGCGTGTATTCCCACAACCAAACTGATAACAGGGATGGAGGATCCTATATACTTCGGGCTGTGCAAAGTCAAATTAGATATATGGTCTTTCTATTTTTCCATTAGTATGTAAGGTAAAATACTAGAAGTTTCATGTAGAACTCAAAGAAAAAAATAACATATGTTTTAGCCATAGTATCAATATTATGGAAGAAGCTATTGCTTCTTTCTGACTCATCTGCTTAGGAAAGCTGACCTTTATCTAATTAGAATTTGCCATCTAGACTTGAACCTAAAATGACTATGGCATATATTCCATGTCATACACTCAACTATTATTCTTGCTGACATTTTTCATATATTCTGTCCTAATTGCATCCAGAAAGTATAATAAAATTTTACCATGTATTAAAGATAAAGAGGGTTCTGTACAGAAATCAAAATAATGTGATTTGGATATTAATGCCAGGTTTCAGAGAACCTAGAGGCAGACTTTAAAAAACAAACAGATATTGTGAGAATAATAAACATTATTCTAACTCAGAAGCATGGTAGTGGCATTGAGAACTTAATAAAGAGAACTGTATGCAACTTAAAATTGAATACATTTTAATATCGAATAAAATAAGAATGTACATGTTAGATCATTAGTAAGAAAAAAGATAAAAGTAAAAAATTTTGGAATGATACATAGAGATAACTATTAGAAGATATTGCACACACATGTTTTAAGTTATATATGAAAGTAATCTAGTACCTTTTGAAAGACTTTAAATGATACAGGTTAAAGATGGGATCTTAGAACACAGCAAAAACATGTCCCTGTGTACCTCATAAGTACTTATAAAACTTAAAATTATAGAAGAAGCCATGAGATTGCTGTGATAAAATTTGTATGACCCAATGGATCTAAATTTAATCCCTACTCTGCCTGAATCCAGGGAGATGAGCTTGATGACCTTTTTAGCCCTGTCCAACATAGATAAACAAAGATAAAGGAAAAACTGGAATGAAAAAAACAAAATCTTAATATATTGAGGAAACCAACATTGCTGGTGGGACTGTGAATGGTATAGCAACTTTGGAAGACAGTATAACAGTATCTCATCAAATTAAACAGATTCTTACCACACAACCCAGCTTTCACACTCTGGCATTTTCTCAAAGGAGTTGAAACTTATGTCCACAGAGAAAACTGCATACAGATGATTTAGCAGCTTCACTCATAATTGCCAGAAGTTGGAAGCAACCAAAGATGTTCTTCAATTGGTGAATAGATAAACTGTGCTACATCCAGACAATGAAATGTTATTCAGCCATTAAAGGAAACGAGCTATCAAACCATGAAAGACCTGGAGGAAGTTTAAACGCATATTTCTACGTGAAAGAACCTAAACCAAGAAGGCTGGATAGTGTTTGATTTCAACTCTATGACATTTTGGAAAAGACAAAATTATGGAGACAGTAAAAAGATCAGTGGTTTGCTGGGGTTGGAGACACAGATTTTTAGAGCAGTGGAAATGCCGGGAGCCGGTCTATCCTTACTGTTTCAAGGGACCTGGTGTATATGGCATACTGTTCTTAAGATGTTTGCTCACCTTCTTGGCGCTGTGTTTTAACCAAGGTCACCTCTCCGAGAAAGGTTGTTTCCCCAGGTAGGGATTTTCCCCTGAAGTTAGGGAGGGAATAAAACTCTTAACTAAGTGCCAGGCGGGTAATTAATCACTTTAACTACAAACAATCATGCTTAAGCTACATAATCTTTACTCCCTGGAATGGAGATAAGAACTGACCTAACCTTCGGGCTGGAGAACCTAGTGTGAGAGCATGGCTACAGAACCTGGCTGGAGAACCTGGAGAACCTGGCTGGAGAACCTAGCAAGAGAACATGGACACAGAACTTGGCTGGAGATTGTGGCTAGATATCCTGGCAAGGCTGCTGATCAACTGAACGCTGTCTCCGTGTCATTCCTTCTTCGCCAACTCCGTCCACACCTTTGGGGACCCCTGGACCTGCTGGGGTTGGACCCCAGCATGGAAATACTGTGCATGATATTATAATGATGGATATATGTCATCATACTTTTGTCAAAACCCATAGAATGTACAACATCAAGAGTAAACCCCAAGATAACTATGAACTATAGTGAGTATAATGTACCCATGTAGGTTCATCCTTGGTAACAAATGTACCACTCTGGTAAGTGATCTTGATAATGGAGGAGGCTATGCATGTGTGAGGGTAGAGGGTGTATGGAAAATCTATGCATATTCCTATCAATTTTACTGTAAATCTAAAATTGCTCCAAAAATTAAGTCTTTGAAAAATAATTAAGAAACTAATCATGTTCAAAGTAAAGATATTGACAAAGTGATAGTTCTGTGCAAATGTCTTATTATATTTGCAGATTATGTTTAGCACAGTAAACTAACGCACTATTTTCCCAGAAAAGGGTGATAAGCCAATTTTATGGAGCTGCATCTATAGAGAAATCTTATCTTCAGATTAAGCCCTTATGCTTAAAGTTCTCAAAAAATGGAAAGAACTATTTAATGTAAAATCTTACAGGCATGAAACTAAACAGAAATCAATTTTAGAGGCCATTTTGAAGAGCTCCTCATTCAACAATTCATTATCATTTACAACTCTCAGCAAAGTGAACAGCCTTATTTATTTAACAAATGTTTACTGTGCTCTTCATATGTGTCAGACACAAATTTCAGTGTCTGGAAATCTGCTTCTGCCTAACCAAACTATGTTATTTGGTACAGTTCAATATACTGGAGAGTTCTTCCTTATTTCACTGTTCTAGATGATGCCTTTGAAGCCATATGGCTAAATGGACTTCCTCTTTCAGAAGCCATCCTCCAAGATTAAAGAAAACGTCCCTAATTTGCCAGCCATTTAACCTTTGTGCTACCTTTGCACCTGTGTCCTCAAGACAGATGTTCAATAACCTCTCCTCAGAGCTCTTAGAAACAATTTATAAATTAAAGCTTTCTGCTGGAGATGCTAAATACAACTTAGATTTAAATACAAATGCAATTTAAATTAAATGGGAGAATTGGGGCATGTAAACACAGCAGTCAGAGCAAGAGAGCAGGGTGTTGACTGTGCTTATTGATGAGAACAGGGAACTGGGAATCAGTTATATTCCCAAAACTGTTACTTTTTGTTGTTGTTTGGAGAAAAACATTGATCCTGTCTCAGTTTACCCATCTGGAAAGAAAAAACTTTTTTTTTTAAATGTGAGCCTTAACTAGATTATTAAAACTACCCGAACTTGCCAAAACCGGTTTGGCTCAGTGGATAGAGCATCAGCCTGTGGACTGAAAGGTCCCAGGTTTGATTCCGGTCAAGGGCATGTACCTGGGTTGCGGGCACATCCCCAGTGGGGAGTGTGCAGGAGGCAGTTGGTCGATGTTTCTCTCTCATCGATGTTTCTGACTATCTCTCTCCTTTCCTCTCTGTAAAAACTCAATAAAATATATTAAAAAAAAAAAAACTACCTGAACTCACTTTTTTTTTAATTTATAAAAAAGACATGCAATTTAAAAATAAATAACTATTACATCATCCATCGGGTGTTTTGTGTTAGAGTGTTCAGCTTCCAAGACTGAGGTAAACGAGGCAAAGCCACCTTTCCTGGTTGCCAGACAGAGCACTAGGTCCTGGTGGTTCAAAAATTTAGCAAAGTGTTCACAGTCCACGGGTCAAAGCTAAGAAACAGGTCATTTCAGGAAAAAGCTAAGAAACAGAGGTCATTTCAGGGAAAAGATGATGTGTGGCTAAGTATTAAGTCCCCCCTCCCACCAACTCACACACACAAGACGATGAGTCCATGTCCCCCAGGGGGGAGGGGGAGGACAAATGTATAGAAAACCCAGATTCTGGAAAATCTTCAATAAGATGAATGAACAGTAAACTGCAGGAAAAGACCAATTAGATATAAACAGAGTAATATAAACTTCACCCAGCCCACCAGCCTATGTTTGTTGTCAGTTCGCAATTTTTTTTCCAAGCACCATTTATCCTTCATATATGCTCTCCCCCACACACACCCCTCTCACCACACTGTTGTCCTACTTTTTTCTTCTTTTTTTGTTAACCCTCATTGCAGGATATTCTTCCATTGATTTTTAGAAAGAATGGTAGGGAGAGAGGGAGGGGAAGAGAGAGAGAGAAACATTAATGTGAGAGAGATATGTTGATTGATGGCCTCCTACATGCACCTCAGCTGGGACCAGATTGAACCTGCAACCCAAGCGTGTGCCCTTTACTGGGAATTGAACCTGAGACCCTCGATATGTGGAGTGATGCTCTAACCACTGAGCAACACCTATACTGGTTGCCAGACAAAGCATTATTTCCTAATGGTTCAAGAATGTAGCAAAGTGTTCACAGTCCATAGGTCAAAGCGAAGAAACAGAGGTCATTTCAGGAAAAAGATGATGTGTGACCAAATATTAAGTCCCCAGAGGAAACAAATGTAGCCTGGGCCACATTATTGTCCTTTTTGAGTATGTTTACTCAAGCAACAGCAGAGAAAGAGGGTACTTCTCAGTGTCTCACAATTGTCACAGTGAAGGGGGAGAGAAAGGGGGAGGGGCACCAAATGGGGTTTGGGCTTTGAAGTTGATATTCTGCAAAAGAGTGACCAATAAGAAGGGAGTATCAAGAGACAAAGAATTGCAGCATTTATAACTCTTAGCAAAAAAGAGCTTGGTGGAATACCCCTTTTCAGACCCCCTCCCTTCGTGGGAGTCTGTATTTGCTTCCAATAAATTTCCACACTTTTCATCTACCACCTTTTGTCCATGGTTTCATTCTTGGAATCCATCTGGACAAGAACTTGTGAAAGAAATCACCCTTGCATCCTGCTCAGGAAAAACAACCGACTCACATAGAAAGGCATCTGATTCCTTATTTTAACCCAATAATTCTTTATAACTATTTCTTAAATTTAAAAAAAAATGACTCAACTTCCTTCTATTTTAGTTTCTAATATATAAAGTGGGCCCAGTAATGCTTTACCCTGTCTACCTGGTAGAGTTGTCATGGAAACTGAATGAAAAAATATATGGTAGACTCCCACTTGGGCCTAAATTGGGCCTAGAGCTAGGGTTAATGTGAGCATAATTTGTGAGCTGATGGGAGGGGGTACTCAAAGAATCCATGTAGCTAACATAAGTGTCCCAGGAGGTGGAAGGAGGGAGGAAAAATGTAGCATAAAATAGGCTAACCGAAAGCATTCTCTCCACTTCCCTGGAGTTCACAGCACCCCTCTGGCACCTCCAGGGCCATCAAGGATATTAGCATTCTCATGGTAAACAGGGAAAATAGCAGGCACTTTTCATTTTTAAAGTAATTTGGAGAACAGAGAACATTAACCAAAGAATCCAGTACCATAGACATCTTGTGATAGCAACAGCTGACACAGTACTGCAAGACAAGGTCAGCATCTCCTTGGGATTCACAGAAACACCAAGAGGGGAGGGGCTGCCAATTTATGTGCAAAAGAAGGCAAGATGCCACCACAACTGCTTTTTAATGTTAACATCATTTACTTGTATCCAGGGAATAAAAGTCAAATTATTTATATTAAAGTGCCTTTGCAAACTACAAAGTTCTGTGCAAAAGCAATGTAATGCTATGCTTTTCAAATGTGTAAACCTCTGGGCATGTCTTTCCTATTATAGATGCACAATTTTAAAAGAAAAGATTTATACAAACCTATTGGTCTCATGACACTAATGTGCAAATCAGAATCATTATCAAAATACAGAGAACACAGGTTCCTTACTTTTCTCCTGACCAAGCTTCTGTCTATTTTTAGACATGCACAGAAGTGCTGCTCTTGAATAGATAATTAAAGAGCTAAAGGGGAAAGTCAATGTGGGAGAAATGATGTTTATCAACTTATACACTACATTTGTTTCCTCTGGAATAATCTGCATCATCCTAGTCAGCCACTATTCTTTATCAAGCACCATTTCTGGGAAATGAGGAAAGGGGTGGGCCTGACAAAATACTAAGGGATCTCTTCTCCCCTCTTATGCGAACCCCTTTTGTCACCTGTGCTCAATTTCACAATCCTAAAAACCACCTGTCTGAAAGATGAATTGCCCTCAAACTCTACTATTCTGTACTTTGCCCAAAGTTAAAGCGAACATGTTTAATGCATGATCTTGAAGTCTAGATGAATGCGGGAAGCAAAACTACCAAGACTGCCTATCCCAGCTCTGCAGACTAACTGTGGTCATCTCTGGCTGGATGGCAGAATCCCAGTTCTGCCCTTAATCTGCATCTGGAGTGGAATGTCCCTAATGTGTAAGTGTTTACTTGTACGGTGGATATGGGCACTGGGCTTTGTTCTTAACAACTGTCAATCATTTCATCAACACTCTCAAACAAACAAATTACTGAAGAAGGCCTGATACATAGGTCATTAACTACTTAATGTATTCAATGCTGAGGAATTACTCATTGCCAACCCTGTGCTAAGTGATGGGAACAAAGTAGTGAAGAAAATAAAGTCCTTCCTCTCATGGAGATACATGCATAACAAATAAAGACTGTACTTTCAGACAGTGTCAAGTGTTATTTAAAAATAATTACGGTGGTCAGGGAATATGAGAAAGTATGAATCATGTAAAAACATCTCGGGTCAGAGAAGCCTAGGCAGGAAGGGCAGCCAAGGTAAAGAGCTTGAGGGGGAATGAGCTTGGCAGACGGAAGTAACAGCAAGGCAGGGGGGTGGCAGGAGCAAAGAGGAGCAGCAGTAGTCCCAGAAACAGGAGGCGGGGTGGAGGGGTGAGGGGGAGGGGGCACACTTTCTATGGCTTTGTTCTCTCTGAAATAAATTTGAGCTGTATCAGAATGAGAGCAGAAATCATTGGAAAGGAGTTTACACATAGTAATTTGGGGCTGGAAATGGCTCTGGCTGCAATGTGGAGAATAGACAGAATCAGTGGGAGCAGAAACTGGTAAATAAGTCAGGGAAATCAGTATATGTTGTAATGAGAGGTTTTCTTCTTTCTTTCAATTTTTAGTATAATTGTAAGAAATACGGTCCTGTGCAACTTTTTTGAGATTACTTTTTAAAGAAGTGTGTTGCTAGGGAGGTTACTAAGGAAACCGAGCAAAGCCTGAGAGATAAGTGACCAATATTTTATGCAGACTTTATTTAAATGCCAGAGAGTAGAGCCAGGAGTAGATTAATCCCCCTAAGGAGAAAAATGCATGAATTAGAAAAAGTCAGAGAAGGTGCAGTGTGTGTGTGTGTGGGGGGTGTGTGTGTGTATGTGTGTGTGTGTGTGTGTGTGTGGTGTGTGTGTGTATGTGTATGTGTGTGTGTGTGTGTGTTTTAACCACTCTTAGGAGAAAGAGAAATGGTGGCATGCTTCATGGGGCTAACAGAAAAATAATTTGTCTAGATAGGAGTTGTAACTCATGCTTCAACAAAAGTTAGAACTAGCTAAGATTCTATAGCAGTGGTCCTCAACCTTCCTAATGCCGCAACCCTTTAATACAGTTCCTCATGTTGTGGTGACCCCCATTTTCATTGTTACAAATTGAACATAATTAAAGCATAGTGATTAATCACAAAAACAACATGTAATTATATATGTGTTTTCCGATGGTCTTAGGTGACCCCTGTGAAAGGGTCGTTCGACCCCCAAAGATGTCGTGACCCACAGGTTGAGAACCGCTGTCTATAGGTTAATTTTAAAAATCCAGTAAAAACAGGCAGATTGAACTCATTTGAAGAAAAGAGCAAAGTGTAGTAATGGAAAGACTGTCTGCCATGGAGATGGTTTAGAATGGAGTCAGAACACACCGGAACTTCTAAAGTGTCCTCAGCTGTAATATAAGGGGACAAAAAATCATCTTGCTGGCTGTGGCTAAGAAGGTTAGTTGCCCACCAACAAATGCATTTCCTGCTTTTCATAACCAGGAATTTTTGGAAGATGACTGTCCATTGAGGCCTGCATTTCTCAGCTTCCTCCTGACTCCTTGCTGCCCCTCCCCAGACACCTCCCATGAGAGTTATTCTGGCTAATGGGACATGTGCATGCCATTTTTCAGGCAGTTTTTAAGAAGCAGTTATGCTATGACACATGCTCTTTTTTCTCTGTTGGCGGGTAAATGTGGAGGATGCTCGGGCCAAGGATAGAGAAACCCCCTGGAGGAAAGCAAGTCGTGTAACAGGATCAAAAATTGGACAGTCAGATATGTGGAAATAAACTATTTTTAAGTCATTGGATTAGTAAGCCATTGGTTGTTTGTATTACCATAACTGATACATGTGCTTATTTATGAGCATTGCAAATGATGTGGAGTTCATCTCTGGACCATGAATGTTTCATAAATTAAACTACAAACCGTGTTAATTTTGTTCCCTTGCTCAAATTACTTAACCCCTCTGAGTATTAATTCACTCATCAACTATATCTTCTCTAAATATTTTCTTCCCCACTCTGAACATCCCCAACTCTATCCGTCTTTCTTCAAATGGAGAAGTTCTTGGATCTTTGTCTTTGCTAAAAGCTCTCAGAAGCATTGATCAAAGCTTCTCTAAAAGAGCACCACCAGGATTAAATGTATTACCATAAACAGTCTAATAGCGTGGGAATCTAACCTAGCTTGTTTTGAATACTAGACATCTACTGTCCTTAAAGATTACATAGGAACAGGTGAAACCAGTGTCTCTCTACTCACTAAGTGGTAATGAGTTAATGAGGATAAGCTAGTGTATGCTTTCATTCTATAATGATGCAGTTATATTCTGGGACCCGAGTTTGAATTTCATTGTATTTGTTTTAACTCAATGTTTTACTGTGGGTGTCACCAACCACATAAACGATTCCTCCTGAATTTAGTGTTATTCCCAAATCTGATAAACATGGCTCCTATATCTTTTTCCAAGCCATTATCCAAATGCTGAACTGCAAAGGCCAAATCAATTATATTTTCTCCTGGAGGACAGTTTTAAATATCCCAATAAATATCCAGATTTTTAAACATATATTTCCAAAATAGCCACCAAGCATTTTTATAGTCAGGAATTGATTTGAATGCATTGGTAAATTTCCACTTTTTTATATTACTAGATAATTTTAACCTCCTGTACAACTATCCACAACTAATCCAATTCTCAGGGTTTACTGACTCAAGAAGCAGATACATTCCACAAACATTAAACAAAATAATTTTCAAAGGGGCAGCTCTACTTTCACATAGGTGTTTTAGAAATTTGGGAGTATTTTTTGATTTTCACAATTATTAGGCAGTCCTCTTGGAATTTAGAGTGCAGGGATATCCAGGAATGCTATACATAGTACAATGAACTACCTTGCACATTAGATAATTATTTCATGCCTGGAAACTATCAAGTATATTGTGGTAGATTCATGCAGATGAATAATTTCTATATATTAGAGCCTAGACTCTAACTCTATTTTGTATGAAAATACACACACACACACACGCTCTATTTTAATTACATAGAATTTTTCAGAAATACCATTATTCCAATCAACAAAGAAGTATGTTCTTAGTAAATATACCAATATGTGTTTACCCTTTTGGAAAAGTATGCCATAAGTCAAAACAAATATTATGAAATTTAAGTTGTCAATACAACAATCCTGTGTCATTATGCATTTTTAGTTGTTGCACTCACACTAAATCTATATATACTGAACCTATGTATTAGCCTATTTCAATTAACAAATATAAAAATCTGAACAATATTCAGATTTTTGTTTTCTTAAAGCTAAATGTATTTTTTTCATAAGTAAGTGCAAGTATCTAATCAGTTATTTTACCTACTATACTCCGGCCTTATCTTTTACATAATGATATGCATAACATTTTATTATTAACTAGAGGCCTGATGGATGGAATTCATGCAAGAGTAGGCCTTCCTTCCCCCGGCTGCCGGCACCAGCTTCCCTCACAGCCCCAGCTTCATTTGGAAGGTCATCCGGAAGGATGACATCTGGTCTAACTAGCATATTACACTTTTATTATTACAGGCTGGTTTCTTCTTATTTTTCTCTGTATTGGTTAGGACATTATAGTCTTTGAAAATGTGTGTGGTCTGACCAACGTGGCTCAGTGGTTGAGCTTCGACCTATGAGCCAGGTGGTTGCAGTTTGATTCCTTGTCAGGCTCTATCACCGGTGGGGGGTGTGCAGGAGGTAGCCAACCAATGATCCTCTCTCATCATTGATGTTTTTATCTCTCTATCCCTCTCCTTTTCCAAAACCAATAAAAATATATTTTTTAAAAATGTGTATAGGTAGGTTGTATTATTTAAATTTTAGGACAGTAAATGGAATTTTTCAAATTATTTGTTATAAAAAAGGAAAAGTTAGGTCTGACTGAGTTAAGAAGCACCAATTTATATATATATATAGAGAGAGAGAATATATATATTTCTGACTGACTGGTAGAGACTAGAAAAATAAATAGATTCTGGTTTAAGGAGAAAAAAATCTAGATTAGAAACATATGTAATAAACACAATAATAGACATGTTTTAAGGAGAAAAAAATCTAGATTAGAAACATATATGTAATAAAAACAATAATAGACATGGAGAAAATATGAAGGACAGCAGAAAAGCACCTAATTCAGTCCTGGGAATGTAGCAGCTGCTATCATTGCCCCTTGACACTCACTGTTCCTGTACCTGTTGACAGGTTCTTACAGCAGCTACCTGTGATTCTCTGTCTGTTGACTTTCTTTGATCACCTATCTCTAAACAAGCTGGAAGTGTCACCAATATACAGCCCATCCCCTCCCAAGAGCAATTCTCAACCAATGAGAGAAGAGCATTGGTGCATATAGATCCCAGCTTCCTCATCCCTCAAGTGGGATACCTGAGGTATTTTCTATGCAGATTCTTAGTGGTTCCCAACATGTTTGAGCCCCAGCTACCAGATATGTGCTAATGAATGCTCCCTGCATCAGCTTCTTTACCTTCCATATATCATTTTCCCACCTCTGTTCCTGTGCATCCTAATTCAATACCCAATAACATGCTTGAATCAAGTCTAAAATTTTAGAGTACTTCTGGGTAAGCTCAACTTTAACACAGGTTGTAAAATTCATTTGCATCTTTGTTCTAAGATCCATTCTCTACCCCCTCCTCACTCAGCTATGCTTTCTCTGGCTCAGCTCCCAAGTACAGTGCTTTTGTGGTTGTGGGTCCCACCTGGCAGCCACACCAAGGCTCTAGCTCTTATAGAATAATCCTGACTCCTACTCTCTAGTAAACCACCTGTGTCTTTTTTCCTTCTATCATGGTATATCTAAGAATTTTCAACAGTATTCAGTGTAAGATGGTGAGTGACAGAAAATGAAGTGGAAAAGTAGAAAGCAGCTTGATGAAAGAAAACCTCAAGTGTACGCTATGAAATTTATCCTGTTAAGTAAAATTTCCTGAATTCAAATACGCTTACTTTTTTTTTCTTTCAGAAACCTCATCACAGTGGTGAGTTATTCAACATCATGTGAATCCTTACTTCCAAATTACAAGATAGTCTTTTCATGTCCTTTAGAAACATAGTCTGTGTATTTCCTTTGGGCAACAAAATTATTTTCCACCCTAAGGAATTAAATAATTCTTAGGAGATGTGATTGTGATTCATGCCGATGGAATCTAAACAGAAAAGAGGCAAGGGGATATGCAGAAGATGGTGATACAATATAATGAGAGGGACATTAGACTGGGTGTTAGGAGATGTAAATCTTAAAATCTGTTCTCTTACCTTGGGATGATGATGCCATAAACAACCAAATCAAAAAGATAAACATTAAAACCATTGGATATTATTTCAACATCTAGATAAATCAGCTCCCTTCAAAATGTTTCTTGATTTTCGCTACCTTAGAGAAAACCAGTGGCCAAAATCCAGATGTATATGGGGCACTTTGCCCTAAATGAATTACTACTTCTTATCCTTTCAATAAAAATGGAATCTAAATGGAACCTAAGAACTGTTCAATGATTAACTGTATTGAAACAATTGAGAAAATTGTAAGGTAACTGTGCTTCCTAGCTCTTTCCTCTCACCACTAAAAAAATTAGGTACTCCACAGAATGCTTGCCAAAAGACGAAACTGATAAATCATAGAATATGAAAGACCAGAAGCTTAATACATGCATGTAGCAGCAATTTTATACTTCCCCATGTTTTCAGAGGCCTGATGAATTTATTGCAAGGGATGTTAAATTAGCTGAAGCCTAATTCATCTTAATCACCTCTAAACATCACTGTTATTTTATTTCCAAGCCTTGTCCATGTGACCAACTCTCAGCAGGAGTCATAATTAGTTAGGAACTAAATTAAAGCAACTTGGACCAAACTGCACTTGATTGATGTGGGTGTAGAGTGGGGGTGGGGATAAGCACAGCTCGGGCATTTCTCCAGAATATCCAAGTGCTTTCAAGTCTTCGTATCATAGTGAAGACTAAGCCTCCTTAGTTACCAAAATGACAACAACAACAACAAAAAGTTCTTTTGTAAGTGATTGGCAATTTCCCTGGCATTGCAGCAAGACATTTTCCCAGATAGGCTGTCAAAAAATAGGGCATTGAGTTGCATGTTTTTTCAAATAGTTTCCTTTCCGACTTATAAAAACAAGTGATATTCTAACCTTCTTTACTAGATTCTCTCAAATGCAACATAAAGTTAATTCTATGGGTTTTCATTAAAGTAATGCAAAATGAAGAAATTTAAAGAATACCTCTTATTTTGCTTCTACCCTAAATAGAACCTAGTCTAATTAGATTAGAGCCTAGACCAAGTCAGATTTTCTAAGGGGGGGAGCAAAAATTTTAACTTTTTATTCTGAAGTTGGTCTAAAGTGAGCTTGGTTCTCTTCAAAATCTTGGCATACTGGAAATCCCATGGCGGAGTTGTGGAAGAGCGAGAGGAAAGGAAACTGGGTCTAAATTGTGTGTATAGTATGTGAAGTCAATTCACTGAAGACACAGGTACAGGTTTGATTCACAATAAGTGGCTATGCTTAGGGAAGTCATACAGTTATTCTCAAAGGAAGCCCCTTCTGATTTGTGCCTTATTCTCAGGTTTAACATCAACGTAACTCTAAGTCCGAAGTCTCTCTAGCAATAAATCTCAAACTTCAGCATACAGAAGAATCACTTGAACAACATGTTAAATACAGATTCCTGGGACTCCATAAATAAAGATAGTGATCCTGGGTCAGGCCTAGATAGCTGCACTTACAAAAAGAACACCAGGTATTACTGAAGCAGGTAAGTTTAGAGACAACGCTTTGCGGGGGGGCGGGATCTAAGGGTATTAAGAAGGACTCAGAATAGTTGATCTACTAAGAATGGAACCTTCCCACCTATTTCCAAGAGTGGTCTACTACTGCCATTGTTGTGCACATACCTGGTAGTCATTCTCAAATGGGCAAATGCAGCAAAATTCTCCCATAGAACCTATAAAAGGTACATATTATTGGTTTTCTCCCCTGACCCCCAGGCTACTGAACCAGAATCTCTGAGTCAGGGTCAGAGTCAAGCTTAGAGATGTGGGTACTGTCCAACTCTACCAACTCTTCTGATATAATTAAAATAAAGAATCCCTAGAAGACATTATAGCCAAGAAACTGAAAACATGGAAGGACAATAGACTATTGAATGACCCTTCACTAGATAGTGCCCTGGGGTGAAGTACATCTATCTGCTGGAACACCTTGGATGATCAGAGTATTGCTCATACTCTCTTACACCTGCTGAAACCGGTTTGGCTCAGTGGATAGAGCGTCGGCCTGCGGACTGAAAGGTCCCAGGTTCGATTCCGGTCAAGGGCATGTACCTGGGTTGCAGGCACATCCCCAATAGATGTGCAAGAGGCAGCTGATCGATGTTTCTCTCTCATCGATGTTTCTAACTCCCTAACATACTCTCTTACACCAAACTTCAGCATAGAAAGAAGGTGGGCATGGAGGACTGAAAGAAAGCTATATAGGGTGATTTAATATACTGTTTAAGTATTACTACTAATGTGATGAAAGGTCATTATCTCCATTTTATAGATGAGAAAGAAATGGAGATTCATAGTGGGTAATGAAACTTCCAAGATCCCACAGTGAGAAATAATAGCATCGAGTAATGTAAACCAGTTCTGCCTGACACTACACTATCTCAAAATGCTTTCTTTTCATGAATTTTCCATTCTCCTTCAATAGTAAGTCTGTAGAGTACATTCAATAGTAGGGAAGAAAAAGGATAAAGTCCAAGTCTAGCAGAAAAATTTAAAGGAAGGTACGGAACTAATGTCACTGACTAAAAAAACAAAGAAATGGAAAAACTGTTCCAACCATCGAGGTTTAGATTTGGAGGAAGCTTTAGACAGAATCTCTGTGGGCATCACTTCTGATAATCAGGAGACTTGGAAAAACTCGGTCTAGCAAATTCTGCTCTGGATTTGTGAATCTAGAGACTTGGCTTTTTTATTAGGTTTTATTAATTTTGGCAGAACTCTTAAAATTTCCAAATGTTTGTTTGTTCTAAAATGAAAGTCTACCTCAAAGAGATGCTGAAGTGGTTAACGTAAATAAGGTCACCCTCTAAAAGAGACTGGTACAACATACGCCCCCAATAAATGTCAGTCCCTTCTTTCTACTCTGCCAATATGGAAAATGTGAAAAGAAACTCTACTAAGGATAAAGTGATAAAAGAGAGTCAGAAATACTACTTTACTCCCATACTCAAAAGTCCTGGGAGTAAAATATTTGGTCTCATGCATCTCAACTGTGTTCTGCTCATATCATCTACAGCATGCTGGATGGAGCAAAATGACTACTTTGATTTTTTTACACTAATGGTAAATTGATTTCTATTTCTACTTTATTTTATTTCAGTAAGCAATTATAATATTTTCCCTAGTTCTAATAACTATTTTCTGACATATTGCATTGTGTGACTTCCTTGCTTCATAAGAAATTTAGCCATATAGATATACTAGAGGGGCATGCCACTACATGATCTATAATTTAGATCATGTATTCTATAATTTAGGGATTGCCAAGTTTTTAAAACTGAAGTGTAGTGGGGAAAACTCAGTCAGTCAAGGGGTTAGGCTAAGACTTGTAAACACCATATTATTAAACAGGCCCATTGATTCTTGAGTGGTAGCAATTTGCCACCATATTTATAACTTTCATTAACTTGGGGTCCAATAAGAGTTTCCATCGATTGAAAAAGAATTTATTGATCTCCTGTGTCATGTAGCTTGTGTCTGACAGACCTGGCTATAAATCCTGGCTTTAGGCTCTATCTTTATAAAGCTGAAAGAAAGCCCTAAATTTCCTCGAGTCTTAATGCCCTTATATGTAGAATACTGAAATACTGACTCCTTCCTTAAAGTGATACTGTGAGGATAAAGTTAGATAATTCCATAGATTCATAACCTAAATATATAATTTTTTCTTATGTGATTTCAAATACATGTTCTTGGTAGAATCAGGATGGAGAGAGGGGAGAGAGAGAGAGGGAGAGAGAGAGAGAGAGAGAGAGAGAGAGAGATTGGGAGAGAAAGAGGAAATTTTAAA
>NW_006295460.1:556456-564667 GCF_000327345.1 Myotis davidii | reverse complement strand
ACATTTGTGTCCCCCCCCCCCAGATTCATATGTTGAAACCTTAATCCCCAGTGTTAATTAGGGTTGAATGTTTGGATGAGGTCATAGGGCTAGAAATATATAGTTTGATGGGAGCCCTATAAGGAGACCTGAGCTCACTCTCTCTCCTCCACATGAGGAAACATGGAAGAGAGTCCTAACCAGAACCTGACCATTCCCACTTCCTGATTTCATAATTCTCCATTTCCAGAATTGTGAGAAATAAATGTTTGTTGTTTAAGCCACCTAGACTATAATATTCTTGTCATAGCAGCTTGAACTGACTAATACTACCTGACATCCACTTAATGAACAAAGGTCTTAGAGCTATCACAAGAATCTGTTTCCTTGGATGAACTCAGTTTCTACTTGCCTTATGCATGTTGAGCA
This sequence comes from Myotis davidii, assembly GCF_000327345.1. NCBI lineage: Eukaryota > Metazoa > Chordata > Mammalia > Chiroptera > Vespertilionidae > Myotis > Myotis davidii. The sequence goes on along the minus strand of NW_006295460.1, from coordinate 564,259 downwards.
TCTCACTATATAGGCTGTTATTCTAGAGCTGAATGAAGTATATTTTTTTCTAACATAGCCCTTAAATGAAAGTGTTACCTCATCACTTGCCCAAACCAAGACACAATAATCTGCTTCCATAATACAGAACAATAACAAAAATTAGTTGTATTAGTCCTCCTATGAGATTTTTGTGACTATCTGTAATGTAATTACATGAGATTTTTCTTAACCTTTCCTAGGGAATCAAGTAAAACTCTTGTTATTAGAAACAGAAAAATCAATTCAAATCCTTAAGCAATAAGAAAGCTATTGGTTCCTAGTCCTGGGTTAGGGATGACTCAGGACTTAACCAATGTTCCTAAGACACAAGTCTTTCTCACCTTGTTTTAGCTCTGCATTTTCAGGTTGTGTGGGTTCATATAAAGATCCTTCCTTCTTGGTCATCTTGAGCTATAGAAAAATTTACTTTTCTTAGAGCTCAAACTAAAGCCAAGGAATTGGGTCTTCATTGTTTTTTGCTTGTCTCATGTGGCATCCCTGAATCAATAACTGCAGCCAAAGAGATGAAATTCCTGATTAATTAATTCAATCAGGACCCTCTCTGGAGTTGTGATGAGAATATCCCATCCAAAATGCATACAGCTGAGAATCAAGGGTTGGGTTAGAAAGGCAATTTGAAGCTGGGGAAAAGACTAACAAATAATTACCATGTGTGCTGACTTGAGAATCTAATCCTCACATAAAATGTGATTCCACAGGAACCATGTGAAAACATCTCACCTTGGGTTGGGCACATACATGTTAATGTCTTGACTGTTCCCTTATATTTGCTGTAATTGGACTTCTTATTTCATATTAGGCCCAGAAGAGAATACAAGAAAAAAAAGTATAATAAAACAATTTTCCTCAAGAATTGGACTCCAAACAGGAAACAGAACAATTTTCAAACATAAAAAAGTCTGTGCTAAATTAAGTAGCACAGATATTGAAGCGTTTTAAATTGCTGGCTTTGTCATACATTATGAATAAAATATCCTATCTCACTGCCTTACGTTTTATGGGAATGTTATAAATGTTATGGTGGATTTCACAGTGCAATTCCAAAACTGGATCCAGGAGGCTATAAAATAGCACAATTAGAGATAAGCAGTCCTGAAGTTGAGTGAACTCATTTAGCCTCCTGAGATTATTATAATTGAGGTTATAAATATCTACTCATGAAATATTGGATAGATTAAATGAGGAGATGCACCTAGAATACTGCCAATCACAAAACAAATAATAAATAACCATTATTGTTATTACCATAATTCGTGTCTGGCAGGCTGACTTGGCAAACAGTCTTTCACAGAGGCAGAGCGGATCACATAAATATAATAGTTTGACATTTCGTGATGAACCAGAGTTTTGGTACACACTCACACACAAATTCTTGGCAGAGTTGGCTGCAGACCAGTAGCTCATGGATCAAGATGTTGGAAGTTGCAATCTGCAAAGTCAATACTCAAATACAGGAAGGAACATTGCCCACCCTATGGCATTCTGCTTTATTCTGCTCCCGTCCACACACATAATTTGCATGAGTGGGTGGTATCAACCCCTTTATCAAGTATGACTCATTTCTTCCCCAATATATGAACCAAAAACCAACAAAAAGAACATGATCAGATCCACAGGAATTAGCTGAGTAATTTCATTCTTCCAGGAAGTTCAAGAAATGTACATTAAACATTCAAGTGGATTTCAGAGAAGGAATTCTGTTTGATGGAGCCACTCTGTCTTTCTTTCAAAAAACTGTCTCAGAAATTGCTAATTACAGAAGTTCACAAGAATTTTAACCATTGAAACAAAACAAGTGATCAAGTGGGAAGAACCAAATGACACCTACAAGTCTCTTTCCTTCTGAAGGGTCCTTCATTCAGCTATTCAAAAAAAGTGGTCTGCTCTCTCTGCTTTTCTGTATCTGGGTGTTATTTCTGTGTTTGCTAGCAAGCCAGAAACAGCTTCTTCTCTTCAATGTGTGCATGTGTTTGTGGGAGTGGAGAGAGAAAAGGAAAATAAGTGAAAAGCAAACGGAGGCAGAAGTAGGGAGATAGCTCTTACAATTCCCCAGACTTGGAAGGGTCCACAGGCCTGAGATGCCCATGCTGGTCTCCCCCATTCTTCTGGCCACACCAGTTGTGAGTCATGACCAGAACCTCTACTGTTCTCTGCAGGCAAGTAGATATTGTTTGGACTAGCATCAATAGGCAGTCACGGCTGCAGTGTACAATATCTACTCTAAGATCTTGTGTGCCTGTCACCTCTAAAACAGCTCTTGATATTTTATTAACTTATTCACAGAGGGGGGAGGAGTATCATCGAGAAAACACATAGGATCTTGGCAAATTTTTCCCTCCATCGCTCACCAGTGCTGGAATCCAGTGCCATCATTTGAAAGTGTTTATTTTGTTTTAAATAAGTGAAAATGCTCATTTCCACTTCCTTTGGGTATTTTCTTCCTCATCCTCCTTCTGTTTGAAGTTTGGTATCTTCTTAGAGTTAGGTATTAGTCATGAAAACAGTACTTACAAAGGTGAGTTTCATTCAAGTTCATCAGAGATCTCTTAGTCTGAGGGCCAGATGGGTAAGAAAATCCATGGGTGTCCTTAGGAGATGAGGCAAGAGCTTACTCTGTGACTTAAGAGGAGAGGTTCCTGAGATAACTTACTCCCTGTCACTAATGTTGGTATCAGTTGCTAATTTAGAATTAGATTCCATTCCAAGTGTTCATCCTTAAGGGGGTAGAAAATGGAACTGGGCAGCAGAGAGTTATTTGAATGATTCAACTAAAAGCCACCAAACTGTGCTAGGTGGTTACCAAGCAACAGTCTCAAAAGCTTCCTGGCAGTTCTCTTTAGGATCTCTCTCTCCTTTCCACTCCACCCTTCTTTGCTTAGTCTGTGCTTTCTGCCTGTAATAACTTTCCCCTTCTGTTCTTGCTAAATTTTTATTCACTTTTAATGACTTTCCAAGTTCCTCCTCCTCTCCAAAGCCCTTCACTACTCTGTCACTCTCCATGGCAGAGAGAGGAGGGTGGAAATTAATCTCACTGACCCAAATCACCTTTTTGAGCAACACAAGCACAGAGTCAGAGGTCTCTAGCCTCCCCCCACTTTGGTTTATAAGTGCACCATTTTCTCCACTCAAAGGAGGTCAAGGTTATGGTACCTGCATGGAATAAAATATGAGCATTTAGGGCAGTGATGGCGAACCTATGACACGTGTGTCAGAGGTGACACGCGAACTTATTTTTTGGTTGATTTTTCTTTGTTAAACGGCATTTAAATATGTCAAATAAATATCAAAAATATAAGTCTTTGTTTTACTATGGTTGCAAATATGAAAAAATTTCTATATGTGGCACAGCACCAGAGTTAAGTTAGGGTTTTTCAAAATGCTGACACGCCGAGCTCAAAAGGTTTGCCATCACTGATTTAGGGTAATAAGGTCTATTTCATAAAGGATGAGCCATATCTGGAGAAAAGATAATTCTCAAGCCTGTGTTCTATTCCCGGGGACAAGTTGCATCCTAACTAGCATATAAAGAAAACATATCACAAATTAATAAATTTTACAAAGAGACCCTGGCCAGGTAGCTCGGTTGGTTAGAGCATTGTCCTGATATGCCAAGGTTGTGGGTTTGATCCCCAGTCAAGGCACATACCAGAGGCAACCAATGAATGCATAAATAAGTGGAATAACAAATTGATGTTTCTCTCTCCCTCCCTCCCTCCCTCCCTCTCAAATCAATCAATAAAAATTTTTAAGAAATTTTACGAAAAAATATATGACTAAAAACAAATCAATCAATGAAACTAATGGAAAGTTAGGGTTTGCCTATACTATACCACTTCTAATGAAAAATATTTCCACTTGAGCTTTATTTTGTACCTTTTCAGGGAGTTTCAACACACATTTGCTCATTTTTAGTGGGCAGAGCATGATATCTGGTGTCCAAAGAACTAGATTTCTGTCCCACTTTTGCAATTATGCACTGTAAAGCTTTCCGGAACTATTTAATCATTTTAAACTTCCTTTATTGATAAAATGGAATTTAAACACTAGCTAACAATTTATTAATCATCACATGTACTAAGCATTATGCTATAAGCTTTACATAGGCTACTGCATTTAATACACATAATTGCCATGAGGTTAGCCCCAGGTCATAGATACCAGAGATAGATACTATTATTGTGCTCTATTAGTAAATTAGGTGGCTGAGGCACTAAGAGGATAATAGTCTGCCAGTTCATTTAGGTTATAAATACAGAGCTCGATTCCAACACTGCTTTTTCCAAAGTTTGTGCTCTCAACCAGGAGGCACCAGTATCCTCAGTGCAGCTGCAGCTTAGCTGCTCCATGTGTTGGTTGAGAGGAACCAGTGACACTGTAAAAGTGAAAAGGTTTGCATGTTCTATATCAGGGATGGGAAATGTCTGGCATCTGTGTTAGCAATTTCCCTCTGTCCACTGAAGGCACTGCAGATGGCAGTGTCAGCAGACTATGACCCTGTAGTGGACCCGATCCCACCACCTGTTTATATAAAGAGATTTTTTATTGGAACATAGCCACACCCATGTGTTTATGTATTGTCTTGGCTGCTTTGGGGGTTCAATGGCAGAGTTGATTCATGGCACTATAAATCATATTGTTATCAGTGGGGTCCCTTCTGTGTCCCCACCTGTTGCTGGTGGAAGTGCACTTTTTGGAGTGCCAAAGAATAAGAATTTCCTGAGGCCCCTGTGGCAGGATGAGGTATCATGGAAAGCTTTATTAAGGGAATTCCCCCCTGAGGTTGAATTTCCCTCTGTCCCACCATGGAAAATGTCCCATTTTGTCCTCAGCATGGCTAAAGTCAAAGCCACTGCTCCGAGTCTTCACTCCACATTACGCACAGCCCAGTCCAGCACTTGGCTAGCTCAGCTTGTGTTTCCAGCTACAGCCCATTGCATGTGGAGTCCATACGGCCATGGGCCATGCAACTCCTAGGGGCCACGTGGCAGGTCAGCACAAGTCCTGGAGCAAGCAAGTGCATACGCAAGCAAGAGGAACAAAAGAGAGAGAATTCTTTGTCTGGGGATTATGTATTCCCAAATTTTCACAGGCTTACATTGGGGTCCACCCTCCTAGCCAATGATCTTTGTTCCCAGGTTAGACTGACAGACAAGAACCTTCCCTACATCACCCTGACTTAACTGCACACATGCCCATCTTCCCTTTTGTTGCAGGGAATGGACCAGTAGTTCCCTGGGGAGTGTAAAGTCGCAGCTTCCCGGTGTAGCTTTCCAGGTGACCATGCTTATAATGGCTGCCCTCCCTTTTGCTTTTTTCCTATTATTAGTATTAATAGCTAGCTAGTTACAATGGTAGCAGTATGACTTGCAAAGCCTAAACTGTTTACTATTTGGCCCCATACTGAAAAATAAAAATTGCCAGCCCCTGGATTAGAACATAATTATCTACCAAGCAATGCTAAGTTTCAGAGTCATTATCAACAAATTTCTTCTGGCATCCACAACTAGTTGATTGACAAAGTCAATTTAACCAAGAAATAAACCTGTTAGGTCTTCCTGTGACCTAGAAATATCAATTATCATTACTACCAAATCAGATAGAGAAACTAAATCATTAATAAATCAATGGACTCTGCTAGGGTCATAGGAGTATCAGGTCACCTTTGGGAACACAGGTCTCTCTTCCCTTGGGTTGCTTCTGAAACTTAAGGAGGAACGCTTCTTCCCTAACCATGAGAATCACTCAGAGAGTATTTCTGACTCAGGGGTGAAGAAGGGGCAGAGTAGGGATGATGCTGTACAAACCACATTCTCATCCCATTATTTCTGGAGATTCATCTGTTGTGGCCCCTGCAGACTTCAATATCACACTATGACTAACTCTGCCACCAAAATGAACCAAGTCTGATTCACCATAAACCTAAATACAGAAGGAAAAAATTCAGATGAGAAAGAGCCATCTGAACCCTTTTAGGAGAAAGCAGTATATAAAGAATGAAGAGAATCCAGGCGGTGGGGGTGGGGGGAGGTATGTTGCCCATTCTGGTATATTCAAAAATTCTATTTCAAGTCATCTTTGAATCTCATTATCTTGCTCCTAAATGCCAGGCACAAAATGACCACACACAGCTATCTTAACCTTGGGAGGGATGATTTTTAAAGTGCATGACTTCAGCCATGTACAGAGCGCTGAAAAGCAGTGATGTAATATATGTAGAACAATGCCCAACTGCTTATCTGAAAGGAATATTGTGCATGCAGATTTCCAAGACACCCACACCTTGGAGATAATGCCAGGGAGTTAATCAAATTCTTTTCTGCCTGCACAACTGTGATACCTAAAGCTGCTAGGAACATCATTTTTAGACATCCGTGGGAGGGATTCTTTTTTGTAATGCTGCATTCCTTTAACTCCCACCACATGTCTAGGGTTGCCTTCCACAGACACATACAACCACTTTTTCAGAGCATTTTTTTCCTTCTTTTATTTTGACCTTGGACTAAATAGCCCTCCTACTGCTAACTTCAGTAAATGCTAAAACAGTGAGCATAATTTCCCAGGCACTGCATGAATGGGCCTGAATGCAAGTCCTGTTGGGTGCTCTGGAGTTGAGCCCATCATTCCCCCTCCCTGTAAACCTGTTTTTGTTCCAGCCTCCCAGGCACCATCAGACCCCTGAAGCATCCAACTAAAACAAAGAGTCAGTCAATTCTGACACCTTTCATTGAAATCTACCCTAGCTAAATCCTAGGCGAATGGTGGGAAACAAGGCATAGAGCTAGCATTTGGGAAGATGGCACTCTGATAGGTTAGCAAGATAAATAAATAGAACATGCAAAAGAGTGGACTAAGTGTTATGATAGGAGTAAACACAAGAGAAGATAGAATCACACAAAGGGGAGGGAGTATCAAGGAAGACTTCCAAGAAGATATATTTAAGCTGAGATGTCAAACATAAATGAGATTTAGCCAAGGAAAGGGAGTGGAGAGAAAACTGTTCTAGCTATAGGAGACAGCCTGTGCAAAGACCTGGAGGAGAGAGAAAGCATTCAGGACTGCAGAAAGGCAGAAAGGGTTAGTGAGATAATTAGACATATAATCTTGGTGGTCAGAAGGATCTGAATCTGATTCTGAATTCAGTGACTTTGGGCAAGTTACTTAACCATTCTGTGCCTCAATTTCCTCATCTGTAAAATGAAGGTGATGATACCTCCTGTATAGAGTTGCAAGGATTAAACAAATATAATGCAAGTGGCACATAATAAGCACTCAAAACCTGGCAGCTATTATTAAATTAACATTGTATTATTTAATTTTGATTCATTATTTATACTGTTTATATTATTATCACTGTTACTATTATCTTTAATATTAAAATTTTATTTATATTATTGAGCCCAAATTTAAGTCTCTACTGAGAATGATAATACCTACCTTTCTGAGTTTTTACAAAGATTAAATAAAATAATATCTGGATTTAAGTTAAAAAATTACATATATACTGAGTGACCAGATTATTATGACCACCTGACATTTGTAGGCAAATTAGACGTACACTGCATCGTATGGGATATGGAAGCCGAAGGCCTGTTTGAACACCTTTGCTGCCTGCAGTTACCAAGATAAAACATCTCCAATTTGCACAGAAACACAAGGTGGACAGTCAAGCATTGGAAAAAAGACAGGAGGTCAGAGGAATCACGTTTCCAGCTGCATCATGCAGATGGCAGAGTGAGAATTTGGTGGAAACAGCATGAAAAC
>NW_006295460.1:551581-556203 GCF_000327345.1 Myotis davidii | reverse complement strand
AAAGAATTGCCACAATATTGAAGGCAAAAGGGGGCCCAACGAAGTACTGATGGGGTGGTCATAATAATCTGGCCACTCAGTGTGCGTGTGTGTGTGTGTGTGTGTGTGTGTGTGTGTTTGTATAATTTTTAACTTTAACTCTGTGAGGAATATTTTCACCTGCAAATAACAAAGATAATCTTACAAAGTCAATATAAAAACAATAAAAATAAATAATATGGTGTGTTTTCCTCACATAAAAATAAAGCTGGTTATAGGTGCCTGCTACTATTGGTTAAGTTGGTTGATGAAGTGTTTGGGCTGGCATTTCTGCTATTCTTTTGAAATTTCCCCTTGCTCGTTGCTTCCACCACAAATGGTGGCTTTGACTCCTGACATTAGATCTGTATTTAGGAAAAAGAAATGGGGAAGGGGTAATGTCAGGAAGATGTGTTTCTTTTGAATAGGGAACACCTTCTCAGAAATTTCTGGAGACCCCCAGCTACAGCAAATTGACCAGAACTGCACTGTATGGCTACCTCTGATTCAATGGAGGCTGGAAATTGAGCATCTATCTAGGAATATTATCATTCACCTCAGTTGGGGCTTTGCCAGCAAGGTTGGAGAAATGGATATTAAACAAGCAGTCAATAATTTCTACCCTAGTATTATTTACTTACTCTTTCATATGCCAAGCTCTGGATTGAGTGCTGTGTATTTCATTTACATTTAATTATAAAAGCAACGAGAGTTTGTTTTTAAATTCAATAGCCTGAAGTCCTGCTTTCCTAGGCACAGGATCTGTCCCTCAGAACCTCAGAGTGGCAGGACTAGACGGAGAAGGGACCATAGGCGAGGATTCCTGGCTGGAGACAGACTTCCCAAATCCATCTCCTCTCAGTTCGAATAACATTTTCAGCTCTCCTCTCTTGCTCCTCTCCTTTGGCCCTTTTCACTGTGACCTTGGTTTAGAATCAGAAGAATTCTGTATTTCTTGTTAGGGATTAGCATAATAGAAATAAGTAGCATCAATGTCTTGGCCAAAGACCTATGAGACTGTGAGTAAGTACTTTTATTAAATACCAGAGGCCTAGTCCACAAAATTTGCATGGGTGGAGTCCCTCCTCCTGGCCGGCGATCAGGGCCATCTTGCCCAGTCCTGATTTGGGCCAATCGGGGCCAGGGGCCGGGGAGGGACTGTGGGAGGGTTCCAGTGCATGTCTGGCCCCATCTCACCCAGTCCTGATCAGCGGACCCCAGCAGCAAGCTAACCTACTGGTTGGAACAACTACCCGCTAGTGGTCAGTGCACATCATAGCGACTGGTCAGTCCACTGCTTGGTTGGACACTTAGCATATTAGGCTTTTATATATATAGATCCGTAATTTAAGCTCTATTACAGCATATAATACTATGTCAGAAAAGCAAGTGTGAGGCTGGACCTGATGCAGATCCAGCAGTGGGTCCACCTCAGATAGAAATAAATAAATAAATAAATCTCTATGCCTTTGTTTTTCATTAGACTTGACATGCATAGGAATAATTTGAACTCAGTGAGTGACACATCATTGATGTTATTTGTTTGACAAAAGTTACTTTTTAAAGCCTATTTCTGCAGTGGTCCACCCAGCATTGCCCTCTTTGCATTGGCACCCAGTGGTCAAGCTATTAATACCAGTCCCAGTGGTATTAACTGTCCTGATGACCCACCAGTCCAGACAACTCCTCCACTGAAGATGCTCCAGGCAGAATCCTGATAGTGCCTTCACAAAAAAAGAGAGACTTTTTCGGGTAGGAAAGAGAATGCAAAGAGCAGAGAAGAAATAAGGCAGCTGTGTATTTCAGTTAAAAACACAGGAGTTGGATATACTATATGGATTTGAATCCTAATCCGTATGCAATACCTGTGTGAACTGGGCAAACTCATGTCTCAGGCTCTCATTTTCTTCATCTATAAAACAGGAAAGATATACTAACACCTGACAGAATGAACTTTAAATTTACGTATGTAGTGCCTGGTACACAGTTCGGCATTCAGCAAATGGCATTCCTTTACCTGAGAGCCACAGGGGAGAAGCATTAACATAGCAGATGGTTCTGTACAGGAATCTGATCCCAGAGGAGTCAGGAAACCCAAGGGAAGCCTCTTCTTACTGGAAATACTTCCTACAAGTTTACTTTATGTCTTGCCCTTCTCTCTCCTCAGCTAGAGCTGCTATTCTGAAAAAATCCACAAGCCACCTCCCTACTCTCCCACCCAAAGCTATCTGTTGGAGCCCATTTGCCAATTAGCCCTGGGCAACTTTTGGTCACAGGTAGAAGTTATGACAATTCCAGACATCAGGTCTTTGCACTGTTGGTGAGACTGCTCAGAGGGCTCAGCTGGACACTTCTGCCACGGAGCCTAATCAGACCGGCCCATCAGACTGAGATAGCTGAACAAACCAGAGCCTTCTGGGTGTGCCTGTAACAAAGCAGAGTGCTTTCCACTGTCATCAGCAACTTCTACATGAACAGCCTTACCTGCTAGCAACCCAGGAGAAATGTATTAGCCACAAACTATGACTGGAGCCCCTAAGCCTGGTGCACCGGTGCTGAGTAGGACAAGATGAGACTATTTGAAGGGAAGGAAGGATAACTCAAATTTAACAGCTGAGCAGAATGCTTTTCAAGCTTAATGATTTTTGTCTTAAATAATCTACTTTGGCCATATGAGTAACACACTATGCATTTTCTCTGTGGTGATCTAGGCCTCCAGCTATTTCAATACAATTTGCTATGGTTCATCTGAGCTTTCCTTGTTAGAGGTTACATCTGCATGCTAACTTTCTTTATCGCATAATAATGGATTCAGAGAAGTTTACAAAACAGGAAACTGATAAAGACTTATGTCTGAATTTTTTGATAGGTCGAGTCTCTACAGACTACAAGCCAACTCTATTTGTCCTGTATGCATCCCAAAGATGTCTCAATATGCCCATTTTTCTTTTATTTTTGAAAAAAAAGAGAAAATAGCTGAAGTTTTCTCAGAGCCAGTGGAAAGTATCTCTTTTCTGCAAAGCAATAGACTAGCATAAAGTTGTTTTTTAAAGTGAAGGAAAACTGTGTTTTTCCTCACATTGGGCAGCAATGCAACAGGAACAAAAAAGCCATCCTCTGAGATTAAAAATTGTTGCAGACATCTAATTTCTCAGGGCATAGATTTCCTACAGCAAAAATGAAATGAACTCTGGGAAAAGGAAGAAAGCCTTCCAAAGGCCCAGGCTATAGTTCAGTTGACTTGCCCAGCATGACACCATGACATATTTGGATAATCCAATCATTCTAAAATAACATGTGCTCTCTTAAAGGGAAGGCGATCTCTAATGTCATTAGAGACCCTGTGTTGCTCTGATTGTTTTATTCTTTTCTTTTCTTCTTACTTATAATCTGACTAGAGGCCCAGTGCATGAAATTCATGCACAGGTAGGGTCCCTAGGCCTGGCCAGCAATCAGGGCTGATTTGCAAGGTGACCAGTGGGATGATCGGGGGCCCACACTCGCACCCACCTTGGCTGGCCTGGGGCCTGCAGGTTAGGGACAACTCCTGCATTGAACATCTGCTCCCTGATGGTCAGTGTGCATCATAGTAACTGGTCATTCTGCCATTTGGTCAATTTGCATATTAGGCTTTTATTATATAGGATAACCAATGAGAAGCCAGGAGGACAAAGACATCCCATATACTATACATCAATCAAGGAATCAGTTGTACTACAATGACAACTCAGCTGGCAGTTTTGAAAGTTTGTGCCATGAACCAACATAAAATTACAAGAAGGAATAGCAAGAAGTCTTGTTTTAGAACTTCAGAGGATCTGCAGGAAAATATTTTATAGACACGGTTGACAGTATCGTAGATAAAATCTTCACTATTTCCAAAATAGTTTTAATAAACACTTTAGGGAACAGAGGGCCTTACATAACGCTTACATGGGGAGCATGCCCCACAGAGCAGTATGGAAAAATATAGAACAAAGAGCAGCAGGCACGGTCCTCAGACACCATTTGCACATCCTTTCTAGCAAGTGGAACCTTGGTTCTTGAACATTATTCATTCTGGAAAGATGAATCGATGTGTTTGGGAATCGATTTGTTTAAAATGGAATCATTTTTTCCTATTATAAATAATGAATTAATCCATTCCAGACCCCCAAATGATTCTCTGTTTTAACCTTTCTTATATATAGTACATGTTTATATGCTTTCTTATATATTGTACATGTTTAATCTATAAACAAATACTACTTTTATTAAATTTATTGAACTATCCCCTCTAGACTTAAAGAATCACTTTCAGCACTTGTTCCAGGGGTGTCAGCATACAACAACTTTGCTTTTTCACTTATAATTGCCTCAGAAATGCTGTCATTGGCTAACTGCTTTTTGTTTATCCACAAGAGTTTTTCTACCTCTTCAATTGACTGTGGTCATTGTTTCTTTCACACCCTTAGCAACATTAGTACTCTTTATGGCCTCTTTATGTTTTAAAATTGTGCTAATCATCCATTTCACCAGCAACAAATACAAAAACAAAACAAAACAAAACAAAAACAAAACAAAACAAAATGAAAATATTCACAGAATTTCCTGATGTTTAACGG
>NW_006295460.1:532490-551010 GCF_000327345.1 Myotis davidii | reverse complement strand
CTGCGCAGAAGTCAGTATTTTGTGGAAGAGCCACACTCAAGGGGCCAAAGAGCCGCATGTGGCTCGCGAGCCACAGTTTGCCGACCACTGGTTTAGGCTCAGACACATTAATTAACTTGCCCAAGATCACCCAGTTAGCAAGTCACAGGGTTGGAATTTGATCCTACCCTGCCTAAACTTAAATCCCATCTTTTAGGCATTATGCTACACCACCCTTAGCAAGGCTGAGTTTAAATCCCTCCAGCAAGTTTAATTCATGTTTTTGTTAGACTTTTACACTATAGATGTAACAGTGGGGAATTGTAACCCACCCCACCATTCTTTTGACATTGTTTCTGTAAATGCTGACTCTAACAATATCTAGCTTGTGGATAAAATGGCATTTTCTAAGAATCCTAGAAATTAACTTCAAAAACTACAGACTCCAGCCTTCAGGCATTCCAGCTCTGGGAGATTTGCTGATCTTCAAATGAAAACCAGGAAGATGCACACCAGACCATTGTCATGTTGATATATCAGCAAGAAGGGGTTATCAGGAGGAGAACTGAAATTTTGTTCCAAAACTGAGACATTTTTTCTGTGAACAACTTGGTTGAAAACTGAAGTGTTTGAAATGGGAGACATTCGAGAACCGAGGTTTGACGGTATATGACCTGGCTACCCCACTGAGCTGTGGAACACCACTGCAAGAGGAACACCTTCTCTTACACTCCAAAAAAAAGTCTAAGTATGCATATTTTTTTATATCATTAACAATCTAATAAGGCCATTTCTCCGCTATTGGGTTTACCCCAGTTTTTTCTAAAGTTCTAGGATCAAATTTGTCAGAGTTGACTGAATTTCTCATTGATCTTCTGACACTGGCTGACCAACTGATAAGAGCAAAGCGTGCTCAGGTGAGCTCAGTCCACAGTCCAGGGGGAGAAAGTTGATTACGTTTCTTTACTCAGCTGAGTCCCAGTACGTGCAAAGGCCCACCATCCTAGCACATTCTTTCTTGTGATACTGCGATGTTCTTCTTTTTCCCAGCTACAATCTAGGGACTGAGGTATGTTTATTTATCTGAATGTGGGTCTGTTAAGTCCATTTTCTGATACAAAAAACTTCCTTCCTAAGATCACCTTCCTAAGCCATCTTTAGTCATTGCTCTTGTCAGCATTAATGCCATCACTGACCCTTACCAAACACCAACTAAAAGGCAGGCACTGTACTAAAGGCTTTCTACACATAATTTTATTTAATTTTCACAACTATCTTGTGAGAAAGATAATATTATCTCCACATTATGTAAAACAGTTTAGGCCAGTGGTCGGCAAACGGGGGCTCACGAGCTACATGCGGCTCTTTGGCCCCTTGAGTGTGGCTCTTCCACAAAATACCACGTGCGGGCGCACACGTACAGTGCGATTGAAACTTTGTGGCCCCTGCGCAGAAGTCAGTATTTTGTGGAAGAGCCACACTCAAGGGAGTCAGTATTTTGTGGAAGAGCCACTCAAGGGACCAAAGTGTCGCATGTGGCTCGCGAGCCCCAGTTTGCCGACCACTGGTTTAGGCTCAGACACATTAATTAACTTGCCCAAGATCACCCAGTTAGCAAGTCACAGGGTTGGAATTTGATCCTACCCTGCCTAAACTTAAATCCCATCTTTTAGGCATTATGCTACACCACCCTTAGCAAGGCTGAGTTTAAATCCCTCCAGCAAGTTTAATTCATGTTTTTGTTAGACTTTTACACTATAGATGTAACAGTGGGGAATTGTAACCCACCCCACCATTCTTTTGACATTGTTTCTGTAAATGCTGACTCTAACAATATCTAGCTTGTGGATAAATGGCATGTTTGTATAAAAATCCTAGGAAGTAACTTTAAAAGAGACAGACTCTGTCATTTGGATGTCCCAGCTCCAGGAGACTTGCTGACCTTCAAATGAAAACCAGGAGGATGCACACCAGACCATCACTTGACCCGTTTCAAGGTCCTAAACCAAATAGACTCTGCTTGGTCTGCACGTTGAGAACTTTTCAACCCACTCCCCTTGATTTCTTTGTTCTGTTTTCCCTCTCACTCTTATAAAAATCTCTGCCTGCACTGACATGGGGAGATGGGCTTTGGGGTGAGAGTCTCCCATCTTCTCATGTGGCTGGTATTTGAATAAGCTACTTTCCTTTTCCACCAGCAGCTAACAAGTTTGGCTTTTGTGGTGGTAGGCAGCTGAATCTGTGCTCAGTTACATGGGGACCTCATGCAATACTCAGCAAAGGAAAAGCGCAGTTTACCTTTCACTTAAAGGGTTGGGGAGAGCCAGTAACCGCAACAATCTAAAACTTACCTTATATATAAAACTGCTTTGAAATCCTCAGCCCCACACTATATTCTGAACAACTAAACCACTTATTCTAAGCGGGCCTTGTTTCATACTTGCTTTTCAGTTTACTTATAATTCCCTTCTTAAAATTTACAAAATGTCCAGCTTTTCCTTATTCTCACACTTAATGTGCATTTCCAACAACATATTTATTACCAGTGTTGCAAATAAGATTTGCTTCCCCCTGAGCCCTCTGCCAAATGTAGGCTTCCTGCGTCTGTTAACATCCTGTGTCTGGGTTCTCTCTCTGTGTTTAATGCTGAGCCTGTTCCCTTGGGATAATCCTTGCTCTCAGGTCCATAGCCATGTGAATCAACCCCCTTGCTTTCCACTGCAAACAGGAGAGAGTGCAGCAAACACAAGATTCTTTAAAGTCCTTTTCATAGTGTGAGCTTAAACCAGCCCTCTTACTACCTATACTAACCTCCTCCTCTACTGACTAGAGATTTAGATACTATCACAATTCCTATGTTATATGTCCTGGTTATTTAATGCTGAATTTTCATACCAGAAAACATTTTATTGACTCATATACCACTTAAATTTGAAGATCTTAGGTTCTCTTTAGCCCTTTTCACAGAATTATAAGAGGTACTTTGGACATTATGTAACACCTTTAATAGAAGCAAAAAAACGAGAACTAGCACTCTTGCACTCAGAAAGTCCAGTTAATCCTTGGGATTCTGATGGCTCCTAACAAGTACTATTATGTTTCTAGATAGGGTGTTGCTTCTATTAGTGGAGGGTCTTTCTGAGTAGTTTTGTTATGTAGATTACAGCACTAACAACTGGTAAAGATTAACAAAAGCCAAGGTCCCTGCATTCAAAAACTTGTATAACTCCCCAAAAGAAATTCTGATCCTAATGATGAAAGGTAATAGGTGCTGAGTGTTTACAAGGTGACAAGCACTGTGTTGAGTACCTTACTGTGCATTCTCTTCTTTAATCTCCTCAATAACCCAATAGGGTAAAATATCATTAACTTTTGTTTAAATTTGAGGCAATAGGCACAGAAAGGTTAAAGAATGTGCCCATTACAACAATCAGTGAAGGCACAGAGTCCAGGTCTGGAGCCCTTGCTTTAGACTAGCCGTGGGCAAACTACGGCCCGCGGGCCGAATCCGGCCATTTGAAATGAATAAAACTATTGAAAAAAAAGACCATACCCTTTTATGTAATGATGTTTACTTTGAATGTATATTAGTTCACACAAACACTCCATCCACGCTTTTGTTTGGGCCCTCCGGTCCAGTTTAAGCACCCATTGTTGCCCTTGAGTCAAAAAGTTTGCCCACCCGTGCTAGACCAATAGAGGATGCTAGATTCCACTAAAATGCTGCTGAAATCAACCTCTGATGCTTCCAAACAGAGTGGAGCACAGGAAGGTTTACCAGAAAATGACATAAGAAAAGGAAGACTGTAGACCAGACAAGAGATTTTCCTAAGTGCAATTGTTACTGTTGTAATTAGCTAGCTAATATTAATGATGGAAAAAGAGCAAAGGGCAGGCCGGACATTACTAGTATAAGGGGCAGCTTCACTAGGAAACTATACTTCACAGTCTTCAGGGAACCAACAGTCCATTCCCTGCAAATCACTGGGGCTAAAGAGGTTCAACGAAGTAGAAGATGGGTGCATGCACAATAAATTTGGGGTGATGTAGGAAAGGTGCTTGTCTGTCATTCCAACCTAAGAGCAGAGATCACTGGCTGGAGTGATGGAGCCAATGCAAGCCTTCGAAAATCTGGGATTACATAATCTACAGACAAAGAAATCGTCTCTCTCTTGCTCCTCTAGCTTTGCTCCTATTTCCTTGCACTCGCCAGTGTTCCCTCCATAGCCATATGGCCTTAGAAGCCACATGGTCCACAGTTATGTGGACCCTATAAGTAATGAATTGCGGCTGGGAACACAAGCTGACCTAGCCAGATGCTGGACTGGACTATGCAAATATGGAGCGCAGACTCTGGGCAATGGCTTTGATCTTAGCCCTGCTGAAGATAAAATGGAACTTTTTCATGGCCGGATGAAGGGAGGTGAGACCTTGGAAATTCAGGGGTTTAATTCCACAGAAATCAAGCTTTCCATGATATCACATCCTCCTGTGGGGCCTCTGGAAAGTCTCATTCCCACTGTTCCCACCACTTCTACCTACAATAGGTGGGGACTTGGAAAACACCCCACCAATCACACCAGGATGAAAAGAGAAATAATGAGACAAGAGAAGGAAACAAAAATGAAATTTTAAATTTTGAAAATTTGCTGAGAATTAAAATCACTCTAATCCTATAATTGGGGTTGAATGCTTTAAAATATTACTACTGTTAAGATCTACCATTGGCTGGCTACAGGATCAATTTCTCCTATTTTCCACAGCCACTTCCCTGTTTGAATGGAAAAATACCCCCCTCCCATAAAAAAAAAAAAAAAGTTCAGGACTAATTCTCTTATCGTGTGCACTCTATTTTGAACCCAAATTACAAATGTTCGCCTTCTTTTTAAAAGGAAAATTACAAATTTATCAGCCTCTCTAACTATATAAACCTTCTCACCTTAAATTGGAGAATTAACTCCCTGGATGAAACTTAAATGTCTTAAACACCTAAGTACTTGAGCCTCTTCTTTTCTGAACGTTTCACTTCAACTGGCATGAAAACCCCCAATAACCAGTAAAAGTAATTTATCTATAAACAACTGAAAAACCTGATCTTGGATGAAGAAACAGATGAAAGAGCCAAGCTGTAAAACTAATGGACTACGAAGCGAAGGCAAGCACTGAAGATCAGAGCAAGTTGTGACACTGTAAGAAGTCAAAGAGAAATCCCCAAAGAATGTAAAAATAACAGTTCCCAGCAAACCAAGGAAGTTAAGGGGCCTAAGCTAATGGCAAAGATTCCTTATTCATAATTCATGTGCTATTTAAGTACTATGCTGAGGAGAGGGTTTTGCCACATGTTCACCATTATCAGGGTTATTAAAGGAATATATCAGTTAATAGAAAAACACAGAGGCTGCTCCAGCTCACAGTGTAAAAACTAAAACCTCATAAAATATATACTTTTTTAAAAAATGGAGTCAACCTGCTAAAGAAATGAAAGAAAGCTTAGCCACCTTTATCCTTCTTTTTAGCTTATTTTGTTTTTTATAATATTAGAGGCCCGGTGCATGAAATTTGTGCAGGGGGTGTGTGTCCCTCAGCCCAGCCTGCACGCTCTCCAATCTGGGACCCCTCGAGGGATGTCTGACTGCCCATTTAGGCCAGTGGGATTGGGCCTAAACGGGAAGTCGGACATCCCTCCCACAACCCAGGACTGCTGGCTCCCAACCGCTTGCCTGCCTGCCTGATTGCCCTTAACTGCTTCTGCCTGCCAGCCTGATCATGCCCTAACCACTCCCCTGCCAGCCTGATCGATGCCTAACTGCTCCCCTGCCAGCCCGATTGCTCCTAACTGCCCTTCTCTGATGGCCCGGTAACCCCTAACTACTCTCTCTTGCCAGTCTGGTTGCCCCCAACTGCCCTCCTCTGCAGGCCTGGTTGCACCTAACTTCCCTCCCTTGACAGCCTAACTGCTCTCCCCTGCAGGCCTAGTCACCCCTAATTTCCCTCCCCTGCCAGCCTGGTCACCCCTAACTGCCCTCCCCTGCAGGTCTGGTCCCCCTCAACTGTCCTCCCTTACAGGCCTGGTCCCTCCCAACTGCCCTCTCCTGCTGGCCTGATCACCCACAACTGCCCTCCCCTGCTGGCCTGATCACCCACAACTGCCCTCCTCTGCTGGCCATCTTGTGTCTACATGGTGGTGACCATCTTTGACCACATGGGGGCAGTCATCTTGTGTGTTGCAGTGATGGTCAATTTGCATATTACCGCTTTATTATATAGGATAACAGCAGAATGGTCAGAAGAACTTAGTGGGGGAAATGAAGTACATTTCTAGCAACAAAAAATACCTCTTTCTTCCAGACTTAAATCAAGAGCCTTGAAGCTTTGGCTATTTAACCAGAATGCTGGCTTCAGAGAGATCACCAATGCCATCATTAGGGGGCATCTAATATCTGGACAGGGCAGAAAAGACAAGGTGTATGGGGATGAGCTACACTGTTATGCTGAATTGTCCCAGCCCTGCTGCTGGCACTTTTCTCATCTTGCAAAGCTATTTGTGTGCTATGCTGGCAGTGTACAAATCATGATAAATCTCTCCCTATTAAATGCACTTAGGGTGTGGGGACTTTGCATTTTCACCCACCTGGAAATAGACTCCATACTCCCTTGTCCTCCACCTTCCCTCCATATTTAATGCAGCATCTTGCCACAGTAGCATTAACACTTCTGAAAGATGAATTACATCAGTATCTCTCTCAGTCAGCAAAAATACTCAGGCTATGGAACCAGAGAAAGGCACAGCTTTTACAAATGACTGTCACCATATTTAGCACAAAGAGAGGACAGTTTTCTTAAATAATATTCTACATTCCTCATTCTCTGATATATGGACATTGGGTATGAGTGGTTTGCAGGTAAAGACCGTTAATTATCAGTCTTGGTGTCATTTGCATTTATATAGCACTTTTTATAGGAGCAAACCAAATCATTAGAGCTATTATACTAATGAACGCAAGGTGGCAAGTGTCATTACCTCCATATGGTGAGGAACTGAAGGTCTCAGAGGAGCCAAAAAGAGAGCCAATTAAGTTCAGGTCTCTGAAGTGCCTCCCCCAGACTCAAATGATTCCCAGGGAGCGTCTGGGCCTTGAGAGAAGTCCTCCAACGTTTTGATGAGGTCATTTTTGAGTCTCATATGATGAAACATTCTTTTCCAAAATTGTTTGAAGACTCTGATTTTAAATTTGTGTCAGAAAAAAAAAAAAAAAAAGGCGTTCCAACTTGCATCTGAAAGGGTAAGAACAGTTCTTGTAAAAGTTTGTCTTCATCAATACACCCTCAAATTCTATTAGAGGGGTCATGCTTCTGGGACTAAGGCACTAGCCTGTGGTAGGAAAACTGTGGCTCGCAAGCCACATGTGGCTCTTCGGCCCCTTGAGTGTGGCTCTTCCACAAAATACCACATGGGCGCGCATATACAGTGCTATTGAAACTTTGTGGCCCGTGCACAGAAGTCGGTATTTTGTGGAAGGGCCACACTCAAGGGGCCAAAGAGCCACATGTAGCTTGCGAGCCGCAGTTTGCCGACCACTACACAAGGATTTGGCTCCATCATGCCCATCAGACTGCAAGTCTTTGAAAGGTCTTAAAATGATAGCCTCTTAAGATTAAAAATCA
Source organism: Myotis davidii (assembly GCF_000327345.1). Classification (NCBI taxonomy): domain Eukaryota; kingdom Metazoa; phylum Chordata; class Mammalia; order Chiroptera; family Vespertilionidae; genus Myotis; species Myotis davidii. Next base: position 543,366 of record NW_006295460.1, on the reverse strand, counting down.
CATTAAGGTCGTCTGCTTTGACCCTTCCTAAATTTCCTCTAGGGCAGCCTACCAAGAGATCTACCAGCTTATACTTGGGGGGGGAAAAGGGCCACATATTAAACCTGATAAGCTCAGGAGAAGCCTACCTGGCAGGTGTTACAAACTCAGAGACCTCAAGCAACCACATAGGATGATCTGAAATTAGAACTTCCTAATTACTAGTAAAAGTGAGTCACGGTGGGTAGTCATATCATAGGCCGGTATCTTCCTTGACAGAGATCAATCTTTACCTTAACTGAGCCTGTATATTGTCTTTTTGCATCTGTAATAACATATCTTTGGGATGTCCGAATAATTCCTTTTTTGCAAACCCCTCAGGGCACAATCTCCCACCACAGTAGGAGACCACAGAGCTCCTCATTGTTATCTCATTCCCACCCCACCTCCCATACCATCCCTAGGTTCTGTAAATGTTCATTGTTTACTATCCTGTACCCACCAATGTATAAGAAGTATGTGTTTCTCCATTTTACTCTTTATTCAATCTCAGAGATTTCCCTGCTTTGCTTTCTCCCACCTCTCTAATCTATCACCAATGAAGTACCCTTAGCCTTCCTTAAATTTCCTCCTTTGATTCTCATGGACAAAATAAGGTACAAAACTGCCATTCTCCAGAGCATTTTCTCAATCCACTGAGATTCTGCTTCCTGATAATTGTCATTTCTGCTCAAATACTCAAAAATTCTTACAGGTTTGGATGTTTCTTACGTTGACATGCTTAATGCCAACTGTGCAGCCAAACTGCCATTGATGAAAGAAATTTCTGAGGAAGGAGACCCAGTCTCTCATTCATTAATCAGCATTTGCATAATGCCTTGCCAGTGCCACACCCTGAGGATTCAGGCCAGAGGAATACAGCTCCACCTCAGGCAGCTTTACCGCACCTATAAGCTGATAGGACTCCAAGCAGGTCTAGGAAGTTTAAAATATGCTGTCCCTGAGCACCATCTCTGAGATACAGTATTGTAAAAGTCTATTGAACCATTTAATTAATTAATTTATTTATTTTTACTTTTGGCAAATATATTTCAAGCATTTTAACAAAACAGTCCATTGGAAAAGAAGAACCCTTTTTATTCTGCAATTTAAACTTTTAAATTCTAAGACCTTCTTTGTTCAAACTTGTGCTTTCCTACCATCAACTGTCTTTGAATTTGGTAATCATTGTATGGATTGTTTGTAAACACTGTGTGTGACAGCATTCCTTTCCTGGCTTGTGGGTAAGAAGAATACTTGTTTACTTCTTTCCGTTGACCCAAACCTCGTATCACAAGCAGACAGATACATGAACATATTTGCTAAAGATTTTTAAGTGCCCCTGACATAAGCGCTTACTGAGATAATTTTAAGGACCCTCTACATGCTTCTATTAAAAGATAAACTGAGGCATATTCAAAATTTTAAGAGTTTATTTAAGCAAAAATCAATTCAAACCAAGCATTCCTAAATTGGAAGCGGTTGGGGGCACTTCAACAACAGGAGCTAGGGGCAAGACTTACAGAAAAGACAGATGCAGAACAAGGAAATGATTTGACTGGCTATAATTTAAGCAGTTGCTTATTTGGGAAAACTTTGGCTGTTTGTGATTGGTTGGCCTTACATTTTGACACCTTAACCTTGAGGCAACTGGGTTGTTAAGGCATTAGGACCCCCTTAATGGTCTAATGGCCCCCCTGCTTAATTAAGTTAATATTTCTGCTACAAAGACACGCATCACAATTATATAAGTGGACAATTAATAAGTACCTAGGCATGTTTTTTAATATTGGTGACTTGACCAATGAGAAAGATGTGTTTCTCAAGGTCAAATCTGTTTACTTAGGAAGCCTCAAAGTCACTAACAGCAAAAACAAAACAAAACCTCTGCATTCTCAGGGTATTGACTTTTTTTTTTTTTTTTGGTCTGAATATTGTATCTCCAACTAGACTTGGAAATAGAAATCAGATAAAGCACATTCCGACACCAACATTTTTATCACATACTCCCCCAGGCAGTTCTTTGAGGCTCAATGTCATCTCCCAAAGCAATAGAGAACAATTAAATGATTATTGTTCTAGTCCTGTGCTACTTTTCTATCTGTCACATTAAGATGACAGACACTTTTTTAAATTTACCCTAGAGCAATTTTTTCCTAAACAACTATATAGAATTGTCTAAAAGATGAGATGGAAAGGCCATAAAGAGAGAGGGAAGGCTGGCTATTCAGCTAGGATCTGACAAGATCACCAGGATTCAGAATTTGGTCTTTAACTTTAGATAACTTTTTTCTAGGTGTGTGTGCGGAGAGGGAGGCAGTGCATACCCAGCATACCCAGAGTTGATCAGGGTCTCTGGATTGACATGGCTGTTTTATAATACATTAACATGTAAGATGAATTCCTAAATATTAATTTCCAAAAGGGAATGTAACTTTGGTGACAGAATATTTATGTCTAAGATTTCAGGGCACCTACTTACTGTGTTAGTGTGTGCAAGGAATTTTTAGATTGCTAGCCAAAGGGCCATTGTATAAACATGTATAATACAGTGAGAATAAAATAGAATGGAGCTCATGAACATGGGCATTGGAGTAAGAAGTCAGAGGTTTAAATTCCATTTCTACCAGTTGCTAGCTATGAAAAAAATTCCTTTGTATCTCAGTATCCTGTGTATCTTTCCTTTTTATTTGCAAAATGGGTGCAACAATAGTATCTAGTTTATGAGTTGTGGATGGGACAAGTGGATAAAGAACATAGTAATCATTCAATATATATTAAACATTTTTCTGAAATCAAAGTCACATGATTTGCATAATCTAAAGGCTTATTTTATTTCATCTCCCACAGTCTAATGAAATCTTTGTGATCACATTGCAGTTAATCATTCTGGTGGTAAGCAGATCATCTTGTATTTCTATTGGACAGGACTTAACAAGGGGATTCAGTGTTCACAAAGAAACTGTTTTCATTTAATAAAAGTTTCCTAAATCAGCCGAAACCGGTTTGGCTCAGTGGATAGAGTGTCGGCCTGCGGACTGAAAGGTCCCAGGTTTGATTCCGGTCAAGGGCATGTACCTGGGTTGCGGGCACATCCTCAGTGGGAGATGTGCAGGAGGCAGCTGATCGATGTTTCTCTCTCATCGATGTTTCTAACTCTCTATCTCTCTCCCTTTCTCTCTGTAAAAAATCAATAAAATACATTTAAAAAAAAAAGTTTCCTAAATCAAACATTTAATGTGTACACTAGAATCAAACAATTTTACTTTTAAGAATTATCCTGATATCTAATACATGTACAATGATGTTCATCACAACATCAGTTTACAAACAACATAAAATATCCATCCAGAGGTATTGATTGACTAAATTAGAATACATCCATACTGAAAAATACCTTGCAACCCTTTAAAATGACCATATCATGCCCACACTGGGGATCAAGCCCAGTCCTGTGCACTGACCAGGAATCAAACCATGACCTCCTGGTTCATAGGTCAATGCTCAACCACTGAGCCATGCCAACTGGGCTGACAATATCAACTTCTATTTCTTATGGTGGAAAGCTGCTGCTCCATTTATCTTTTTTTTTCCTGGAAAATCACCCTTGTTCAAATTCTTGGTATCACTATCTGGGCTTGTCCTCCCTTACATGCAGTGGCATGTAATCCTAACCTGAATAATATTTGGTTAAGTTGTGGTCCTTTCATCCAAATCAGCCCAATAAAATCTAATCTTGGTACTTTCAAAGAATTGCACCTGAAGGTGAGAACATTCTATATAAGCCTACTAATCTTTGCAGCCAAGTGGTCTTTGTGACATAACAGGTGAAGTGCATGCCCACATGTAATCAACAGACTAAGGTAATTTCAGAGTGCTTTAGAGTAAATAAAGCAATGGAATATATGCAGGGTGGAGAGAGGCCTACTTTATCTAAGATGGTCAAAATTTTTTAATAATTTTTTTTAAAAATTAATTCTAGAGAGAGTGGAAGGGAGAGGGATAGAAAAGTAGAAACATAGTTGAAAAACATCATCAATTGGCTGCCTCTTGCACGTCCCCTACTGAGGATCAAGCCCACAACCCAGGCCTGTGTCTTGCCTTGGGATTGAACCAATAACCTCCTGGTTCATGGGTCAACAACGCTGAACCACTGAGCCACATTGGCCATTTTTTGAAGAAGGTGGCATTTGAGCTGAGAGCAAATGAAAAGAAAGCAGGTACATGAAGACCAGGGAAAACATGGATGATGCAAAGTTCTTAAGGCAAGATGGGCCTAGACATATCTAAGTACCAAAAGAAAGTCTAGCCCTAACCGGTTTGGCTCAGTGGGTAGAGCGCCAGCCTGTGGACTCAAGGGTCCCAGGTTTGATTCTGGTCAAGGGCATGTACCTTGGTTATGGGCACATCCCCAGTGGGGGGTGTGCAGGAGGCAGCTGGTCGATGTTTCTCTCTCATTGATGTTTCTAACTTCTCTATCCCTCTCCCTTCCTCTCTGTGAAAAAATCAATAAAATATATTAAAAAAAGAAAGAAAGAAAGTCTATTAGGGTCAGGGAACCAGGGGAGAATGTTACAAGAAGTCATAAAGAGAGACTATATCCAGATCACATAAGGCCTTGCAGATCATGACTTTCAAAGTTGATTCTATTTGCTTTAAATAGAGAGGGTGACATCCACAAAGCTTAGTGAACACTATTCTGTTTTTCCTTTATGATAAGTTTTCAAAAGTTAAGTATCTTCCTATATAATAAAAGCCCAGCGACCAAACAGTGGAACAACCAGAACGACCAGTTGCTATGATGCATACTGACCACCGGGGGAAGATGCTCAATGCAGGAGCTGTTCCCTGGTGGTTAGTGTGCTCCCACAGTGGAAGCTCCGCTTGGCTGACTGGGATAAGAGGCTGCTCCCGCAGGAGCACCCGTTCAGAGGGCAGGTCCACAGCCATTTCGTTTACTGGGATGAGCAGCGCTCCCACAATGGACCAATCCCCAAGGCCACGCCCCCACCAATTCACGAATCCTGTGCACTGGGCCTCTAGTAAGCTAATAATATGGAAAAAAGCAAAATGTATATTCACAATTATCACTCAGAATAACCATATTTAGAAAATCTCTAGCATGTCATAGTTCCCATCATTAATGTTTAGAACATGATAATTATGTCAATGACTGTTCAAATGAAGTATTTCATTAGACAAAGATACATCATTCCTTGAGCCTAGTTCTCATTAAATTTGCACAGAGTCCTAGAGACAGAGGCCGTAGAAATAAGAGGAGGTGGGAATATTCTTAAAAGGTCAGTGAGTGTCCCAGTAGAGAAATGACTAAGACAAACATGCAAATCAGTAGAGTCCCAGAGAGTCTGCTGCTGAAAGAAATCAAGCGAGAACTAAAAGAAAAACTGGCAAGGAGATGAGCCTTTAAATGCCACTTTGTGCTTAGTATTGATTTATTTGCTCCTGGATTTAACTGACATGCCATTCTTGAGGACACATCTGTAGAAAGCAAGGAAAAGGGAAAAAAAATGTTTCTCTCCATCAGGTGTGTCAATGTCATTTACCTTTGCTAATGGCTAAAAAAAGTCAGTTTATCGAACCAAGCCACTTATACATTTAGGTAACATATTGATATTAAAATAAACCTATTCCAGGGCCAGTTTTGTGAAAATTGTTAGTTGCTTTTGAATAAGAACTCAGTCTCAGGTTTCCAATTTTGAACACTTTCCATGGCCTTAGAGGGTGGCCTGCTTTTAAACCTTCTTCACCAGCAGTTCCCACTAGGATTAGCCTCCCAAATCAAAACTTACTTCTGTCTTTTAATCACCTGCAAGTGAAAATAATGAAATAGAAGTGCTATCTAACCTGTAGTTTATACATTTTAGTGGAATATAAGCTTTTCATTTAGCAAACATTTCCTGAGTGCCTATTATGTTCTATGCAAAGTGCTAATGATAGGGAATGCAGTGATAAAACCCAAGGACCCTGCTCAAGGAGTTGAAACAATCATGAGAGTACAATGGTTGATGGGTTTACATAGGGAGGTATTACAGAAGCAGAGAAAGGGGATGCAGGGGTGGTTCTTGAAGATGATTGTGTCTGAACTGATCCTTGAAAGAAACAAGTAGAGAAGGAAGGATTGGGGAGCAGAAAGAGAAAACATGAATGCAAGAGACTATATCATTCATTTGACTGTGTAATTTCAGGCATCAGGCAACAGATGGAGAGAGAAGGAAATACATTTGGGCATTCCTCAATGCCTGAAATTATGTGAAGTATGCAGGTAAAAATGGACTCTGAAAATATAAGACATGAATAGGAAGTTTAAGGGTATTGGTAACCTATCCAAGAAAGCAGAACAATATCTACTCTTTTTCTAGTATGTTGCAACATTTATTTTTAGAATCCTACTTTTTAGTCTACCAGTTAAAATAGGTGTTAATCTGCTTTATTTCAGTAATATTTTGAAACAGCCTTATAAAAGTATATATCAACAAAACAACAAGATCAGAAAAAGTGAAAGGATTGGAAAAGAATTATTTGCTAATATTTATGCAGTAAACGCATGCTATACAGTTTGAGGGGGCCCTGGGTTTGTGCTGCTCATATATCCCTTTAAGAAACATGCTGTGTGGAGCACATTTGGCAGATAGCTTCCAGCTAACCACATCATTGGTTCCACTACAGTGTTCCCTCCAAGCCCCCCTCACCTTGAGCTGCTCAAATCTAAGGACGGAGCTTCAGAGATTTACAATGGTTGCAGATTTCTGCCAACTTGAGACTCTTCTGAAAAGTAATCTTTGCCTTGTGCCTCCCCTTTCCTGGGCTGAGATGTTCTCAGAACTGCTTTCCTGCCTGAGCTTCTTACCACCCAATTCTTCCTTTCCTCTCTCCTTTCGCAGGGCTCAAACATACATTATGGTACAAAGAATCTTCTTGCCTATGCCTTCTCCCTTCCCCATTATCTTTACAGGCATTGATCCCCCAAAATCTCCTGCTTGGCTAATTTAATTTTGGCTTCTGCTTCTGGAGGACCCTGACATCAAATCTTTCTACTTCCTAGAGATGAAATCCATTTTTGGTTCTAAGCTTCTTTGCAATCTGGAAGAGTGAGAAAGATCGTATGTGACACAATTCACAGTATAAATTCACACCATGATCTAATAGAGTGATATTACAAGAAGGAGCAAAACCACAATAATCCACAAAATGACATAGTGGAAAAGGATATATAGTGTAGTAATATTACTTGTCAACAATTTTTCCCTTCTGTGGCATTTCACACTTCTGTGTTGCTGTCCATGCCTTCATCCTTGAATTTTTCTCTGTTCTTGGCTTCCATAACACATGATTTTCTACTTCTTTGGAATGCTCTTGTGCTATCTACCCTTTAAACATCATTATTCCCCAAGTATATATTATAAAACTACTTCTCTCATTCTATGTAACTACATCCTACTCTTGTATTTATTGCCTGCGTGTAAGATGCTTGGTGTATATGTATGTTTGTATAACATATATGTTTTCTATTGCTGTTATAGAAGTTGTTGCAAACTTACCAGCTTAAAACAATAGCTATTTATTATCTCACAGCTTCTGTGGGTTAGAATTTTGGCACCACATGGTTCATCTGCTTCTTCTGTTCTAGGTCTCACAAAACTGAAATCAAGAGGTTGGTAGGCTGTGCTCCTACCTGGAGGCTAGGGCTCAGAGGATTCCACTTCCAAGCTCCTTCATACTGTTGGCAGATCCCAGTTCCTTGTGGCTCTAGGATTGAACCTGGCTATCAAATGGGGGCTTCCCTTAGCTCCTAGAAAGTTTACTCCAATCCTTGCACATGGACACCTGAATCTCAGAGCCAGTAATGGTACTGGAACCTTTTCTTACACGTGGAATCTCTCTAGTGCTCCTTTCTGCTGCATCTCTTTGACTTGATCTTCTGCCTTCCTCTTCTTTTAAGGGGCCGTGTGATTATATTGGGCCCACTTGGATCATCCAGATTAAACACTACCTTAATGTCATCAGATTAGTAATCTTAATTATATCTGAAAAATTGCTTCACATCAGTATATAAATTAGTGTTTGATGGAATCAAGGGACAAGAATCTGGGAGGGGCAATCATCTTTAGAATTCTGCTTATCAGTATATGTGTGTGTTCAATGCACCCCAAATGCAGTGTGTCCAAAGCTGATGTTATTTTTTCCCAACTCCTATCCAGTATTAATCCTCCTCCTGTATCTCCTATCTCAGTTACTAGCACTACCATCCAGTGTCATCTAAAGAGAAAATCTACTGTCAATATATTCTAGGGCCACATCCAAACAATCAATAGTTCAACCCCAAAAAGGAATAGGAGCTCTAAAAACACCTCAGGCTTTCATTTGGGATGCCAAGGCTACTTCCTACATTTTCCTAAGATCCCACAGGTCTTCTCTACCCTTACCATTGTGGCCTCACTTTAAATCACCATGATCTTTTTCCTATTCCTTCCAAAGAGCATAAAAGAGTTCCAAATCCAGCAAAGGTAGACTGGATTATTTCAGACATATTTTCCTATTGATAACAACTATAAAAGTTGGGCAAATCAAGTCTTTAAAAAGTCTAAGGACATTGAAAATTTATCAACAATAAAGTTGGGGGGTGGGAGGGCAGAATGCAGAGAAGGAAAGAAAGACAAAAAGATATACTTGGTAATTAATACTGTTTTCCCTGTTAAGGGATTTACTAATTCTAAAAGTACTAATGGAGATTTGAGAAGGTGATCCATTTTCAGCAGGCGTAGGCTGAAATAACCAAAATTGGACATCAGGACTCACCAAGCAGGAAAGACCCTGGTATGTAAGAAGGCTTTCTAATTGTGACTCCAAATGGTTAAATATAGGAGAAGGGGTGACCGCCCTGAGAAGAACTAATTCTAAGTTTCAAATTATCTCAGGCCTTTTAATATTAAGGCAATCTGGTGTTGCTATTGTCTGTGGCCTAGATGCATGCTAGAAACAAAATTAAATTCTTTTTAGAGAAAGAAAGCATACGTAGTTTCAAATTATTTTTATACTTAATGTCTGGCACTCTAAAAAAAATAACCAAACATGCAAAGAGAAAATAGTTAAGAAAAAATAAAAAAGCTAAGGGTTGGGGAAAAACAAACAGGCCAACCAGAAATATGCACAATTAAATTTTCAAACCTAGTCATTAAAATAAACAAGATAAATATGCTCAAATAATTAAAATACAATGGGGATAATTTAAGGAGAAGACTAGAAAGAAATATGTCAAAGATCAAACAAATCTCAGTACTAAAAAATATAATGACAAAGTGAAAACTCGATTGATGACCTTAAAAGAAAAGATAAAGGAAGAAAGAATAGTAAACTAGAAGGTAGTTCAGAAGGATATATCTAGACTAAAGCATTGAGAGACAAGAGGATTAAAACATTTCCAAAGAGCCCTAGTCAGTTTGGCTCAGTGGATATGTGCCCTTATCCTCCCATTGCCCGTCCCCCCCCATCTCTCCCCACTCATGCCCTCACCCCCCTGGTATATGTGTCCATTGGTTAGGCCTATATGCATGCATACAAGTCCTTTGGTTGATCTCTCTCCCTTACCCCAACCCTCCCCTGCCCGCCCTCTGAGGTTAGATGTTCTGACTGATGCTTCTCTGTCTCTGGATCTGTTTTTGTTCATCAGTTTATGTTGTTCATTATATTCCACAAATGAGTGAGATCATGTGATATTTATCTTTCTCTGACTGGCTTATTTTACTTAGCATAATGCTCTCCAGCCATCCATGCTGTTGCAAATGGTAAGAATTCCTTCTTTTTTATAGCAGTGTAGTATTCCATCGTCTAGATGTACCAAGTTTTTTAATCACCCAGTTTGTTTTTATGCAGCTGAATTAAAAAGAGTGTTTGAAAATGGCTTGCCTAAATAGTAAAATCTCAGCTATTTGCCCTGGAAGCACAAAATTAGATATTTCTTTTCAATAAAATCACTCCATTATAAGATGATTCAGGTGGGAAAATAAACTAACTTCTGTCATTATATATATACTAGAGGCCCAGTGCACAAAAATTTGTGCACTCGGGGCGGGGGGCTCCCTCAGCCCGGCCTGTGCCCTCTTGCCGTCTGGGACCACTCAGGAGATAACGACCTGCTGGCTTAGGCCTGCTCCCAGGTGGCAGAGGGCAGGCCCAATCCCTAGGTGCAGCCCCTGGTAGGGCTCAGAGCAGGGCTGATTGGGGAGCTGGGGTGCCGCCCCCTGTCATGCACAGAGCAGGGCGGATTGGGAGGTTGCGATGCCCCCCTCAGTCCCGCTCGAGTTAGGGCCGATTGGGGGGTTGGGGCACCGCCCCCTGTCACACTCAAGGCAGGGTCGATGGGGATGGTGCGGTGCCACCCCCTGTCACGCACAGAGCAGGGCCTTCAGGGGGTTGGGGAGCACCCCCCCTGTCATGCACAGAGCAGGGCCACTCAGGGGGTTGAGGAGCTCCCCGCTGTCACTCACAGAGTAGGGCTGATAGGGGAGTTGGGGCACCACCCCCTGTCACACACAGGGCAGGGCCAATCAGGGGGTTGGGACGCCCCACCCTGTCACACTCAGGGCAGGGCCAATGGGGAGGTTATGGCTGTGTGTGTGTGTGGAGGGTTGGGGCCCGCACCCTGTCACTCACAGAACAGGGCCGGTTAGGGGGGTTGGGGCGCCGCACCCTGTGACACACAGAGCTGCAGGGCGATCAGGGGTTAGGGAGCTCCCCTCTATCAGGCACAGAGCAGGGCTGATCAGGAGGTTGGGGCGCCTTCTCCTGTCACGAACAGAGCAGGGTGTATAGGAAGGTTGTGGCCCTGGCTCCTGTCACA
>NW_006295460.1:527809-532215 GCF_000327345.1 Myotis davidii | reverse complement strand
GTGCTTGATCCCCAGTAGGGAGTGTGCAGGAGGAGCTGATCAATGATTCTCTCTCAACATTGATGTTTCTATCTCCCTCTCCCTTCCTCTCTGAAATCAGTAAGTATATGTGTATGTGTGTGTGTGTGTGTGTGTATATATATATATATATATACATATATATATATATATATAATGTTTAATGTAGCTATTCTTATCTTGATACAGTGTGAATCAATATATTAACACACAAAAAGCATCATCCCATGACATGCATGAACATTATTTTCTGATCGAAATGTTTTCTATCATTGTGACAAGTAGTATATCATGAAAATAAAATTTTCATATAGGTTAGCATAACTATAAAATACAATTGTTAAAGGTGAAACTCTTGAACTGATTTCCTGGTTTCATATGCTTGCTCTCCCACTTAACCACTGTGTGATCATGGACAAATGACTTTCTGTCCTCCTGTGTCCATCAGTAATATGGGGAGGATAAATTAATTGAATATATATATATCTTGGAACAGTACCTACTCAAAAGTATTATTGATTTGGTGAACTTTGCCTTACTCTGAGAAATATAAAAATATTCTTTTCTTTATACATAGCCAATAACCATATAAATATATTTCAAATCTAACAGGAATTAAAGAAATCCCTAAATACAATTAAATACCATATTTTACTTGTAAATTATCAAATTTTAAAATAATACTTAGTTTTAAAAGTGTGTTAGGACAGAATAATATATTGTTGATGTTAGTGCAAAAAGATAAAACTTTTCCAGAAGTCTTAAAAATATTCATACCTTTTGACCTATTTTTCTACTTTTCATAATTTAGACTCTAGAAATGAAAAAAAAATGCTGATAAGTATTTCCATCACATCATTATATGTAGTATCAAGAACTGAAATCAACCTGTAGTTCCAATGGTCTTGTAATAAAAATTTTAAAAATTACAGCCTATTCCTGTATAGCATTAAAAATTACATTCTCAAAAAATCTTAATGTCATGGGGAACTAAAAATATAGGCTAATTGAAACTGATTGTAAAAGATAATGTTAACTATTTTGATAATTTTGACAATCATTATATTACCTTTATTATAAAAGGTCTGTGGCCCTAACACTGTAACGGCAGAATGACCAAACAACCAGTCAACAGGAGGTGCATGGAGCACCTCTTGCAGGCCGGGACTTGTGACTCAGGTGGCGAGGTGGGGCTCGCGTAGGGTTGGCGCAGCGCTGGCATGGCGGAGGCGGGGTCTGTGGCTCACCTGGCAGAGGCGGGGCCTGCAGCTCGCACAGGGCAGGTCTGGGTCTCGTGCGATTTTGCGCACTAGGCCTCTAGTCATTATAGATTTTCAATGTAATTTTATTTGTACTTTTAAAGTTTTTTGAGTTTTCCAAATTTTTCTCAAAGGATAGCATTTATATTTATTAATTTATTTGGTCTTTTTTATTTTCTTTAGACTTTTGAGTTTGAGTTGAGTTACTGCAAATTTGAACTAAACCTACTTGTTAGTTCATTATACGTTATCATAATCAGTTTATTTTACTTTCTCCCATCTTCCTTCCCCATATGTACATATATAGATGCACGCATACATAGCTGTATGTGTGTAATATCTCTTTAGGAGTGCATGTATCATATTCTGCCTTTATAATGCAATGAATTATAATTTTTAAAGAAAAATATAGTATATTTCTCTTTATCTCAATCTATAATAGAAAGTTGGAAAGGTAAATTGGAAGAAGAACATAATTTATAATTAAAGGATTAGGGTTTAAGTCATTTCTCTTCCTCTTACCAGCAGTATTGCCTTGCACAAATCATTTAACTCCTCTTAACTTCAATTTCCATATTTGTAAAAAATATATAGAGATGATAACATCAATATCACGGAATGTTTTTAATGATTAAATGCAATACAGCTGTTAAGCATCTAGTACAATGAATGTAATGTTATAGGTACTCAGGAGGATTTCTCAGGATGTAATTTAATATTAAATTCACAATAAGGAACTAGATAATATAGCCTAGATTTCTTTGATGATACATGTTCTTTCTTTCTATCCTGCAATGTTAGCAAAATGTTCTATAGAGAAGAAACATCCATTATCAGACGGGAAAACAAAAGGTAGAAGCAGGTGTCTCAAACAACAACTAAATTTTATATTTCTTTGAGACCAGAACACTCTTACACACTTGTATATTTTTTTTGTTTGTTTTATGAGCTGAGTCAAAGAACTACATTCTCCAGCATCAGGCCTCAATTTAGTGCACAAATGATACTGAGGAACAGCCCCATTACTTTAATGCCTATTTTGAGGTAAATTTATTCCACTCCATTCTACTCTTCTGCCTTTATTAGAAATAGATTTTGATCCATTGAAGAGTCAAACATTCCTCAAGAAAATGTTATATATAAATATTTGAGACACAACCATTTTGCATAGTTTTAAAAACATTTTTTGGAAGAAGGGATATTGATTACTAATATCATTGGGTCAGCTCTATATACATGGACAGACTGTTTTTAACGACATACAGGGTGGAGTGAAGGTAGGTTTATATTATTTTGTATGGACAATATTACAATACTGAATAAATAATAATTCAAGAAAAATATTTGCTTATCTCTCAGTTTTAAGGCCAGCCAATATCTTCACCCTTGTTATGACTGACCATATAAATTATGGTATAGTATGTTTATCCAAAGATATCTTCTTTCAATAGAAGTATGGCTTATAGGTAAGTATAGACATCATCAATTTTAGTCACGCAGTGTGGTTTCAGGATTTCCCACCCAGCAGTTATATTTTTTCCATTTCTTTCAGTGTATTTCAATCTTTTTTATCCATCAAGGACTAGTTCTGGACTATTTTGCTTTTAAAGCTTTGTCTTGTCATGTAACCCATGGGAATTCCTCATACTTTGAAAGATTAATTTGACACTGACCTGTGAGATAATACAAAAGGTCTAATATTCATAATATTATTTTTTTAAATATGTTTTATTGATTTTTTTAGATAGAGTGGAGGGGAGAGAGATAGAAACATCCATGAGAGAGAAACTTCATGGGTAGGCTGCCTCCTACTGGGGGTTGAGCCCCCAATCAGGGCATGTGCCCTGACTAGGAATCGAACCAGTGACATCCTGCTTCCAGGGTCAGTGCTCAACTGCTGAGCTACACCAGGCAGGCTAATATTCATATTACTAAAGCTCCAGAAGGAGAAGTTAGTTTAGTGCCAAAAAAAAAAAAAAAAAGAAAAGAAAAAGAAAAAAGAAAGAAAGAAAAGAAATTACTGAAATACACTTGCAGATTAAAGGCAGTTTTTAAAAAAAGCCCTTAATCGGTAAACTCAAAGAAGTCTACACTCAGACACATGATTATCAAAATGGTGAAAATCAAAAACTAAGAAAAAATCTTGAAACCATCCAAAAAAATGACATATTGTCTCTAGAGAAATAATGATTCAAATGTCAGTGGATTTCTCATGTAAAACCATGGAAGCCAGAAGATAGTAAAACATTTGTCAAATGTTGAAAGAAAATAACTGCCAATCCAAAATTTCATATCAAAAGAAAACATACCACAGGATTGAATGTGAAATAAAGACATTTCCAGATGAAAAGAAACAAGTATGTTATCAGAAGATCTATATTGAAAGAAATATTAAAGGAAGTTGTTTAGGTAGAAGAAAACTTCAGATGGAAAGAATTTCAGAAATGAAGAAAGAACTGAAAAGATAAATTGACCAATTCACAATTATAGTTTGAGACTTCCACACTCCTCTCACACTGACCAATAGAGCAATTGGATAAAAAGCAGCATGATATGAAAAATACCATCAACTTATTGACATTTGTAAAAATTTCCATATAACAACAATAGATTTCGTGTTCCTTTTAAATATGCACAGGATAGTTATCACGATAAGTCATATCCTGGATCATAGAACAAATCTTAGAAATTAAATAAATTAAAATCATACAGTTTGTTCTCTAGCCAAAATTGAATTGAAATAGCATTTAATCACAAAAAGATGTGAACAAATTTCACAAGTACTTGGGAATTAAACTGAGGATAAGAGGAGTTTTAAATAAAAACAAGAATATATTTGAATTAAAGGAAAATTAGAATATAACATAAAAATTTATAGGATGCAGCTAATGCAGCTCTTAGAAGGAAACATATAATTTTAAATAATCCTATCTAATAAAAGAGAAACATGGTAATTGGCATACGACTGCTACCCTTTCCATTGGCTAATCAGCGAGACATGCAAATTAACTGCCAGCCAAGATGGCTGCTGGCACCCAGGCAGCTTGAAACTAACATGAGGCTTGCTTGCTTCAGTGACTGAGGACTCCAAAGTTCCCCGCCTGCCGCTGCCGGCCTCTGAGCCTGGAG
>NW_006295460.1:506908-526494 GCF_000327345.1 Myotis davidii | reverse complement strand
GGCCACGGGCCGGGCTGCAGGACCCCCTCTCCCCCGCCCGAGTGCACAAATTTTTGTGCACCGGGCCTGTAGTAGAAATATAAAAGAAAGGTCTAAATCAATAGTTTACTTTTTTACCTTAAGAAACCAGGTAAAAAATAGCAAGAAGAAGGTAAACAAAAGAAAAGAGCAGAAATCAATGAAGTTGAGATCAGGACAAAATAGAGAAAAATTAATGAAATCTACCCCTGATGTCATGGTTAATTTTATGTGTCAAATTGGCTGGGCCATAGTATCCAGTTATTTGGTCAAACATTATTCTAGATGTTTCTAGATGAGATTTCTATTTAAATTGGTGAACTCTAAGTAAAGTAGATTGCCCTCCATAATGAGGTTTCGTCTCACCCAATAATTTAAGGCCTAAATTAAACAAAAGGCTGACCTGCTCTGGCCAAGAAAAATTCTCCAGCTGTCTGCCTTCAGATGTCATCAGCAACACTGGTTTTTCCAGCAGACTGTCTTGGACTCAAACTGTAACTCTTTCTGAGTTAACCACCATATCAACAGAATAAATATGAATCTTTCAATCATAACATCACTTAGGTAGATAATAATTAAAAGTTTGTTCCTCCAACCACTTCTGGTCCATGAAAATTTGACATAGCATCTCTCCTACTAGGTCATCAGAATTCTACTAAGCAACTCCTATAAAGTACAAGTTTTTTATAGTGGAAGCAATCTCTGTTTTAGAAACTGACATGCCTGTCTTTAATTTAACTTACCATGGCTTTGCCAATAAGTAGCCATAATCATGGTCATATCACTTTAATCCTGTAGGTCTTGACTTCCTCATTTCTCAAATGGGGATGCTATATAGAGATCTTTAAAAATTCTAAATGATGTTTATAAAGTACTTGACATATTGTAGGCACTCAATAAATGTTATATGTTAATAGGTAGTTAATATTGGTAGTACAGAAATAAGGTCAAATGACTTTCAAAATTTTTCTTTGCTACATTTAACAATATATATTGATATTCTGCCTTTTTTCTCGGACATTCGAACACCTAGAACAATTCCTAAACATAAAAAGTGCCTAGTAATTTTGTTATTATTCTGTGTTCTCAACTTTCTGTCTCATTATCTCTTTATACTGTAAAAATTATTGAGGATCCCAAAGATCTTTTGTTTATTTTGGTCATATCTATTTATATTTACCTGTATTGGAGGATTAAAACAAATATTAGCGCAATTAATAATAAAAATAAAACCACTATAAGCTAACATAAATGATAATCTTTCCAAAGCAAAACAGAAAGGTAGTGAGGATAATGGTTTGTTTTATATTTTTGCAAACCTCTTCAATGTGTTTGGTTTCATAGCAGGTAACTAGATTCTTATATTGGCTTTAGCATACAGTTAATGACAATGTGTAGTTTTAGTTGAAGTATAAAGAAAACCCAGCTTTTCAAAGATCTGAGTTGTAAAGACAACTATTTCAATAGTATTTCCAGGTAGTTATAAATACTCTTATTTGATACTACAGCAAAACACAACAAGTGGTAGTTTTTTAAGTTATGTACAATGTGGAATGTGAAATTAATTCTGTTACATCAAATTCCATTAGTCTATCTGTGGTCTAAATGAATCTTTTGCTCATATGTGATTTTGCAACATAATGAATGAATCATTTGGAAAATATTGGTGCAATAATTTATGTGGGTCCTCCATATGAAAAAAAAGTTCATTAGATAACTGATCACATTTGCTAGTATCATTTAGCTTAACAGTAAATTTTTTAAGTATTGTAAAGTTGACAAACTCACATTGATGAATAAAGTTTGCCAATATTCTAATTTTTTGCTAGAAAGCTCAAAGCTCAAATCTTATCATTGGCAACAAATACTGGCAGTTATTTTCCTTAAAGTGACAGGCATTCATTTTTGAGAAAATGCCTGCCAAATCCCTCTGTCTGAATAACCATAGTTGGTAGGTCTGTTTGTTGTTCTATGAAAAGTAGTTAGTGCATTACTCAATTCACAGGTGCTTTTCCTTGAGGCAACCATTGCACTTTGGTATGCAGAATTGTGCTACGTTTACTTCCCATTTTGTCATTCAAAATATTAAAAAGCAAGTATTCAAGGGTCAATATTTAATAAAGTTAGCAATTTTTTACAACATGATTAAAGACATTCTTAAGTGAGATTGGCATTTTTTTTAAAAAAAAAGTGTATGTGATAGTAAAAAGCTACCAGGACATCTTTGTGCCAGTACTGCAGGAGCAATTTTGCCTCCAATAAACTCTCTAAGCTATATATCATCTAATAAATCATTATTTTAAAAGTCTAAAACTTGCTTTTTTAAAAAAATGTTATAGTTTGTCCTGGAATTTCAAAATCATAATTTTTTAGATAAGGTTAGTGAGATGATAAAAGGCATAACTGCAGACAGCCATGAGAGCAAAGTAAAATTCCTGAGGACAAACTGGGTTAATCACTGAAACGTGTATATTTATACCCTAAATCTCTTGGGAAATTCAAAATACATGAGTATACATCCAATCAGCTATCAAAGTGAGAATGTCATCACACTTCGGGTAGCCTCTAGAAAATTCCACTGTACCCTCTTAAGAGAATAAGAGGGAAAAGGGCAAATAACCTCTTAGCATTATTATGAAAATCATTTTAACTGCATTTAAACCCTTCCTTGAAGGGGCTTAGAAGCTCCCATTTCTAAGTGTGAGAACTGCTGGTTGACATTCCCTCTGTGGCATAGAAAGTGGTACATTTTGATGTGCTAAAATAGACTTCCAAGTCCTACTTGCTCCCTTTCGTCGTGGTTAGAAATCCAGCGCTCTTCAAACCCACATTTAAGCTGAAAAGATCCTTTCTGGTCCGCCAGAAAAGAACTCTACATTACAACCCTCTTTCAGTGCAAAAGCCAGATGAAGTCACCAGGGGCCAACAGAAGCCGGAAGTAAAGCACCACACAGCCCTCAGCCACAGTGGTTCCCAAACCATTTGCGCAGGCCACCTCTCAGCGTCCCGTCATCTATCATGCTATGCCTCTCTGTGGCCCTTTTCTGAGATTTTGTTTTTTGTGTAATGTTGCTGGGCATTCTGTCCCCAATTTCCTTGTCACCCAAGTGAAGGAAGTGTTTCATCTGATATGAAGCCGCATGCCAGCACCTGTTCTCTGGGTTGATTTTTTTCATTATTTCCATTTCTCTTTTCTAGTCCTGCAGGGTCTTTTTCTGTCAACAGCGACAACAACACATCTGTACTCTCTGTGCCTGCTATTCTTTTTCATGAATGTCAAAATCCAGGGCCCGATGAGTGCCCTTGAGGCTTCAGCCTGTCACTTAACGAGTGCTTCCCTTTGGATGTGCAATTTTTTGGTTAACTGAACTTGTGGGTAGGCCTTGCTGAATATAACATTTGACATTGTCTGTGTGGGTGAATAATCTAATTTGGAAAGGGTGGTAACTTTTTACTGTACTAAAAGGCAATTATGCTCTCACTATGCAGAAGGACATCTTGTGTTAGGTACAAACAAACATCAATCTAATCCAGCACTATCCAATTTGACCTAACAACCATATAGGCACTGTGTACACATGGATTGGAATCCTTGGGGAATAAGGAAATGATTAAATTTAAAGACATAGGTAACACAGAAATATTGGAGCTGTTAACCTCGCTAGGGTAGGTGACTCTAGACTTTTCTGCCTATTAGTAAGCACAGTCCATCTAGGTATTTTTTCATCATGCCGACTGGTGGCAGTTTATATTGTGTTACGCAGAGGATCATTTACAATTATACAGATGGTTTTTAAACTCAAATGGCCTAAGTGGCTTTAGGCCTCAGGTTTCAGCAGGCATGTAGGATTTTCACCATGGTATATGACTGTAACATTTGGTACATTGTTCAGCTAAGTGTTGTTTTGATAGTGGGAAGGAGGCAAATGCAGATCTTAGCAAAAGCTGTAGGAACCTTAGTGTACTAGCCTATTAGAGCTGAGTTTGAACTACACAGTATGGCTTAGCATGGTAGTATAGGCAAAGCCAGAATAGGAATAAAACCTATAAAATGAAGATGAGGAAATCTGCCTGAGGAGACATCAGACAACCTGAAATGGAGAGACATCCTAAAAACCTTTGGGCCTCTACTCTTTTAAAATGTCGAAAGAAAAAGATGGCTGAGTATATTTACCAGATTAAAGGATATCAGAGGTATAACAACTTCATATGTAGTGCTTGACCTTGAAATGGGTCTTATACTAGTAAAAAAGTTCTACAAAGAATAATATTGGTATAATTATAAAACTCGGATAATGGACTGTGTGTTAGATAATAGTGTTAGATGCTAAATTTCCTGAATGTGATCATTATGTAAGAGCATGCCCTTGTTTTTAAGAGATATATTATCTATGCTAAAGATTTTAAAAGTGAAAGGTGGTGAATTTTACTATCTTTTTCTCTATGGTATGCCTCAAATAAAATAATATATATTATATATTTGCATAGTCTATTTAATCTTACATGCATATATAGTATATATATAATATAGATGTATAAATAGATGTGTATGTGTGTGTATGTGTGGAGAGAGAGAGTGAAGAGAAAACAAATGTGGCAAAATATTAACAATGGGTCAACCTAAAGGGTGTGTGTGTGTGTGTGTGTGTGTGTGTGTGTGTGTGTAGGTGCATATGTTTTCTTTGTAATATTCCTTGAGTTATTTTTCTAGGTTTGAGTTTTTCCCCTAGGTTTGAGTTTCTTAAAAATAAATAGTGACTAAGAAGCAGTTTTTCCCCCTACTGCCCTCCATCCCCCTATCCCCCAACTCAGAAAGGCATACTTGCCAGGGTGAATTGTGGAAAGTAATTGCTACTTTTACTCCTTTTCTAAACCTGATATCTGGCCACAAGATCTGGACCTAAAACTGTAAAAATCGGCTGAGATGCCCCTGCTATACAGCCTTTCTGACATTTTAGCTGTAAATCTTTAGTGCCAACCTTGAAAGGTAGAGCTATAACTTTCCCAAATTCAAGAATCATTCATCTTCATATGAGTACAACACATAATGGATTTTGCCCATTACACAAATTATGAACATGATTATAGACAACCGAAGTGGCACATCCTCAAAAGAGTGAAAGATTTTGATCATAAGCAAATAAAAATAAATAGGGCACCTAATTTTAAAAAATATTTTATTTGGTTAGTGTAGAGAAAAATAATTATGGCACATCCAGTACGGCCCGTATGGCTCAATGATTGGGCATCGACCTATGATCCAGGAGAGCACGGTTCAATTCCCGGTCAGGGCACATATAAGCTCAATCCCCAGTAAATGACATATAGGAGGCAGTCGATCAATGATTCTCTCTCATCATTGATGTTGCTATCTCTCTCTGTCCCTTTCCCTTCTTCTCTCCAAAATCAATAAAAATATATTTTTAAAAAAATTATGGCACATCCAAAGGATCAAACAGCATTTAAATGAGCTTTGTTTCCAAGGATCTCAATTGCCTAGAAAATTGGAGCAGAATTGGCATATTTAAAAATGCTCTTAGACTTTTAAGGAGAACTAAAGCAAAGGAACATAAATGCGTAAATGAAGGGGAACAAATGAAGACAAAGTAATAAGCTGGAAGGAGAAATTCATTTCTGGAAGAGAAATGATAAAGATACCAGAGGACAGATTATTCATAGATGAAAAAGTAAATGAGGTCTTAAAGATTAAAAGAGACTAATACATGAAGGGGAAAAGGACAATCACCCAGATCTACTTATTCTTAAAGAGGGTGTTAGAAAAAGGGGGATGTTTCTATAATCAGGAAAGAGGCATGGGGTACAAAGTAACCAACAAAAGAAAAATGGCAGATCCCCAGAGAGCAGACAGGCTGGCCAGAAAGAATGAGGTTCCTGGAAGCTGCTGAGGAATGCCCTCGTAAAGCACCCTTGGAGCCCTAACCGATTTGGCTCAGTGGATAGAGCATCGGCCTGCGGACTGAAGGGTCCCGGGTTCGATTCTGGTCAAGGGAATGTACCTTGGTGGCAGGCACATCCCCAGTAGGGAGTGTGCAGGAGGCAGCTGATTAATGTTTCTCTCTCATCGATGTTTCTAACTCTCTATCCTTCTCCCTCTCTATCCTTCTCCCTCTCCCTTCCTCTCTGTAAAAAAATCAATAAAATATATTTAAAGAAGAAAAAAAAAAGCACCCTTGGAGATTTCACAGTAAGAGCAGTAACAGGTCTCACTCCCTATAACTGAACTAGAGAGTTAAAAACTGTATAGGTTTGAGATGAAAAGATCAGCAAGTCCCATAAGAACACACAGACATTAAGAATTGCTGGTGAGCTTCAAGGTGACACTCATTGTGTGTGACATGCAGTCACTGAGGGTGTCCTGAGGAACATTGCCCCCTCCCCCCGAATTCTGAATTGCTTCTCTGAAGGTAGAAACTACTAGAATAAGACCAAGTAAAGGGGAGATTAAAATAAGAGGCAATAGGCCTAGCTGGTTTGGCTCAGTGGATAGAGCGTCAGCCTGCAGATCGAAGGATCCGGGGTTCGATTGTGGTCAAGGGCACAGGTACCTCAGTTGCAGGCTCCTCCCTGGCCCAGGCCCTGGTCAGAGCACCTGCAGGCGACAACCAATCAATGTGTTTCTCTCACGTTGATGTTTCTCTCTGTCTTTCCCTCTCTCTTCCACTCTCTTTAAAAATCAATGGAAAATCACTTCTTGGCCTTTTGGCTAAGATCAAGTGCAGTATCTATTCTTTTGTTTAAAGATCGATGGAAAAATATCCTCAGGTGAGGATTAAAATAAATACATAAAAATGAAATAAGAGACAATAATAAATTGAGTTCAGGAATGGGCAAAATATTGGTCCAATGGGATAGCGATCTCTGGGTAAAATTGTCCAGTTCAGGGAGCTAACCCTGACAGGATTTATTTCTGCACTAGTTGCTTTTGTTATACCCAGAACTAACTGACTCACTACTAGCAGAGAGAATGAAAACATTCCAAAAATGGGGAAGAAATGGCTTGATGAGTACAAGGAAGAGGCAGCACTAGGCCCTTGGGGGAACAGGCTTCAGAAAAACCAACAGTGGCTTTTCCACTGAGGATGATTATCCAGATGGAACAAAGTGAAGACTGCAGTTATCTTTCCAAAGAAGCAGGCTTCTCAAGTGTTAGCAATTCCATAGCAAGACTGTCCATGGCTAACATAGCTCAAAGCTGAAAACGCCTGCTCAAATGTAATAAGGAAGCTGTCAGGAAAGAGAGCTCAGAGTCAGTTCAGTACTGGTGCCAGAAACACAGGGCCTAAGGTAAGAGTTCTGAATATGCTGTGTGGAAAAGAGAGACACCCCAACAAAAGTGATTGGGACTGTGAGCATTGCAATTATAAAGCTGCACAGAAGAACCAAGCAATGTCTAAGACGCAATTCCTCACCAGCAGAGGACAGACTCATGGGCAGACTTTTCCACCTGTGGTAATTCACATCATTCTATAATTACTCTCCCGATGGAAGATTCCTCCCAATCAAAATTTTGTTCATGGTTTGTGCTATCAGGACAACTAGCCTGAACTGCCAATCCTCCTGAAGTCTCTTAACCTCAGAAAACTTCAAGTCTCTGCTTTACATTGATTCTAAGAATGTCATTTTGACTCTAGAAATCAAGATAACTTTTTTTTTTTTACCTGTCTGAAAGATTGAGATAGTGTAGCAAAATTTTATTTTAGAGGTTTCTGCTTCTGAACATAATTGAATAACTACTGAACCCGCTCTCCCATTGTGAACAACTATGAAACTGGACAAAATAAATGAAATGACAGTTATCAGATATTCAATAAGAAGCAGCCTAGAACCGTGATCCCTGAATAAGGGAAATGTATGAGGTAAGACCCACAGTCACCCTGGCTTTCTGTCTGCAGGTCCTGGCATTACTACAGCATTCAGAGACAGAGCCCACACAAAGCATGATAGTTTCATTAAGCTGCTGAGGCAGAGACCGGAGTGTGGAATGCTGAGCAGATAGAATGTGTGGGTCATGATGCTGGAGCACCACAAACCTACAGTGGTGCTCTAATGTCATAGGCAAATACTAAGTTAAACATCAGCTGGGAAAATCTCCTACCAGGGAACAACTACTGAGGAAATGCAAGTTGAATGGAAATTCTTGGGATCATATAGGGCAGAACAAATTAGGAGTTCCAACCAGATTAGAAACCTCAGTGAACACCTTAAAAATTCAAATGATTCTGTGGAAAATAGTGGGGCCACTCTAGTCCTAGGGTAAGGAAGGGTTACTTGTGAATCACCCTAGAAAATGTAAAAAGGATCAAGCTGATCTAGTAAATTAACTGCCTGCCAGGACAAAACACAGCATTCTTTGAAAAAGATAACATACTCAAGATTCCTTATCTCATGATATCAACTGCACAAACAATACAAAGTTACTTCTCATGCAAAGAAGCAAAAATATGTTACCTATAACCAAGAAAAAAGTACCAGTTGATAGAAACACACACAGAGCTAACAGAAATGTTGGAGTTAACAAATAATTAAAAATAAATATTTTAAGAAATGAAAAGTATAAACAAAATAAGTAAAGAGGTAGGAAATTTCAGAAAACAAATTTACACCCCAAAAACAGAAATTATACAATTGAAGAATACAATATTTGAAGTTAAAAAAATCAATAGATTAGCTTTGTAATTGATTGGGCAATGGAAAATGGAAGGTCTACAAACTTAAAGACAATAAAATATAAATGACCTAAAATGAAGCACGGAGAGCCCTGGCCCATGTGGCTCAGTGGTTTGAGCCCCATGCACCAAAAGGTCACCAGTTCAATTCCTGGTCAGAGCACATGCCTGGGTTGTGGGCTCCATTCCTGGTAGGAGGTGTGCAAAAAATTGATGTTTCTTTCTCTCTCCCTCTCCCTTCAGCTCTCTCTAAAATCAATACAAACAATATTTAAAAAGTAAATAAAATGAGGCACAGACAGAAAAAAGCTGAGAAAAAATTAACAGAGAAATCTCAAGCAGGTAAACATACATGGACTTGGAGTTACAGAAGAGACATAGATTGCTACACAAAAAGTATTTGAAGAAAGAATAGCCACTAACACATTCTAAGAAAGAATATCAAACACAAGATCTAAGAAGCTCACTGAATTCCAAGCAGAATAAATAGAAATAACTATATTATTTTTCATAAATCCTATTTCAAAGTATTTACCCAAGAGAAAGGAAGATGCATCAACAAAAACACCTGTAAAAATACGAAAGTTCATATTGGGTTTATTCATAATAGCCAAGCCTGTAAATAATCCAAATCCTATCTAATAAAAGAGAAACATGGTAATTACCCATACATCTGCTACCCTTCCCATTGGCTAATCAGGGTGATATGCAAATTAATTGCCAGCCAAGATGGCGGCCAGCAGCCAGGCAGCATGAAGCGAACATGAGGCTTGCTTGCTTCAGTGACGGAGGACTCCAACGTTCCCCGCCTGCCGCTGCCAGCCTCTGAGCTTGCAGTTTGAAACACTGTTACAAATATAGAAGCTAAACAAAACCCCAGAAACCTGCTTTCAGCCAGCCGGGATCTCAGAGCTGGAGTTGATACAGTGTTTCGATTATAGAACCCAAACAAAAGAGATACCTGCTTTCAGCAGCCGAGGCCTAAGAGCTGGAGCTAAGCCAGAGAGCTAAAGCTGGCCCAGAATAAAAAAGAAAAAAAAAAAAAGGAGTGGTTGGGAGCTTCAGTCCCCCGCCAGCCTGAAAACAGTCCTCAGCCCCTCAACCAGACTGGCCAGGCACCCCAGTGGGAACCCCCACCCTGAAGGGGGTGTGACAAGCTGCAAACAGCCATCATCCACTCACCCAGGCTGGCCAGGCACCCCAGTGGGGATCCACACCCTGATCCAGGGCACCCTTCAGGGCAAACCAGCTGGCCCCCACCTGTGCACCAGGCCTCTATCCTATATAGTAAAAGGGTAATATGCCTCCCAGCACCAGAATCAGTGGAGCAGTGAGGCCTCCCAGCACTGTGATCAGCGTGACAGGGGAAGGCGCCCCAACCCCCTGATCAGCCCTGCTCTGTGCCTGATAAGGGGGAGCTCCCCAAACCCCTGATCACCCTGCGGCTCTGTGTGTGACAGGGGGCGGCACCCCAACTCCCCAATCAGCCCTGCTCTGAGCCCGACCAGGGGCTGCACCTAGGGATTGGGCCTGCCCTCTGCCACCTGGGAGCAGGCCTAAGCCAGCAGGTCGTTATCTCCCGAGGGGTCCCAGACTGCGAGAGGGCACAGGCCAGACTGAAGGACCCCCCCTCCCCATGAGTGCACAAATTTCTGTGCACCGGGCCTCTAGTCTATATATATAAAAGCCTAAGTGACCAATACAATGAAACGACTAGAACGACCAGAACCACCAGTCGAACAGATGCTATGATGCACACTGACCACCAGGGGACAGACACTCAATGCAGGAGCTGCCCCCTGGTGGTCAGTATGCTCCCACAGCGAATCTCCCATGGCTGGCCAACCTCCTGCAGCCCCCTCCCTGCCGGCCAGTCCCTCCCTCTGGTTGGCCAGCCCCCATAGGCCCCTGGTGCTAAACCATTTGTTGATGACCTGCTTCTGGGTCAGGGTTTCATATATAGCAGAGCAGCCCTTGCTGCGATCTATTAAAAGTCAGCTCTCTACACAAGGGTTTGTCTTGCTCCTGTCCTCTCCCTTACCTGGGGGCCACCTGCCCACCATGGTGGCAGTGCAGCAGTGAGGGAGGGAGAAGGGGAGGAGGCGGGGGACCACACAGTGGTGGGGAACCAACAGTGCTGTTGATGTCCGGCATCCGTTCCTTCTACACCGGCCTGGTGACTGTCTCCTCCTCTCCCAACCCCTGCAGGGCCTTCAGGCCTCGGGCTGGGATGGGGAACCGGGGTGGATGGTGGCAGACATGGCCCCTTTCCCAGGAGGCCAAAGGCTGGCTCCCTCCTCAGGACCAGAGGCCAACCTCCCATGGTCCTTCCCCAAGGCCAGCCAACCTCCTGCAATCCCACCCCCGTCCTTCCCCCCAGGCTGATGGGCCCCAATCAGCCTGGCCCCAATCGGAACTGGGCAAGATGGCCCAGATTGTCCCTGATTGCCAGCCAGGCCTAGGGACCCTGCCTGTGCACAAATGTGCACTGGGCCTCTAGTGTCTATATAAAGAAGAATGGATTAACAACATTACAATACTAGAGACCTGGGACATGAATTCATGCATGGGTGGGGTCCCTAGGCCTGCATCAGTACCAATCGGGGACGTCTTGCCCAGTCCCGATTGGGGCCAGGCCAATTGGAGCCTGCCAGCTGGGGGGAGGGGCTGTGTGAGGTTGGCCAGCCAGCCAAAGGGAGAAACCAGCTGTGGAGAGGGACAGCAGGTGGTTAGCCGGTTGCAGGAGGTTGCCTGTGAGAGCACACGGAGCACCAGGGAGCAGCTCCTGTACTGAGAGTCTGTCCCCTGGTGGTCAGTGTGTGTCATAGCGACTGGTCCACTGGTCAGTCATCCTGGTCATTCCAGTCGTTCAGTTGTAACAGTCGTTTAGGCTTTTATATATATATAGATATTTATATACTGATATACTGGACACCAATTAAAGGTATCAACTACTTAAAATATGCTACAGTGTAGCTGAATCTCCAAAACATTGTGCTGAGAGAAAAGAGCCATACATAAAAGTATACACACTCTTTGATTTCTTTTATGTGAAGTTCTAGAACAGGCAAAACTAAGTTATGGTGAAATAAATCAGAATATTAATTGCTTTGGAGAGGAGAGGGCCTGATTTGACTGGAATGAAGTATAAAGGAATTTCGGAAGTGATGATGATATTTATTTCCTGATTGGGGCATAGTTACCTCGATGACTGCATTTGTCAAAACTCACAAAATAATAAGATCTAAGATCTGTCTATTTTAACATATGTCAATTATATTTCAATAACATATTTTTACAGAATTAATTTCAGTAAGATATTTGAGAATGTCTTCTGAAATAAACTGATATATGTAAATTGTATTGCTTCCATCAGGTGGATTTGAAGCTAATTACATATATGAGCATTGAGTAATTGACTGGGGTCCAGCTGAAGCAAGGATTTTAGCGATTTGCCAATGGTCCTGTTCTAATTGTTTTCCCCATATTTTAACAGTGTTTTGAATTAATGGATAGGAGGCTTCCTCTTATTATCTGAGCTACCCACAGCTGAGAAATTTGGCTGGCTTATTGGATGATACAATTAAGGCAGAAAAATTATGTGACTGAAATAAACACAATGAAGTTTTGGAGAGATTAAGTCTTGCATTTACTGGGAAAATAATCAATTATCCAAGAAATGGCTGGTAGTATCATGACTTCATGCTATTCATTTGGTAAGGAATATTAAATTGGCTACATATTACAAGGAAACAAATTCTATACAGGAAATGATTGAATATTTGTTCTGTGAGGAAAGAGAAAAACAGAAAGAACCATGTTACCATATAGTAAGACCCTGGTTGCCAAAAGATGTTATAAAATAATTCTGTGCATTGAGTGAGAGATTGATCAGGGCTATACTTGGCTTCCTTCAGTGATTTTATCCTTCTGTGATTCTGAGACCCAGTTTGATTTTTGTTGAGTACCATTTGTGAGTAACATACTATAAGCTCGTAAAACAGACATACCCTTTCTCTTAAAAAATATAATCTGTGACAACACTGACTTGGAAACACACTTATAAGATATTAAACACAATTAAATTAAATTTCAAAAATCAATCTATCCATATGTTACAGTAAATATTTATGTTGAATGAAAGTACATTAAAACTTGTATTTGTAAGGCATGGAGTGGAGACAGGCAGGTAGCCCATATATTTTGCATTGAAGAGGAGAGAAGGCAGAAACAGTAGCAAGAAGATTGCCTTCCATCTTTAAAAGAGCCTGAGAATAAAGCATGCGTGCGTCATATGTGCCAAATATCATTTGATGATGATGTCACACCCACCTTTCAAAATTTCCCTTTTACTACAGTGCCTAAATGTCTAGAAACTAAATATCTTGCATAATCTTGAGGAACTTACTGATATTTGGAAGGTGGGTAAAAGGAGAAGCCATTAGTTTTCAGTAGAGCAATAGATAGACACATACATTTTAGAGATGGCAAATGTGGAATTTTGCTAGCAGGTTCCAGCTGTCCTTAAAATACCCCACTTAGACTGTGGAGGGAGTTGAGATCATTAACATCTTCTCCACAACTCATTCTCTTCAGAATTTCAAAAACCAAAAACAAAAAAGCAGTAATATTTCTAATGCCTTCACTAGAAAGTTGTCTAAGCCTCTAATTGCCTATGTCCAATTCCTTCTTACTTGAAATGGTTAGTGTGATTCCTGTTTTCTTAGGCAAACCCTGACTGATCCAACCTCAAACAGGTATTCTGGGCTTCAGAATCCTTGATAATTCAGAAATTTTATCTAATTTTTAAGCACTTATTATATGCCAAGTACTAAACCTCCATTCAAATTTTGGATTTTGTTTCCTAAATGGGACCTGAATATGTTCCTTCCTTTCCAACCCATTACACCTGAATTATGCTGACAAAATATTAATAGATTTAGAACCAGATAAAACCTAATTTTAAATCCTGATTATGCCATTTGCTGGCTGTGAGAAATGAAATACACAATTTCTCTAAGCATAAAAATAATAGGGCATTTTTTTTCAGTGTTAAAGAGTATTTGCAAAGCACCTAGGGCAGTGTATGGCTCATTAGTAGGTGCCTTCTTCCTCTACCCATGTTGCACCCATTTGTTTCATTTATAGTTATGAGTTGTGTGGACTGGGTAGGAGTAACATGGTAACTGATCTCTGCCTATTGTCCTGCATCATTCAAATCTCTAGTTCTTAATGACTCCAAAGTTGCTATTCCAAAATACAGATATAATCATGATCCTCTCCTGGTTAATGACTTTCAATGTTTTCCTAAAATTTATAGCATGAAATTCCACCTCTTTGAAATCCTAAAAGACTTTTATCAACTGATCCATAGATATCTTCCTAGCCTTCTCTGCCCCTCCTTGTACATAGTTGCAATCTTAGCCAAGCCAAAATCTTATTTTTTATGAATGTGAAAATTAAGTTGATGGAACAGTCAACAGATGTGACATTAAATTCTAGCTTTCTACTTGAATAATCTTGGGGAAAATCACTTGGAGTCTCTGTGTTTCGCTTTTCTTATCTGTACAAAGAAAATAGTAATATTCATTTCTGTTCTCCTGAATTTTAAGTTAAGATGAGTGATAGTAAAGTTCTCTTGAAGTTGCAAGGTTCTATGGAATGCAAGACTAATATTATTTCCCGTTATGTTGTGATAGCTATTATTATTTATGAATTGTGATTATGTGTTGGGGGTCTGAACACTACATGCTGATCCATTTATTTGCTCAATGGCTAAACAATATAAAGAGTAGGAGAGATTTAAAAGGGACATCTGAATATTAGTATATATGGTAAGTTAAGAAGAAATTTTAATGGCAAGTTATGTTTGTCTGCTTATTATTTACCAACAGACATATTTGTCTTAAAGTTCTCAGTAACTACTGAATACAAACACTAAGGCTAAGTGAGTCCGTCTCAGCTGATAATCTTGGGAAATTTCCTCCTTTGGGGTATGTATCACATCTACAAACCATAAATATCTAAAACCTGGTTTGGAAGCTGTGATTCCCCATTGTAAAAGAAGCTCAAACTTTAGTTTGATGAGTATTCAAAAGATCAGGCTTAATAAAAGTTCATCAGTGATACATATAAATCACTTTAGATCTTAATCAGGGGTTTTTCTAAGTCTTTTAGAACAGCAAGATTCCAGAGATAAACTTGATAAGCTAACAAAACTAAATCTCTGAGAGGATTTACAAAGGGATTTATGAGTCAATACCATTACTATTGTGCTCCATCTGCAGTTGCTGAGATAACAAGAAACTTGGGATACCCAGAAATATATATATATATTTTTTAAACTAGTATTAGGAATAATACAATTAGCCAACTGACTGCCTTCCAATGTGTCTATATCAGTTTCTAGGTGCTCCTCTCAGGAAAAAAGAAAGTTCTATTGTTTTTCTCCCTAGACCTAGACAAGCACACATGCATTTAAATAAATCATCTGCTGTTTTCCTGTTTAACGTCTTTATTTGTCTCTAAATTATTCCAGGAACTTTCTCTGTGGTTTACTTTATCACTGGCTATTGTTTATGACCAGTCCTTAGTATAAAATTGGTAGCTAGAAAAAAATTCCCAGAAGTTTAAAGATGTCACACCTTGTCTTCTCTCTTACCTAGTTTCTGGTGAGAAGCCTCCTATAATCCGTATCTTTTATTCACTGTCTATAATCTCTCTTTTTATGGGCCAACATTTACTGTTTTCTCTTCTTTAGTTATCAGAAGTTTAAATATGCTCTATTGGGTATGCTTTGTTTTTTATCTTTCTTATGTTTCTCTGAGCCTCTTAATTCTGCAACTTCATATTATTTTTGGACATTTTCTCTTCAAATAATTCTTCTGCTATGTTCTCTCTCTCTAGTTCCTCTGGGGACCCCAATTATATGACTATTAAAGCATTTAGCATGATTGATTCTTTGTTCTGTTTTTGTTTACCCCACTGTTTTTCTCTCTGTAGTTCAGTTTCAGTATTTCCTCTTCATCTATATTTGGACTCACTGACTTTTTTCTCAGATGCACTGAGTCTAATGATGAACCTGGCAAATGTATTCTTCAAATTTGATATCAGGATTTTTATTTCTAGCATTCCCACTTGACCGTTTTATAGTGCCATCTCTCTGCTGAAAATACCGTTCTTGTTACACATATTATCAACCTTGTCCAGTTGATGTTTCAAGATATTAAACATAGTTGTTTTAAAGTCATTTATCAAGTTCCAACATATGAGTCACCTGCAAATATAGTTCTATTGATTATTTTTTCTCTTGACAATAGGTTGAGGAATGTGTGTCTGTGCCCGGGTCTTGAACATTTTTATATTATTATTATTGAGTACCAGACATATTGTGTAAAGATTGAGGTAAATAGAATTTATGCTTGAAAATGGGCATGCCTCTTTTTGATTAGGCTATGCATATTGGGGATTGAGTCATTCTAGTCAGGGGTTAGGCTGAATTTGGGCTTTGTTGTTGCTATGGCCACACTCCAAACAACATAAACTTCAAATTTCTCTTGGGTTTTGGTTCAATGTTTGTGCTCCATTTTCAGTTTTCTGCCATATTAATATACTTTCATCATATAGGGGATTTCTTCAGATCTTTGCCCTTTCTCTGTATCCGGTTGCTATTCCCTAGTCCAGCTTAGTGCAGGTAGGATCTGTGTGCCTGGGTTTTCCCAGTGGGGCTTCCTCTGTGTTTGTGTCCCTCCCTATGTAGCAGCCAAACTCTGGCTAGTGTCTATGGTAGATCACATGCAGGTGACAGAGTTTTGCTCCTCTCCCTGTGGTAGGAGATCTGTAATCATTACATAGCACTTGGCACACAGGGCTCTTGTCTACCACCTTCCCCTGAGTAGAGGGTTCTCTACCATACTTCCTTCAGCAGCAGTGGGCATTGGTGGTGACAGGGATTGCTGCACTTCTCCTATTTAAGACTTTTTCTCATTTGAGAGAAGAGTTTAAGCAGGAGGTGTGGCTTTCTGCCTTTCCTGTAATGAAGGAAGACCTCCTCCTCCACATTACCACTGGGGAAGCTCTCTCTGGACTCCTGAGTGGCTCCTAATCTACAAGTGAATGCAATTTTTTAAAAACTCTAGCACCACCACCACCCCCCACCCCGCCCTAGTGCTCTTCCTCTAATAAGGAGGACACATTCTGAGAAATGCATCCTTAGGAAATTTCATTCATGCTTTTAGTAGAATATATCTGATATGTCTAGGTTGCTTATTGTACCTACTCTAGTTCATCAACAAGTAAACTTACCAAAACCCAGACGGTACAGCCTACTACATACACACCTAGACTATACAGTATACCACCATCACATATATAGCTTGTTGTTGGCCAAAGCATTGTTATGGGGGACATGACTGTACTATAATATCAGCCCATACTTGAATTTTTTTAAAGCACATTTCTTTTTTACTATTTATAGGACAGCCACAGCTTTCTCCTCTTGTCTGCCACCGATGATCCAGGCCAAGGGTCAGAAATAATTGGTAGTACTGAAATGTAACTCTATTACTTTACTTTAGATAGCTTTGGTGGTCATTCGTAGTAGCATCATAACTGTGGGTCCAGGTTTTTTGTTTTGTTTTTAACACAGAATTCTTCTAAAAACTGTGAAAGTATTTCTTGTTTTATTTGTGGCAATGAAGTGAAATGTGGATTTATGAGAAAGGCGCATGAGCTTCTTGGTGTGAAATCTTTCAGAACAATACTTAACAGTTACAGTTTGTTATTCTCATTGTTTACCTGAGAAAGAGTGAAAATAATAATCTGAATAGTGAATGCCTAAAGCCTTAAAACCTCTGGTCTTCCAGAATAATCACACTCCGTTAACATGATAATGAAGTAAGGATCTGAACTCATGTGGCAAAGAAAGGGTTAGCAGCAAGCCTACAATATCTGTGAAATGTTTTCTCTCTTTCAGGAACACCTGGGAAAGAACAAGCTGCACTGGTCAAAGTTCCTTGCAAACTCACCAGCAGAAAGATAATAGAGTCCTTAAAGGTGAAATGCTTTTAGCAGAATATATCTGATCTGTCTCGGCTACTGATTGTACAGACCCTAGGAGTTCATAGATATCAGAGACAGATCCACGAAAACTATCACATAAACTATAATAAATGCAAAAAGTAATCATAACCAAATGGGTTCTTCTATAACAAGTGATGTTCTGCATATATTGCTTAGAACATCACATATTTAATCAAAACCAAAATAGGTCCTAATAAAGCTAAAAAGCTGCGTGGTCATCTCGAGCCTCTCCAAGAGAGAAGAAATGCATTGCTTATATCTTTATAATTACTATTGAGTAAAATATCTGATTCTTGTGAGTCAGCTTTCTTTTTAAACTCAATAGATACCTCTGATTTCAAGTATAAACGTGTTTCCCTATGCAACAATGCCTGCTTCTGCCTGGTCAAAGTCTAAGCAAGAACCACTGAACCAAAAATCAGAATTCATGTTATTTTTTTAAAAAATTCATGTGAATTTTTAAACCAATTTAGGGAGTTTTCATTTGCCATGAGTTTTGAAATACCACTGCTTAATCGATGGTGTGACTGACATGTGGTAGAAATCCCAGAAAACCAAAAATGTCTATGCACATATGCAAATACAACCACAAAGAAATATTTCATATTCTTGAAAAATATGTAGAACAAAGAACATCAAAATAACAATAGTGGATTTTCCTTAGGTATAAGATATGTTTGGCTATCTTTGCTAGATCATTGGCCTGCTTTTAATAATAGCAGCCACAGAAAATGAATCTATGTAATAGGCATTGTGTTAGGCATTTATTCTTTATGATTTTATTATGTCAAAGATAAATAGACAAAAAAAATTATATCTTTGGGATGTTACTCAGGGCTCAACTTACACACAATCAATGCTAGCCTTTGCCCATCTAGGTCCTATTACCTGGTTCTCCATAATTTTGATATTATATAGGCCTTCATCAGGATTGGCTCAGTCTGAATGGGATGAAGTCTGCAGATTAAGGTTATCTATTTTATGGAGCAGAGGAAGAGAGTACCTAGAGCAGGTACTAATCACCAAACCAAAGCAAATGAGACTTAAGTAATGTAAAATTAAAATTAAGATCTATCTCTATATATGTTAAATTTTTATGTTTTTAAATAGGATGGCTTGTTTTCATGCCCATTGGCCTGTATTTCTTTGATTGATCAATGTACTTAACAATGAGCTTTCCTTTAATTCATTACCTTATATGTTGGTTTGAGTATTGGATACATATAGTTCTCATTATTAAAGAAATTTTATTTAAAAATTTTTAAGTGCTTTTGTTTTTATGTTTTTCAACATAATGTTTTTTAATATATCGCATATAAATTTGTAAGACCCTCTAAATTTAGTAAATGTTTGTTTTTAAGTCATTCATTTCCAAACATTCACACACACACACACACACACACACACACACACACACGTTTATTTTACAAACCTCTCACACCCTAACCTCCACTTCTTAGTTCCTGTTTCCATACTTTTTTTTTCACTGATAAAATTCAAGTTCTTCAAGTATCACAGAAATAAATCATAGAGACAGACCCATTGGTATTGAACCTGTCTCAAACACCCGAGAGAGGTGATGAAGGAGGAATTATCTGTAGAAAATACAGAAGTACAGCCAAAAATGGATTCTTAATGCGGCCTCCCTTCCAGAGTGGCTGTGCCTATGCTAAGTAAGCATTGTGACGTTCTCTGCTTTCTTACTTAGTGATTGGACTTAATAGGAACACCCCACAATAGTTTCTAAGCAGCTTGTTTATCAGAAAGATCAATAATATTTTAACAATTGGGCTGGAAAAA
>NW_006295460.1:506207-506654 GCF_000327345.1 Myotis davidii | reverse complement strand
TTTGGGAAGGATTCTAAAGAAGGATTAGGTTTAATAAAAATAAACATTGTTAATATTAATGATATCTCCCACAGGAACCAGCATGGGAATACAAGCAGCCATGCCACACATTTTCAATAGCTTTCTTAAAACTCAAAACAGTTATTCCAATAAACTAGATTTCTTGTCAACTCAAGGACCAAGATTAACACAACAACAACAACAAAGATTTATATTACTTAATATTAGGCTCTCCTACCTGGCCAGGAGAAATTTCTTGTCAACTCAAGGACCAAGATTAACACAAGAACAACAACAACAAAAAAGATTTATATTACTTAACATTAGGCTCTCCTACCTGGCCAGGAGAACCCTGACATAGTCATAGGCAATTAATGGTAGTCTCTTTGCATGAACCTAATAAATTATTGAAGCTATTTAATCTTTTTAAAAAAATAGGAACGGAAT
>NW_006295460.1:471809-505915 GCF_000327345.1 Myotis davidii | reverse complement strand
GAAAAATGGCACATTTTAGTATGTGAACAGAGACACTGTGGACTCCATATTATAAATGCTAAATGATCCCAAAAGTTCTGGCTGACACGTTTGCCTTGTTAACATTCATTGACTCATCCATTTATTTATTCAACAAATATCTGAACACTGACTAAGTGCCAAGCAGTGTGCTAGATGGTGATGATGCAATGGTGAATAAGACAAATGTGGTTCCCTTGTTTTCTGGAACTAACATGGGACTACTAGAGAAACAAGGATTAGTCAAGTAATTACAAAGGTGGGTATTGTTGCAAAGGACATACAGCAAGTAACAAAGACATGCTAAGAAGATCATAATGGGAAGTGTTAATTCTGTGAGATTAGAGAGTGCTAACGCCCAAAAGGTCTGTAGTAGCTAAATACATGAAGTTGTAAAAGTGGTAAATATTGTCTAAGGAAAATATTTTCTACATGAGAAGTGAGGATCTGAAATGGTCGACTTAGCTAACTAAGTGTTAATTCTGTGAGATTAGAGAGTGCTAAAGCCCAAAAGGTCTGTAGTAGCTAAACACATGAAGTTGTAAAAGTGGTAAATATTGTCTAGATGAAAATATTTTCTACATGAGAAGTGAGGATTTGAAATGGTTGACTTAGCTAACTAAGCCAGTCAGCCTAGATTTAAAGAAAATAAAGACAGATGAGTAGGTTAATTGAAAGCTGAATCACAGGCAGCTTCATAGCCTAACTTTTCCCTCTGTTCAACCCTGTTTCCTTATCTTTCTTTCTAGAAGTGGCGAAACCAAGTGCTCTCTCATAAACCTCTTGCAGGGTAATCTCTGAGCTGTGGGTTGAACTGTGCCCACATATGCTGAAGTCCTAATCCCCAATGCAATCCCCAATTTAGGAGGTAATTAAGGTTAAATGAGGGCTTTAGGGTGAAGTCCTGCATCAATAGTATTAGTGGCTGTAAAGGAAAGAGAGGGTGAGAGAGAGATCGTTTCATGTGCATGCACACAGAAATACTCATGTGAGCACATAACAAGAAGATAGACACTTGCATGCCAAGAAGAGAACTCTCACAACAACCCAATGACTGGTTGACATGGAGATTGAAAGTCCTCACCAACTCTGAAGGGCATTCTCCAGTTTCAGAATTCCTAGAGGGCCAGCTGATGCCTTTGATGAGAGACGCAGCTTCATAGCCTAACTTTTCCCTCTGTTCAACCCTGTTTCCTTATCTTTCTTTCTAGAAGTGGCGAACCCAAGTGCTCCCTCATAAACCTCTTGCAGGATAATCTCGGAGCTGTGGGTTGAACTGTGCCCACATATGCTGGAGTCCTAATCCCCAATGCTATTAATTTAGGAGGTAATTAAGGTTAAATGAGGGCTTTAGGGTGAAGTCCTGCATCAATAGTATTAGTGGCTGTACAGGAAAGAGAGGGTGAGAGAGAGATCGTTTCATGTGCATGCATACAGAAATACTCATGTGAGCACATAACAAGAAGGTAGACACTTGCATGCCAAGAAGATAACGCTCACAACAAACTGGTCATGCTGCACCCTGATCTCAGACTTCCAGCCCTTAGAACTGTGAGAAAATAAATTTCTGTTGTTGACCAGTGGTCGGCAAACTCATTAGTCAACAGAGCCAAATATCAACAGTACAATGATTGAAATTTCTTTTGCGAGCCAAATTTTTTAAACTTAAATTATATAGGTAGGTACTTTGTTATTAACTTAATTAGGGTACTCCTAAGGCTTAGGAAGAGCCACACTCAAGGGGCCAAAGAGCTGCATGTGGCTCCCGAGCCGCAGTTTGCAGACCACGGGTTTAAGCCACCTAAACTGCATTACTTTGTTATGGCAGTTGGAGTTCACCCCACCTCACCATCCGAGTCTCAGGAAACCCCACCTGTGACAGTGTCCCTCTGTACAACCCTGACTACGCAACCACAATTCCTTAGACTCAATAAAAATGATACAACCCAATGAAACAAATAACTATAGATATATAACGATTCCGATTATGCTTCAGTGCTTCCTGAGTTGAAACTCAAGCGTTCTATTTCGAAAGTATCTTCTCAGCCTGAATTACTCTAAGAAGATAACTGCCTGCTGAGCACAAAGCTATTCATCATATTCATGACTTTGGGAGAGTCTGTCGCTGGTCCCCACATTTCTGACAGGTGGAAATGCAGAGGTTGTCATGTCTAGCATGTCATGTCTCCAGTGGTGTTGAATCACTTGAAATTCCAAACACCTACACTGTCCCCCCTAAGGCTTCTTACCATCAGGATTCCAGGCACTGCAGAGCTGTGACAGGAGATAAGGAGGGCCCCAAACCAAGAAAATAACAAATAACTTCGTAGAAGCCTCTGAAATTTAGCATTTCTGACCAAAGCTTTGTCCGTTCGAAGCAGAACTCAAGTTCTGTACTCCAAATTATTAGTGGTGGGTAAGGTTTCTATAAGAATGCAGGAAAACATGAATCTTGCTTTATGACAGTGATGGCGAACATATAACACACGTGTCGGAGGTGACACGTGAACTTATTTTTTTGGTTGATTTTTCTTTGTTAAATGGCATTTAAATATATAAAATAAATATCAAAAATATAAATCTTTGTTTTACTATGGTTGCAAATATCAAAAAATTTCTATATGTGACACGGCACCAGAGTTAAGTTAGGGTTTTTCAAAATGCTGACATGCTGAGCTCAAAAGGTTCGCCATCACTGATAGGTCCTATGGAGATTTTTTAACAAATACTAGTGGCTGGGTCCCACTCTTAATGATTCTGACTTAAATGATATAGATGTGGCTTGGACATCAGCAGTTTTTAGAATCTCTCCAGGTAATTCTAACATGCAGCCAAGGGTGAGAACTACTGCTATGGTTGCTCCTACATTGACTTCCAGTAGCTCAGCCAAGACTTCAGAGATCTAGACACCTGTGAAGACTGGCTGGGTCCTCAACCTCTAAGAAGCTCTTCATTCCTAGATGTGCTCTGTTTCACAGTTAGCTCTTCCCAGGTTGTTAATGGGCCTAACTCCAGAAGATACTCATTCTCTTTTTTCATAGGTTCCCGAGTTTAGGTTTAAATAACAATCCCTTGGCATTTAAATAACTTCTCAGCTTCTTCCACATCATAGCCTTCTTAGACCCTGATGATCACATGAATTTTTCTCTGCATGATTCCCAACTGCAATCTACAGAGAACTCTGATAATTCCCTGATTAGAAATGGTGAATTTCATTATCTGGATACTGTCCTTAATCTATTACCAACACTTAAAAATCTTTCTCATTAAAAAAAAATTAATTGCTAATCAGAGTTCTTTGCAGGAAGATTTTATAATGAAAAGAAGACTATACCAGGATCCCGGGATACAATTCTGGTTCTGCCCCTTATTAATCATATGGGATATCTGGCAAGATAGTTAACCACTATTAATGATAGTTTATCATCATTAAAGTAGAATGGTCTATATTTATCTCATTGGGTTGATATTAGACTCACAGTATGATTATGTGATTATGTAATGGTTTACAAAATCTCTTTAGGTGTGTGTGTGTGTGTGTGTGTGTGTGTGTGCGCGCACATGTACATATATTTAGATGTATAATCCACTGGAGCAACCAATATATTTGTTGAAGCAAAATATTTCAACAAATGATTTTCTTGGGGAGAGTAACAACACATAAATAGGGATGCTCTCCCTGGCATAAAGATGTCATATATACATATATGTAGTATTAATTCTTAAGACCAGCTGGTCTTTCAAAAATATACGGGGCAGGGGGGCAGGGAAGGACATCCACATAAGTTTTAAAGAAATTTCTTCTTGAACATATTTTATATGTCAGAACCTAGGCAGTTATTTAAATAAATGATCTAAATAAGTATATAGATCAAGCCTGTGAGATAGGTATTTTTTTACTTCCATCTTTTGCAGATGAAAAAATTGAAATTTAAATATGAATTTGAATTTGATCAAGGGCATGCTGTTAGTAAGTCATGGAGCTGATATTTGAACTCAGAACTTTTTGGCGTGCCAGTAAAACCAGCACAGTTGGCTTGGGTTGCCAAGCCATAAATAATAAAAACCAATTAAGCAGTACCCTTGGGCTGGGAGGGGAAGATGGCAACATTATGCAATGGGAAACCTTCCATTACAAATGTGAAATCTAGCAAAAGAAGGTACTCACTGTTGGGAGCCAATGGTTGGGGGGAGGCAGAATTGCATGGGAGGGGGATAGGCCACTTGGGTAACTGAAAGGAGATTGAACAGAAAGGCTATTAGGAGAGATGGCAGGTTGTTTTGGAGGGCTGTACCTATATACTACTGCAATGGTTATCAAGCTAGAGGACTTGTTAAAACACTGATTGTGGGCTCCACTCCCAGAATTCCTGATTCTGGGTCTAGGTGAGGCCAGATTTGCATTTCTAACAAATTTCCAGTGAAGCTAATGTTACTGATCTGTGGATCACATTTTGAGAATCACTGTAGTAGAGACCCACACCTGTTTCTGACAGGATCATTTAATCTCTTGGAGGCCCAGGTCACTGCTCCACAGATTATCACAAGATTTTAAGAGTGTGAACAATGCAGCTAGACTGTCTTGTTTCTAAAGGCACTTACCAGGTGGTTGATCTTGAGCAATTTAACTTATTTGTGCCTTATTTGAGATAGGTAGGTAGGTAGGTAGGTAGGTAGATGATAGATAGATAGATAGATAGATAGATAGATAGATAGATAGATAGATAGATAGATAGACAAACACAGAAAACTATAAGCTAGCTATCATCATGCAACAGCACGGCAGGAATATGGTATGGTGGACACAGTGATGGCCACCCAATCCTTCTTCAAAGAACACTTGTTGCTAAGCTGAAGAGAGTGCTGCCAGCAAGGACTGCCTCAGCTGCAGAGAGCCACCTGACTCAACGTCATGCCCTCCTGGCCAGCAATGTCCAATGACTGTGGAGGCAGAGATGCAAGTATTCGGTCAATTTGGCCCAGTGCAGGCCAATTATGAGCACCACTTGAGTCCAGAGTTTGCTATGTGGTCAGCTGATGCTGCTCAGTCTGCATCACAGCTCAGCTCCTCCCTTAACCCCTTTGCTCAAAATTGCTTTCTTCCTTCTCTTTCATAGGATTTTGTTCCAAGGACCTTCCCATCTGAACATACTGTGAACTAAATAAACGACATCTCAGAATCTGCTTCTTGGAGAACTCAACCGGCAACATTGCAAACCCTTTGAGGCAAAGGGAGCGAGATTTGGATGAGGAAGCACAACATAAAGTCAAAACCCTCAGACCTAGTTCTTAGGTTTGGTACCTAATTATATAATATTTTCCAGTGAATATTAGTAATCATTCATTGCTACTTAGTATGTGCCATGGATTATTGCATTTAATCATCAGGAAATCCAGGGTTTTACCCCACTTGTCTGGGGACAGTTTTTGCACGTCCTGGAAGAGGGCACATCTTTAAGAGACACTGGGTGCCCTCTGGAGATATATCCTCATGATCAAAATAGAGAGCTAGGGGTAGGAGGCCTGCAGATGCAGGTTGGCCAGGAATAACTCTGAGGAATCTGGAGCTCATGGTTGGTCAGTAATAAGGAGCTAACCACAAGAAACTGTTGGCAGATATCACAGATTGTGACTGGAGAGGGTGCTGCAGGGTGGTCAGAGGCTGAAAGAAGGGGAGTCCTGGGTATGTTTCCTCCAAACATTGTTGAAGCAAGAGAAAATTCATGGGGGCACGTGCTGAAATTACCAGCCTTGTTATGATTACTTAGGAAGTTATTTTAATTACTTTCCCATCCTATTTTATTAGCCATCATGTTCTTGGTTCTGCATCTGTGATCTTGATGCCTTCTGCCAGGCCTCTGGCTATGTCCCATCACTGCTCTATCTAAGGCAGTGATGGCGAACCTATGACACGCATGTCAGAGGTGACATGTGAACTCATCTTTTTGGTTGATTTTTCTTAAATGGCATTTAAATATGTAAAATAAATATCAAAAATATAAGTCTTTGTTTTACTATGGTTGCAAATATCAAAAAAATTCTATATGTGACACGGCACCAGAGTTAAGTTAGGGTTTTTCAAAATGCTGACACGCCGAGCTCAAAAGAAAAGGTTCGCCATCACTGCTCTAAGGGGTGAGAAAATACCTAAAGCCAGACTGCCATTTTTGAAAAAAATCTCCCCTAGGAGACAAGCACATTTCAAGTACTATTTTGAGCTAAATTTTTGATTTCAGCAATAAATCTCCTTAAAATTTATGAAAAAATGTGGCTTAGTGAAACCATTGAAAATCCCATAAAATTGATCCTACATGAATAAGCAGTTGCAGCTTTTTGTATCCAGTTTAACCCACATGGAAAATGTTAACGCACCATACCAACAACATAATTCAGCATTAATTAGCATGGCAGTTACCATGGAAATGTGCCAAACACAGGTGGTTTGGCAGTGTGTGTGAGGAGCTCCCAAAGGAAGAAAGTATTAGTGCCCCATTTTGGTGTTTAAATTTTTCATACAGTCAACCAATTTAAAGAGATGCAGCTGAAACAGACAACAGTGTGGTGATAGCCAGAGGGAAAGGGGTGGGGAAAGGTGGAGGAGGGCAAAGGGGGGATAGGTAGTGGTGGAAAGAGACTTGACTTTGGCTGGTGAACGCACAATGCAGTATGCAGACGATGTGTTACAGAGTTGTACACTTGAAACCATTATGGTTTTATTACCAATGTCACCCCAATACATTCAATTAAAAAAGAAATAAAAAAGAAACAATAGGTAACCATTGCTCTTCAGCAGTGAATAATGAAGTATGGTCCTCAATCACTTGCATAGGATCACCTAAGAAGCTGCTAAAATTCAGATTCCTGGGCCCCCTTTTTGTCCTATAAATCCCTAAGAAGGGTTATAATAAAGATAATCTAATTTTTTTGATGAGCATCCTCTGGGTGATACTTATAAAACTGAGAAATTTTGTTATAGAGTTGGACTAATTAAGCAACCTGATTTTAAAAGTAAACAGTAGAAACCTAGAAAAAAATCAGGTACATGTGCCCAAAGACACATGGTTACCTAGTGACAATGTCCAATCCTTCTTGCGTATTTTGAACTCACCTGTGTTCAGAAACATTTGATAAGTATGTATATGACTAGCGGTCTTTCGCTCTAATAGGAAATAATAAATAAGTGAGGTGTATGTCAGCTTCTCAAGTAGCTCAGGAAAGTCAAGCTTAGGCAGACAGGCAAGACGTGTAAAAATGAACCAGAGATACACTTAAGGCAGTCTGAGATGAACTACCTTTGTAATTCTGAAAAGTCCTATCGGAATTCCGAAGAGAGAGACAGAACAGTGCAGGCTGGGCTGTCTTGGAAGTCTTCCTGGAGGAAGAGATATTTGACTAATTTTTTAGGTAAAAAGAAAAATAGGAAGAGTAGTATATCCTACATGTGGGGAATAAAGAAGAATAGTGGTATAGACTTAGAAATCAGGATGAAAATGTGATGAGTTACTTTAAAAATTTTACCAATTATTTACCTAAGAATATCAGTTTTCTCCTTTGTTTTCTCATCTGTAAAATGTGAGCATTGAATGCGATCATGTATGAATATGTATAACAAAAACTTAGGCTCCTAATGGGATATCAACAAATGCTAGTCCTACCTTCTCCTTCTCTTTTAAGATAGCAAACAGACATAATGTGAAACTACATTTTTTTTTCATGTACCATATGCCAGAAAGAAGATAGCCTACCAGTCATCATCATTTTCCCAAATGTCTTTGAAAAGGCAAACTATTTCATTACTTTTAAAATATTTTAATAGTATAACTAACTATGTGTCAGAATTACCATCTTCAAAACTTAGATGAACTTGACTTCTGGAATAATTCCTTCAAGACTCAAAGTTAAGTGATAGAATGTAACAAAGACAGTCTAGTACTAAAAATGTTTATTAAATAAATGGCATATATAAAGTGACACCTAATAATTTTTTTACATAGATATATGAAATCTTTTAATCTTTGGCATTTTCTGATTCTTATAGAGTTCCCTTAACCACTTCAAGTATTTGTTTTCTTTAGATTTACTATCAGATCCTTCACTGATAAGAAGATCCTGGGATCTACAAATTAATAACAGGTCAGCCACTGGTAAAACCTTAGGGGGCACACCTGTACTGATCAGACCACTCACACCCCCACTGCCAGGTAGCCAGGTGTAATAAAAAGTGCAGAGATGGTGAAGTCAAATAGAACTTGGCTTGAAACCTGCATCTGCTAAACCTCCTGGCCATGTGACTCTGATCATAGTACTCAAACTCCCTAACATTCAGGTGCAATTGTGTGAGAAAAGGAAAATAATATATGTGTTGCAGGGTTGTGTTACCAGGAACCATTCCTATAGTGCAGTACTATTTGAAGTACTCAATAAATATGTGCAAAAGATATAGAGAAGGTGGGGGTGTGAAGAGATAAAGAGAGAGACAGAGATAGAAAGACTGTAGTCAAGGCACTTTGGGGACCTTTGGAAATGTAGAAGGCAGAAGAGAGCATTTATGAAATTTTAGAAAATTTTCTTGATAACACTGACATTGCATACATCAAACCATGGAAGTTAAACAAGGATTCAGCTAATGTAAGCCTTTCTGAGAGACAGGACATTTCACAAAGCATTCTAAGAGCCCTAGTATTGCAATTCTTTAACTAGGCCACCGCCTTCTGACACCATGGCAACGTATATACCAAAGGGATTGGAGGAGAGGTTGCTGATGCTTATCTGGAGGGGTTGGAGTGCTTTGTCTCCTTAGCTACTCCGTGATCCACAGCAACAAAAAGAATGTCCAGGTTTGAGATTTACAGATACCAGGTTACCTAAATTTTATTTTATTTTGCATCAGTAGAAAAAATATACTTCTCCCAGATGACAATTTTGTTCACAAAGAGCAATGACTGGCCTCACACGCAGATGCCTTAGCCAAGGAATTCTAGGTGATTAAGGGAAATGAGGAACAAAGGAAAAACAGGGCAGGGTAGAAAAAACAAATCCATTAGGGCCATCCATAGCTATTTCAGAAGAGAATGTCACCCGGTGGGGTGAGGATCAGGGCTCAAACTCAAACACATTCTGCCCCTTCATATTTCTATCCAGTTAGAATATTATGATTAATATTCATTCGACTAATTGAATGTTATTTAGTACAATCATTTGGTCTCTGCAAGTTAAACCCATTAAAATTCTTCTAGGTAAATATGACAATGAAATATGTGTAATTCCTAGACTATGAGACAAAATCTATATACAGGGGTTGGCAAAAGTAGGTTTTCAGTTGTGAGTACACTAAGCAGAGTTCATTCTTGTATTATTATTTATTTAATTATTGTATTATTTTCCATACAAATAACTGTAAACCTTTTGCCCACCCCTTGGTTCTTTTTGTTTTCCAAGAACCCATTCTAGAAGCTTGAATCCCAGAAGGCTAAAATCATTCCCTAGATACTTGAGTCATAGTAAAATAGCCTTTTGTTATTTCA
Source organism: Myotis davidii (assembly GCF_000327345.1). Taxonomy (NCBI): domain Eukaryota; kingdom Metazoa; phylum Chordata; class Mammalia; order Chiroptera; family Vespertilionidae; genus Myotis; species Myotis davidii. The sequence goes on along the minus strand of NW_006295460.1, from coordinate 496,373 downwards.
TCCAAGGCATCTATAAAACATTAAGGACTTTTAATTAAAAAAACAAATTCTAATAAATTTGGGGTGATGTCTTTATAGAACTTAATTATATGCAATTAACTTTTACCTTATTATAAAATTACTAGAGGACCGATGCATGAAAATTTGTGCAAGAGTAGGCCTTCCTTCCCCCAGCTGCTGACACTGGCTTCCCTCCGGCACCCAAGACCCAGGCTGCTTCCCACCTCCGGCCACCCACAGGCACCCAGGATCCGGGCTGGTTTCCCTTGGGCCGGCTTTGTTAGGAAGGACATCAAGAATGACATCCGGAAGACGTCCGGTTTAATTAGCATATTACCCTTTTATTATTATAAATTATTTTCTTTGTTTGATCTTTCCTCTGAAACAGCCTGGCCTAGAAATCTAACAAAGATTAAACAAACATTTCCCCATCAGACACCTTGGGAGGACATGCCCATAGAACTAAACAGCTGATCACTGTGGCGCTTCTGAGCTGCTCTCTATCCCAAACTGAGATGGATTTTTCATACCTCTAACTCTCTCCAGGTCTGCACCAGAGCATCACCATGGAAAGTTACAGATGTGCTTTTTAAAGGATGTATTTATAAGGCACGAATGCTCAGCACAGGAAACTCAGCACTCTTGTCCGGCAGGAAGCCTCAGGTATCTGTCCACTCAAAGCAGCCACACCCTCCACATCACCCCGCCTCTACCCCCTCATATCCCAAGAGGCATCTGGAGGGGGAGATATATGGGAGGATAGAAGTGAGTAGATTGCCATTTAGAGCAGCCCCCTCAGAGAATGAATTTGTACACTGAACAATAAGCGCTGCCCTGCTCTGTTGCTCAGAGCCATGAGTAATGGATGGTGTGGGCTGCACTGCAGACAGCCTGCTCAAGTCCCGACTATTGAGCATGGAAATTTATGTATTACCTTTCAGCATGCCAACTTCTTATCTGCCCAAGAGAATTTCCTTTTGAAAGCATACAAATGGAGTTAATAGAGTCAGAGATAGAGTCTGTTCTTTAAGCACTGTGCTCCCTTTTATCCTGATGATACAAAAGTTTCCTCTCCTTAAAAAAAAAAAAAAAAAGCCACATTTAAGTAGTGGGGTTTCAGGTAACTCCCTGGATTGAAGTTACTGCAAAAGTCACTTGGATAATCTGTCCTTAATTATCCTTTTTGTTATGAGAGGGGAAAATAAAAGAACAAACCAGTTGAAAAGCATCTTACCTGGGACTGTGAACTAGTGTATAAGTCATAGCTCTACCACTTTGCTGGGTGACTCTGTGTAAGTCACTTAACCTCTCTGATTCTCTATCCACAAAATAAAGGACCTGGAAAAGCTGGTTTAAGATTTCATCTGTCCATGTTCTACTAACTCGAATTTCACCCTTAACCCCATTATTGTTCATTCTTCTTACGTTAGCAAAAACAGTGCTTTACTTTGTGCCATTGAATAATATTATATATTCGTGCTTGAATAATTTAAATATTTCTTACAGTGAACTAGATGTTTTTAAAGTGACCACATAACAGATGAGAAAACCGGAGATGCTAAGCAATTTGTTTGATGTTATGTGGCCAGTAAGTGGCCAAGATCTGTAATTTTAGTCCCTAGGCTCTATCACTTCTCTTCCTTCTGAACAGTTAGTGCATGCTATCTCTCTCTACGTAATGTCTTCTAATAGTCTGGGCTAATTGTACAGACATGTTTCTGTGGGCTGAGCAAAAGGGAACACTACCCAAGCATAGGCGTATTATCAACTGTTATGATTAAGCTTTCAAACTGTCCACCAGGAGGAAAATGATTCCCCAGGCTCTGCAAATATAGCAAGAACTCCAGAAGCCATATTTATATCTATACCATCTACTACCTATAATATCTATACATATCCATATCTATTTCTATCTTGCTATCTTTCTATCTATCTATTTCCTTAATTTTTCTGTTGTAGAAGTGTCTGCAATATCCTGGAGAGTTCATCATGACAATTGACTTAATAAATATTCTTATGTGAACCTATGTAGAATGTTTAGAAAAGATACTGATGTTTGAACTCCCAGAATCAAACCCAGTCATTTAAGAAGAAATATTTTGACTATCATAAAAGGTGTTACATTTTTATTAAAGTTAAAGATTCTGCCATGTAAAAAATTTCAGAAAACATTTTAGATTATTTATTTTTAAAAATACTTTAATAAACTAAATAGTATTTTCCCCCCCACAAAGTTATGGGAAGATAGTAGACAACTGATTTAAACCTGTATTAATAATGATAATTACCAGGGGAGAAACAAATACTGCCAGCACTAATAAGAATTAGGCTCTTAACAGTAATTCAGTAGATGAGTTGCAATGCCCCAAATCCTGCTCTAATAGACACATATTATCCCCACTCTTACCAGTTCACTCCCAATGCATAGCACAGCGCAGGGCTTTACTAGGTCAGAAGTATAGACTCAGACTTGCAAGAAAATCAGTGAATTATTTCACCTATATAATAAAAGGTTAATATGCAAATTGACCGAATGGCAGAATGACCGGCCGCTATGATGCACATTGACCACCAGGGGCAGACACTCAATGCAGGAGCTACCCCCTAGTGGTCAGTGCACTCCCACAGGGGCCGCACCGCTCAGCCAGAAGCTGTGCTCACAGCTGGTGAGCACAGCTGTGTTGGCGGGAGCCTCTTCCGCCTCTGCTGCAGGCAGGCAGTAAGGAGTGAGGGGTCCCAGACTGTGAGAGGGCCCAGGCCCAGCTGAGAGACCCTCCCCCGCCATGCACAAAATTTCGTGCACCAGGCCTTTAGTAATTAAATAAAGGTACTGGATTCCCTTTAATACTTTGTTGTTGTTGTTTTTACTTTCTATTGTACTTGTAAATTCTACAATGTTTATCTTAAAACTAGATATATTACATTGGATTTCTCAATAAGAAAATACTGATTTTAGAAAGTATCTATTTATAAACAGACCAAAAGAATGAAAATTATCTTCATAACTTTCTCACTTTTTATAACTTGTGAAGAATGTGCGAGCCTATAAACTTTACTAGTATAATGGCAGGGACTGTTGTCAATTTGGTTGGTTGATGTCTCAGTGTCTAGAGTGGTGCCTGGCACACAGTAGGTACTCAGAAATAATCATTGGAGCATTGAATAAATAAATAGTATCAGCAACATAAGATTATTTCCTTCTGAGTCATTTTGTGCCTAGTAACCAAGTACAGATTTGCTCTATTTAGAATTATCTTGCTGTATAAAAATAAAGATGAATCTGCTTGGCATTTTGGTGGACTGCTGTTACCAAATCCAAATGACCATGTTACCCAGGTGCTAATTCTTAAAAGTCCCAGAACAGTAGACAAAATTGTTCCAACGTTACATTCTCTCTGGCAATGCATAAAGTAACTGGTAGCTTCTCTCAAGAGAATACTCTAGCCAGGCTCATTTAGGTAGAAATAACAGAACTCATTTCTACCAGCTTAAGGAAATAAAGGTTTTTATTGTCCAGTTCCAGAGGCAATTTAGAGCAGCCCAGGGCAGGGTGTATAAGTCATTTGCAGGTTCTAGAATCAGAGCCTCTGTCTCTTTGGAAATGTGGGGTTTGTTCTCTCATCTCTGTGGAAATGCTTTAATTGTTTTCTCTCAGTCGGGTGGGCCCAGGGGCTATCCCAGTACCAAGCACACAATGGGTGTGCTGTAAATATTTTTGAATGAATGAATAAATGAATGGCATATCTCTACTTCTCCATGAATATGGAGAGAAATGACTGCGTGGAAGGGTTTTGGATTCCAGCACTGCTGACTGTCAATTTATATCTCTCCTTCATAGATTAAAATTCTTAAGAAAGAATCTGGCTGACTCAACTTGGCAATGGATTGACTCCTTCTTGGGCAAGGGTCTCTTTTCTAATCAGCTCTTACTAGGGAGCCCTTGCCCACTAACAGGGATGCAGACTCTCAGGAAGGGATGCATTGCCTGAGCAGGTTTTCAAAGAAATCTGTTAAGATAGTGGTTGAGTGTTTGCAAGCATGGCTATAATATAGTGATTTCTCTCCACAGGGCCCTCTGCAGTGTCACTTTGCTGCTTCTCCCCATAAAAATGAGCTTCCATTTCTTACCCTTAATTCTGGGCTACTTTTATGACTTGCTTTGAGTAGCAGAATGTGGGGGAACTAATGGTGTGGGAGTTCTTAATCCTAATTCTTGAGAGGGCCTATTACCACCCCCATGGGAAGATCCTATTAAACGCAGTAGGTCCTGTTGTGAGCAGCAATGACCATCGCATAAGAAATCAAGGCCGTGTTAGACTTTTCAGCCCCAGTTGAGTTACCAGATGCTGCTGCCATGTGAGCAACCTCAGAGGAGTCCAATGGAGCTACTATGAGCACATAAAATGGTTTATGTTTCAAGCTTCTATGTTTTAGGGCGCTTTATTATGCAGAAATGGATAATTAATATACATTTTCATAAATTTTAGTATCTTTCTTTGTTCCTGACTGAGAAGGTACTAAAAGCTGAATCCTGAGTTGGTACCAAAGCTTTCATTTATAAATGGACTACTTATCTAGGTCAGCCTGATTGGAAAACAAAACCAATAACAACAACAAACAAAAACCTATCAAACCCCCCAAAAAATCTGGGGAAAATTTGACATTATCCTTGGCACTTCAATAGAAAGAGACATAAGTTTGTATCCTGGTTCCAATGCTCTCTAGTTATTCTAATTCTTAAACTCCTGGACCTCAGTTTGATTATCTGTTAAATGGGAACAATTAAATGTATATTTCAGGGAGGGCTATAAATGTAATCTACTACTATACAATATGCACAACCATTGCTGTGCAGGGGTGCCTTATGAAAATTAAATGAGGTCATTTATATAAAACATATATTTGTTTTGCTCAGTGCTCAGTATCCTTGGTATCTAATAGTGTGTATGGCACTCAATCATTGCTCAATAAATTTGTTGAATGAAAAAATAAAATTTATATTAAATGTGTGGTTCCAAGTAAGTGTTCAATATAGGCATAAACTCAAAGCACACAGCGAAGCCCAGTCTGTCTCTGACAAGATTTTAGGAATTAAGTAAGTGGGGAAGTCCTGGGAACATAACTGGAAAGAAAGCACATTTGTGTGTCCCCTCCCCGACCAGAAGGTAAGTAAGCTCGGCCACTTACTTCCCTTGGTGCCAGGTGTTCCCCAGCAAACAGATGTGGCAGCCCAGCTCTCCTTCAGACAAATGACCGCCAGACAGCATCTAGTATAGCATTCCCCAGGGCTAGGTCCTGGGAAACTCTACCGCATAATAAACTCTGAAAATGTGGTTTGGTGATTGATCAAGTTTTGGAAATGCCACCTAGTGCATGACTTCTGGGATATTAGTAATTTACATTAGCATAGGAAGGTCCTGAGAAACCATGCAGCAGATAACAAAAAACTGTAATAACAAACCTTTTATAAACTAACTAGAGGTCCCTCGGCCAGGCTTGTGGAAATTGGGCCAAAACCAGCTCTCTCACATTCTCCGAGGGGCCCCAGATTGCGAGAAGGTGCAGGCTAGGCCAGGGGACCACACCGGGGCCAGGGAGGGACTGCTGGAGGGCTCCAGGGTGTATCTGGCCCATCTAGCTCAGTCCTGATCCATTGGAGCCCAGCAGCAAGCTAACCTACATGTCAGAGCATCTGCCCCCTGGTGATCAGTGTGCATCATAGCAACTGGTCAAACGGTCAAACAAACGGTCAGACACTTAGCATATTAGGCTTTTATTATATAGAACTAGAGGCCTGATGCCCAAAATTCATGCAAGGGTAGGCCTTCATAGTCCCAGCTGCCTCGGCCCTTGTAGTCCCAGCCGCCTCGGCACTCACAGCCCCGGCTGCCTCAGCTGCGGCCCCACCACCGGCTCACTGGTCATTCCGGAAGGTCGTTCCAGAAGGTCATTCCAGAAGGTTGTTCTGCCATCTAGTCTAATTAGCATATTAGCTCTTTATTATATAGGATGGTTCCTTTTTGTTTTAAATTTGAAGTGATTTTCACCATATAATGCCTTCTAACACACCACAGAACTAGTATTCATCAGGACCCACTTCAGAATGTCCTGCTCTTATGTAATATACCTCGACCCACTTTGTAGAGAACACTGAGGTCCGGGTCAGAGGGAGGCAGGGACTTGAACACAGATCCAAAACTAGACTTAACTATTCAGGTGCAGCACTAGCAAGCCCCTTCATTGGCCTCCTCTGGTAAAGCCTTTCCCAATAAATCGCTTTGGAGATATCTCATACTTCTTATTTCTCCTCCAATATGCAACCATCCTCTTAAGCACATAAAGGATGTGTAATTCCTTCACCGCCCTGCTCCACAAAATGGAAGCAGCATTTCCATTTTTCCAAGTGCAAAGCAATGACTTGGCTGGCTCCATCTCTCTCTCTGTTAATGACTTGAGCATGCAGTCCTGGCTTATTTATTACAAGCAGGGCACAAAGGAAAACAGCAGGCCTCCTCACAGTCTGGGTGTTTACATAAGCCCTGATTCTCCCACTGGATATATTTTCTTTGGCTCAACTTGGTTTACCTGAATAGTCAGATGTGACAAGTGCATTCAACCCACTAGGAAAAGAGTAGGCGACTAGTTTAGAGAAGATGATGATAGTCCTAGGGGACATCCGAGAGGCAGGGATGCCTAGTGATTAAGACCATGGGCTCTGCACTCAGGCACACCTGGGTTTGAATGCCAGCTCCATCACCTAATTTTTTTTTTACCTTTGTTTCCTCATCTGTAAAATGAAGATTGTAAAAAATGCCTCACCCTGACCGATTTGGCTCAGTGGATAGAGAGTCGGCCTGCAGACTGAAAGGTCCCAGGTTTGATTCTGGTCAAGGACATACACCTTGGTTGCGGGCACATCCCCAGTGGGAGGTGTGCAGGAGGCGGCTGATTGGTGTTTCTCTCTCATCGATGTTTCTAACTCTCTATCCCTCTCCCTTCCTCTCTGTAAAAAATCAATAAAATATATTTAAAAAATAAAAATAAAAAATTCCTCTCTCATGTAGTCACTGTGGGTATTAAATAAAGACATGTATATAGAACATTTAACTGTCAGTCAGGCTCAGTAAATGATAGCTATTGTTATTAGTAGGAATTTCATTACAAGGACTAATTTGCTTAAAATATCTATTCATTCATACAACAAATGTCTAAATCCTTCTGGCATGCCTGGCAAGGTGTTAGATCCTGAAGACACAGACAAAAATAACATGCTACCTTTCTGTTCAAACAGCTCATATTGTAGTAAAGACAGACAGCAAACTGACAATGACCACACTGGTTGTAGGTGCTCTGATAATTTAAATTTGAACTGATAAAGGAAAGCTAAGAGAAGCCCACAAGGTTACAGGCAGGAAGAGGTGTGCTCCAAGGAGGTGTGATTTTGCAACAGAGTCTTGGAGGATTAAATAATTTAAGTAGCTTGTGAAGAGCTGGCCAACTCGAAGGTGCTTCATTCCTAGCAGCCATCTATAAAAGAGTAGGATTTAGGCAGGCAAGGCAAAGCTGAAGCCATTTCAGGAAGAGGACCACATTGAGGGGAAGGCATGGGGTCCAGGAGAGCTGACTGATCTGCAGGACACTTCTTCATAGCCAAGGCAAAGTAGAGATGGGGCTGGCCCAGGACAGAGGATCTCACTCAGACAGATACTTTTATTCCAAGTAGAAGTATTTGCTTATTTCCTTAAAAGGTTATGGGGATCATGAAAAAGTTTAAGCAAGGTCAGGGATGTATGCAGTCTTGCATTTTGGGAAATCCTTTCTGCAGGAACATGGAGTTTAAATTGTGGAGTGGGAACCAGGAAATTACACTGAGTTAAGCTTGTCTGGGATAAATTCTTCCTCAAAAAGCCTCCTTGTATCCAGTCTCCCCCAGCCATGTGTCCCATACTTCCTAATATCACAGTAATGTATACATTCCTCTGCTCTCTACTGGGCTCCAAGCACTGAAGGAGATTAACTGGCATCCAGACATTTCTCCCTTCTTCATGGTGCCCAGAAAGAGATAATGCTGCCCCCCCTCCCCTCAAATGTGTGTTGAGTACCTGAAAAGACACACAGTCCTCAGACTTGTTCCAACTATAGATTACCTCCTCAGTCAGAACTCCATCCTCATCAATCTTTTTTCCCTCCCATCAGTCTTAACTACTGTCTCTGGGAACTATACTATAGATCAAACTTGAGTAGGGTTGTCAGATAAAATACAGGATGCCCAGTTAAGTTTAAATTTTAGATAGATGACATATTTTTTTTGGTGAAAGTATGTGCCATGCAATTTTTGAGATCTACTCACATAAAAAATGTACTTCTTTATCTGAAATTCTAATTTACCTGGGAATTCTGTATTTTTATTTGCTAAATCTTGCCAGACAGAGTGTTATGTTAATTATGTCACTCTGGAAATGGCATATTCCTTTCTTCCCCTCTTTGATACTTATTCTCTCCATTTAACCCCCAAATCCTAAGAGTTCTCCCTTCTAGTTTAGAGCTACAGGGATGACCATGTTTCCAAGCAACAAGTCTAGACATATGACATGACACATTAGTTAAAGATTTTCCCCAACTCTGAAACTTATACACTTTATATGGACTTTCTCTGTATCTCAGTTTTGTCACTTATAAAATTTGGTTAATGGTACTTCACAGGGTTATGACGAAAATTAAAAAATCATATGTTCAAGTGTCCCACACAGGAACTTAAGTACAGGTGATTAACTGAATTAATATTTTCTAGGCATTTACCCTGTGCTAGGTAGATGCTGGGAATTCGTCCTGCTTTCATGGATTTTAAAGTTTGGGTAGGGATGCTTATAGAAACCATGTTTTGTATGGGAAGAAAGACTGAAATAATGGGACCTGTAAAATATGTAAGCAACTTGATTAGTATACCCATTGATATTATAATGCTTACTCTTGTCTTAATAACACACACACACACACAGCCATTGATCATCATGGCTGTGACAATAGCTCAAAAGGTTAGGTATTTGCCAAGAATCAACAGAAGAAACAAAGAAGCAACCACCGGGCCTTATCAGTGGGCATCTCAGTACCTTACTTTTAATCTGCTTCTGCCTTTGCAGGATGACTCTACTCTGTGCCAAGCTGTTTCCTGAACACCAGTAATCTGCCCTACTCAGGTCCTCCAACGCAAGAGCCAAGTACAGTGCCATTGCAACCTGTGTTCCTGGCTCCTGGGACAGGAAACCAGGTGGCTGCACCAGCTCCTGGCAGAGGTGAGGTGGTGAATTTTCCATTATTTCTCAGGCACCTCATCAACCTGAGAGGCTGGCCTATTCTGAAATGTCCTTGTCTGCTCCTCCATAGGTGCCAAGGGCCCCTGCCCAATTTCTGAACCAAACCTGATGGTGGCAGGAAGGACATTAGCAGCCTCTGACCTACCAGCTGGGAAGGTCTCTAATTTGTGTGGTCTGGGTCAATATCAGGTAGCTCGACATTGCCTTTTTCTGGCTCTGGCCCTGGTTCTCTGGGCCTCACCTGTATTCCTGGTCTTCTGACCATGCTTCCTGATTTGCACCTTATTTCTACTGAGATCCTGTACACAAGTCACTATATACATCTGTCCATATCCTCTCATCTTTCCGCTCTCAACCCTCCCATCTAATATGAATGACTATTTGACTATCAGCCCCTGTGTGAGGTATTTGACATATATTACTATATTAAATCCCACCACAGCCTTAAGAGGTACTTATGATGTCTCCTTTTATAATGTGAGGGAACCAGAGCTCACCGAGATTAAGTTGCCCCAAGTCACAGAGCTAGTTAGGGATCAGCAAGAATTAGAACCCAAGTCCTTTTCATTCCCAAGCCCAAATCCTGTTTCATGATGTCTAACTTTGACTAGAGTAGACTTCTCCAAATTATGCAAACCATCCACATTCACAAAGCGGCCACCAGTTGGCCTTTGCATATGGCCACTAACGAGGCTCTAATCCCCATGCTCTGACTACCAGATAGAACCAGATCGGCCTCGATGCTGGCCTCCTCCCCCAGATCCTAAGGAAGTGGCATTGGGCTCGATGCTTTCCCCTTCAGGGGTCACCTCTGTAGCTGGGTCAGTCCCCTCCAGCTGCGGTCCTTTTCATGTCAAGTTTTAGCTCTGTCCCAGCCTGCCTGCCACTGGGCTCCCAGCAGAGCAGAGCTTGCTAGAATGGTGTGTTCAGGGCTTTGTGCTTGGCTGGCTCTTAGCTCTGGAGCCTAAAGCAGAGGAACAGAAGCCAGCTTCCTAAATAATAGTAGTGAACTGGGGAAATAAAGAATAGTTTGAAGAAAGATTCTGGTCCAAAGGGATGGAGCAGAGATGAAAAATGAGCCAAAGATTGAGAAACCAGTGGGAAATGAAGGCTGAGATGGCAAATGTAGCAACGCAAACCAGACACAGAGGAAAACTCCTGTGGCACTGGTCTGATTTTATGAAAGCCTTGTGGTCTTGGCTGTTGGTCAGAAGGGAGCCACCCTACGATATATGGCTCTCACTGCCTTTTGAAATACCAGGAAATATAAAGTGGCAAAGACACAGAGGAAGGTTTCATTTGAGTCTGAAGACAAATTTAACTCTGGTCAGGCCCAGGGCAGGGGTGAAAGAGGATCCACACCTTCACCTTTCCTGTGGTTAAGATCTGTGTTCCTGATGCAATGATCGAATCCTGTAACTGACACCGGCACTCTGCTGAGCAGCCCACATCTTGGGCCTGCTGCCATCTCTCCGCAAAACAGGTGGGTTCTTTGAAGGGACAGACACAATGTACTATTAGCACTGTTCCAGTGAAGCATAGAAATTATGCCATGAAAACTTAATTGCCAGTTTTTCAGTAATCAGCATTAACATAGTGAATATTTAAAGCTGCAGTAGATTGTGTGGCAGACAGAAGTTAGGCAGCAGCTACTGTAGACAGCTAGAAAATGAAGACCTACATGGACCTGGGCCTTTTTGAATGGTATGTGAACAGGTCTCTACTAGTGGGGTTTGCCAACCTCAAGGCATGTGGAAGCCACCAATTCTTTTGACTTCCCTTTCCCAAGGTGCCTCAGGTACAGTTTGATTGAATCAAACTCAATCAATACAGTTCTGAGTAAACATGGTATGGCTAACACTTAAGTAAATAAGACACCAGGAGTTTGTGCTATATTATTGGTGATAAAAAAGCACAATGATGGTCATAATCAGGGATCATCCAATCAGAACATAGGACGGGCTTGGTTTGATTCCTAACTCTAAACTCTAGCAATTTGGCCTTGGACAAGTTACATTTCTGTCTGAGCTTCATTTTCCTAATCTTTAAAATGAAGGTAAGATTATAGACTTGGCAAGGGTATAGGGACTATTAAGTATAATCATATATGACCTATCACAGTGCTTGGCTATTTGTTAAATGGTTTTAACCAAAGTCTGAGACCAAAAAAATAAAAGTGCTATATGAAACAATACTGAGAAAGATTAGAAGGCGTTACTTTGTGAAGACAAAGAAGATTTAATGGAGAAGGTTATATTTGATATCGACCCTGAAGGACGGATAGATATTTTACAGTGAGAGATTTTGAAAATCTTAGCAGGTGCTCAAAAAGTAGTTGAATGAATGGATTAAAGCATGAGGTGGGGGATTATTTTTCAGGCAGAGAAAATTAGGAACGACAGTGCAACCGTGTGCAAATGTGGGAACTGTTAAACGAATAGCAAAAGGATTCATCTGTCTGGACAATAACAAATTTTAGAGAAGTGCAGGAAGTCAGAAAAGGCAGATTGGGCGCATGCAGTAGTGAATGGGAATGTCACCCTCTGTTGCTGATTAGTACAGGGAGTAGAGGAGCCATTGGAAATTTCCAAGCAAAGAAGAGGCACATTTGGAGGTGGCAGTGGCGTGAAGAAGGGATTTCAGTGTAGGGCTGTTAAACCAGTTCAGGCAATAGATAATGAGGCCGAAATTAGGGTGCTAACAGTGAAGGTAGGAGAAAGTAGACTAATGAGAGAAATACTGTAGAACAGAACCTACAACAACTGATAAATGTTGGATGTGCGAAGCAAAATGTGCTCTACTTGTAATTACTATGGGTATCTGAAATGGCGAACAGAAGAAAGTGAAGATAGTCTGATTGCTAAAGTGCAAGGGAATCACAACATTAGACAGCAGATTGTGGCCTGGCTGGTGTGGCTCAGTGGTTGAGTGTTGACCTATGAACCAGGAGGTCACCGTTTGATTCCCAGTCAGGGCACATGCCCATGTTGATGGCTCAATCCCCAGTAGGAGGTGTGCAGGAGGCAGCTGATCAATGATTCTCTCTCATCACTGATGTTGCTATCTCTCCCTCTCTCTTCCTCTCTCTGAGATCAATAAAAAATGTAATAAAATGAAGATATTTCTAGCATATCTGAATTTTTTTAAAAGAAAAAAATATAGAAAGAGGGTAGATTGTTAAGAGAGGAATGGGGACTAAGTCAGAAAGTGCCCCATTGACCTTCAGAATATAGGACCCATGAGGTCAGGTCAGGGCACGCCCTGGTGGAGTTGTTCACAGCCAAGCTAACCATACCTACCTGGGCTATATACACAGAATCCACTGAAAATACAGATTTGAAGAACTTGAATTAGATTGTGTCTAACCCTCAGCTCCTGGAAGCCAGGCTTCTGAGCACTGAGCATTTACCCTCATCATACACAGCTTTCCTCTGAGGCCTCGTGACCAAGGCAGACCATTCAGGCTATCCAGATGTGTAGATGAGTCAGAGAGAGGACAGGGGGCCCACTTACCAAGGCCCATTTACAGCTTCCAAAGTGGAATGCTCCAAATGAACACCTAAGGAATGAAAAATGCACAGGAGAACTTTTATTTTTTAATGTAAAAACAGTTAAAGAAAAAATGCTAATATTTAATATTCAGATTGAGACGAGCCTCTTTTCTGGAGTCCGTATGTCAGTGAAAGAAGAACCTGTTGGCAGAGCAGGACATCACAGGTGGAGAGATTGGCAGTGGCACCTGCACACGGAGCTGCTTTTGTAATATTGCCACGTATTATCATTTGCGCAAAGTGGCTATACAGAGTAGATTATCTGATATTAAACAAGCTAACCAGCACAAAATGCACTTGTAGCTTATAACAATCCTCTCTGAGGAACTGCATAGTCAAGGCAGTACAAATAATTTATATAGAATCTAACTGCAAAAAAATAAAAAATAAAAATGGTGCAACAAAGGCTTCTCCTACTCCTGGCATGAGGCCTTCACTAACCACATCAAAAATGTAAAGAGTGACATTCAAACCCAATTTAATAACAAGTTGGTCAAAAGTATTAAAATTATTAATACTATTTGTATCCACTATGGTTTTTAATATTTTCCTAAATGTATAATGTGCATATATTTTATGAATGTACTTATATTGTGAGCACATGCTCATTTGTATATATGCATTTATTTATTTTATTACTAGAGTCCCGGTGCATGAAAACTTTGCACTTGGGGTAGGGGACCCTCAGCCTGGCCTGCGCCCTCTTGCAGTCTGGGAGCCCTCAGGGGATGTCCGTCTGACGGCGTAGGCCTGCTCCCCCGCGGGCCTACGCCAGCAGTTGGACATCCTTAGTGCTGCCATGGAGGCAAGAGAGGCTCCCGCCACCGCCACTGCACTCGCCAGCTGTGAGCCCGGCTCAGGGCTTCTGGCTGAGAGGCACTCCCCCTATAAAAGCACACTGACTACCAGAGGGCACCACCTGTGTTGAGCGTCTGCCCCCTGGTGGTCAGTGTGCATCATAGCGACTGGTCGTTCTGCTATTTGGTCACTTTGCATGTTAGCCTTTTATTATATAGGATAACATGGATAATCAAAAAGGTTTGGAAATCACAGCTGTGAATGGTTATTTCAAAATACTGAGATTGAATTTTTTTGAGAGAAGACTTTGCAGGGAAAAAAATGGAGATATGATGGACATATGGGAATAACTGTATGCAGTGGACAAATGGAGGAAGCATATTATTCACAGGGGAGAAAGGAATGCAGAGAGAAGAGCTGGGAGCATTGAAACAACTAAATCTCCTGTCTTAATTCCCCCCAGAATACCTGAGTGGTACGGAAGGACCTAATCATTTGCTGGAACACAAGTGTCCCACTTGGAGGCTCTCTTAGCAAAGCTGCCCTTTGGCTGAAGGGTTGCCAGGCCCAAAGAAGGTTGCACATGTACCAAAGGCTAGAAAGGAAGCTCCCTAATAGAGGCCTAATAGCATCCCTAATAGCATCACACGCTTTGCTCTTCTCCTCCCACCACCCAGAAGCTGTTGTGATAGGCACAGTTTTAGAATATTTAAAAATAAATTACGATTAGTGGTGAAACTCATAGGCTAGAGAAATGCTGGCCAAGTGAGTGCTTCAAGCTACACAGCCCATGGCTGCCAGGTATAAAAATACCCTCTGTCTCCCCTTTGGCTAAGTGAGGATTTAGCAACTGGTATTTTTGCATGTCCTACTCACCGCTAATTGTTGAGTTAGAACATCTGTCAAAAGTGGGAATATTTCCCTCAGAACACAAAGGCAGTACACGGCATATCAGGACTGTACCTTCTCCCAAAAGCGAATATTCCCTCTCCCTGCCCATTGTTTTCAAATGGGCAGCCTGCATAGTGGCTTCTGAACACTCAGTAGAAACGGCATGGGGCTTTTGCAGACTCTGGATTAAAAATGTCCAAAAAGGGTCAAGAACTGGACAGCATATGATTTAACATAGTGCCTGCCTCCAACCAAGAATATAGAGACTGTTGCAGCTCAGCCTCGCCCCAGGAAATATGAGTTCTATTTACAACTTTACTCCACTGAGTCAGGAGATATTAGTATACATGGCTTTGAGCAATTTTCATACCCTCTCCAGGTCCAAGTTTTCCCATTGTTAAAATGAAGGGACTGGACTAACCCAAGGGTTTCCAAACTGTGAGATCTTCAGAACACTAGTGCCTTCTCATGGCTGTCTTAGAAGTTATCTCTGAGGTGGTTGGCTGGATAGGACCCGTCCCTCAACTCCACTGATTTGGATTCAATGTTCAATAAGGAAGGTAGGGGAGGGTGGAGGTGAGGGGGAGAGATCAACTGAAGGACTTGTATGCATGCATATAAGCCCAACCAATGGACACAGACAACAGGGGGATGAGGGCATGAGTGGGGGATGGGGGGTCAGAGGAGGGCTAATGGGGGGATAAGGACACATATGTAATACCTTAATCAATAAAGAAATTTGAAAAAAATGAGGGTGAGCGATTTGACAGAGCAAAGAGGACCATGCAGAGCTGGACCACCCCGAATATCTCATATTTGGCCACACTAGAGAGAGGGTTTCTCCAGACACAATTCTCAAACACAGCTCTGCTGATCCCCTCACCCTTTAACTCCTGTCATTCTTCCTGCTATTAATTCCTTCCCTGTTCCTTTGACCTAAATGTGTTGTCTTCCTTCAAGGCCCCAATAAGGTTGTACATGTAACATGAAGCCACCCATGCCACCCTATCTTCTCTCTTTCATGTCTGAGGACTTGCACCACTGATCTTCTGCACACAACATTTGCCCCCAGCATGCCTTAGATTTTCTACAAGCCTTGTTTTCCTACCAAGAATGTAAACCCCTCAAAGGGGATGGCCACCATTATTTAATTCCGCATGCCATTGGAGCCCTGCATAGTACTTGGTACATGGTAGGATTCATGGAATGTGGGTGTTTAAGTGGCTGAATAATTTGACTAAATAATTAGACTTCTAGGAGTAAAATAAAAATTAAACCGGTAACTGATGAGGTCCAGAACCAAATCAAACTTTTTCAGCATTTACATACCCAAATGATCCATCCATCCATCCATCCATCCATCCACCCATTCTTCCAGAAAAAATATTTATGGTTCTTGAATTCACCAAGGGCTTTCTTTTACTTTTTCTTACTTATTGCATATTTAATCAGTAACCAGCTTTTGCCAATGTGAAACTCTTCTCCCATACACATATATTTAGAGAATCCATTCCCTCCTCTCCATCCCAATTACCATTTCTCCTGTTGAGGCCTTGTCATCAGACTAGCCTCCTAACTTCACTTTTCTTTTCTAGTTTGGGGCCTCTCAAACCTATCCTTCATGCTGCCTCTGATTGATCTTTCTAAAAGACAAATACAACTATGTCATCCCACTGCTTAAAGCTGCCCATTTGTTCTCCATAAATACAGGTCAAACACATTAGTGGGGTATGGACTGCCCTAGATAACCTGGCCCCTTGGGTAACTTCTTAAGCCTCATTGTTTGACACTCTGACTCAAGTCCTGCTTTTCTTCCCAGGACCAACTGTTGGATATTCTCTAAGACAGTGGTTCTCAACCTTCCTAATGCTGTGACCCTTTAATACAGTTCCTCATGTTGTGGTGACCCCCAACCATAAAATTATTTTCATTGCTACTTCGTAACTGTAATTTTGCTACTGTTATGAATCATAATGTAAATATCTGATATGCAGGATGTATTTTCATTGTTACAAATTAAACATAATTAAAGCATAGTGATTAATCACAAAAACAACATGTAATTATATATGTGTTTGCCAATGGTCTTAGGTGACCCCTGTGAAAGGGTCGTTTGACCCCAAAGGGGTCGCGACCCACAGGTTGAGAAACGCTGCTCTAAGGTGTTTTTAGTTTTGTTTATTCCACTGCATCTGTCTGGCAGGCCCAGTACTCCTCTGCCCTACTTCACTTGGGCAATTCCTCCTCATCCTTTAAGAGGCAAATTTCTCTTCCTCTAAGGAGTGTTAGTCTTAAAGGTTGATGAGCTATATGGCTTTTCAGCTCCCATTATATCCAAGCACAGATCCAACTAAATGTTTGCTGAAACAAATACATATAAATCAAGATACAAAGTACATAAGTGAATATATATAACATATATAACTATATATGTAACCTATAATAATAAAAGCATAATATGCTAATTAGACCAACATCCTTCATGCATCAGGCCTCTAGTCTGTATATATATATACAAATATAAACCATAGTAAAATGTCTTACATTTCTCAAGAGCTTCACAGATGACAGAGTATTCACATCCATCACCTCCTTTGAACCTTATTTTATGAGGAAGTCAAATTAGGTATCATTTGTTTTACTTACTGCATGATAGGAAATCAAATGATTTTCTGAAAATTATGAAGTGGATAAGTGGCAGATAGAAGTTCAAAGTTTATAAGCAATGATCCAAGCCCAGTGCATAGCACAGTGTGTGGTACACAGTGAATGCACAGGGACTGCTAGCTGCCGTTATCATTATTACCCACTTCTCGGTATTCTATCGCCACCCCACCCCCAAGCCCACACTGACACTAATGGGCTTGGCCAACAGCCCACTTGGCTTGTTTCAGACAAGAACAATCATCCTAGTCCTCTACAGAACAGATTCATGCCCAGAACTGACTCAAAATCAAACCTGCTGTTAGGAGAAAGAATGGGAGATGATTGTTTGAGGGCCACATAATCCTATCCTATTGTTCCTATGAGGCATCTAATCTTTCTCATCATTATTCCATTCTGTTAATCACTAGGCTCATATTTTAGAGCTAGCTTGGTTTTACCCTCTTTTTTTCTTTCTTTTCTTTTCTTTCTTTTTTCTTTTTTTTTATAATGGCCTTTTTTAATAATGCCTAGAAATGAGGAATTTAGAAGGCTTTGCTGTGTGTGTGTGTGTGTGTGTGTGTGTGTGTGTTCCTGAAAAGTAATGTGAATCAAATTCTGGTAAATAAAATCCTATTTTAAATGCCTGAAAAAGCTCCATGTTTAAAGGACTCCTCTGGGAAATTACTTTATGAAGTGAAAATTCCTCCTCCCCAATCTGTCTGTATACTTGGATTTCTAGGTAAATTTCTCAATTGGTACATTCTAAATATATATGTTCAAAAATACATATTTATGGATTGCTTACTGTGTAACAAACATTGTTGATGTTGAGGATATAGCACCTCAAAGGGCTTATAGTCCACTGAGTAAGAGATAGCAAACGATAATTACACAAGTAATCACTCACTTATTTATGTGTTGTATGTGTTACAAAGGAAAGTATCAATTACTCAGGCAGTTTGTAAGTGAGATAGCCTAGCTTTGAGTGAGGTGGGGGGTGGAAGGGAAGTCTGGAGTTCTGGTATAGGAGAGAGATGATAAGGTGGAGAGTGGTGAAATTTGAGACTAGATGTAAGTAGGAGTCAGATCTTGGCTTGGAATATACCTATAATAAAATGATGTCCAAACTCTTTAAGTCAAACCTTCCTACATGGGAAGAAGCAGTTCATGACTGTTAGCTACGTCTCCAGCTCTTCCCTCCTCAATTTACCATGTCTGACTAATGCAATTCTGGGAAAAGGTCCAATGCAAATCTTACGCTCCCAGATAGTTCTATTACCCAAGTCTTTAGCCAAGACCAGCATTCTCTGAAAGTGACCCAAAGGTTGCTATTAATCTCCTCCAATATTTAGATTGAAATTCATTCTTTTGAACCCATGCTTTAAAAAAATCTAAATTATTAAGCTTATTTCTTGAAAGTCTGACTCTTTTTGAGAATAAATTCATGAGTCCTACCGTATATTTGGGTCCAGAGACGATATTTTCATGAACTAAATATCAGGCCTTGTAACCTGGACACAGATGTTTTATTTACTTATAAGTTTATTCATTTTTATTAGATAAGGAAGATTTAAATTAATCTTGATTGAATGACCACTGTGGCAGAGATTTTCTGTGGCCCACCCAACATCTCCTTTGCCTACCCCAATAGATCTCTATTGTGTCAGGGATCTGGTTGAGATTCCTTTCTCAACTATAAGTCAGATGCTTCCTTGTTCCAGTCCAGGTGATGAATAGTGGCAATTCTATTATCCACAGCCATTGACCGGGCTAAAGGGGAGGATGTGACTCAGTTCTGTCTAAGGATCTGACAGATCTGACTCTCTGTTTGGGGAGGATTTTATTTCTGAATACAAAACTCAAGTCTCCTGAAGAGAAGACTTTTTAATTTTTTTTTTTTTTTTTTAGTCCTTCTTTCTTTTTGAAACTGAAGTCAAAAGTCATGGATGTCATCTTGTGATCATGAGGTAATAACTTTAGGATAAAAGGAACTGTTCTGAGGTTGGTAGAAAGAATAGGAAGTTTATGTCACTCTTACTGAACAGCTCATCCAGTGTCAGGAATTATCTCTCTCTCTGGCATTTTGTTATAAGGGGGGAAAAAAATAACCCTACTTGTTTAACCTATGCAAGTGTGTTGGGCTCTGTTACTTGCTGCTGAAAGCATTCTTAATTATACTTTTACTAACTGCCAGGTATTTTACACGCTATTAGATCCTTTCAACATTTAATCTTCACAATAACCTTTGTGAAGACATTACTATTATCTTCCTTTTACAAGTGAGAACTGAGTCTCAGAGAAAGTGCCCAAGTTCATATGACTAGAGATTGACAGTGTAGACAATCGGGCCCAATCCTGTATGAATTCAAAATTCAAGCCCTTCCTATTATAAAAATCTGTTTCATGAAAGCAAAATTCAATTTTAACCACATAGCTAAAATCACATCTATCAAGGTTCATTAAATTATATGGAAACAAAATTACACTGAAAAAAATGATTTCATGAACATTTTATTAACATAAAGCTCTTTGATAAAAGAAAACCACAATAAGATCTCTCAATGTACTGGACATGGGTCAGGTGGGCCTACATGACCACCTGGGGATGATTAAGTAACAACTTGTTTGAGGTATTCAATAATTACTACTCCCCAGTCCTGGTGTGGAGTACTTTACATATAATATGGCATACAGTTCTTATAACAACCCTCTGAACAGTAGAATAACTGTGTCCATTTCACTGATGAGAAAATTGAGACTTACCGATCCTAAGGTTCTTGGAGATATTAAACTTAAGCTTGAAGTTAGGGCACATGCTCTCATCCTCTGCATGCTGTAGCTTCCATGCACAATAGCCCTCCTTCCCAGGAGCCTTAGCCAAGCAATCCCACATACATGGCTATTTCCTCAGAATGCATCTTGGCATTCACTCGTGTTAATGGTATTAGAAAACATGATAAGCTGCATAGGCATTACATAATATGGTGAAAAACATAGATTTTAGAACCACAAGACCAGGGTTTGAGCACTGACATTGTCACTTTATAGCTGTGTGACAATAAGACAGTTATTTATGCTGAGCCCCAGTTCCCCCATCTATATATGAGGGGTTATAATGCTCCAAGGCAGAATTGTTTTGAGGACCTAAAAAGATAATGTAACTAAATCCGTCTCTCTTCCCATATCCTCTGCAAATGCGGTAGCAACTGCATTATTTCAGTGGCACCAAAATGCTAAAGCCCATTCTTAAATACTTAAGAATCGGGCAACATTTACAAGCCTGGAATTGGTTTACATTTTTCCCTGAGGGTAGTTTTGTAAACTCTATTCTTTCCAGTTTTTGCTGCCTATTCCCCAGAGGATCATTAGAGAATATTTATTTTGAGCATATTATGTGTGGGAAGTTAAGACTCGCAGAAGCAAATAAAAACGGTAGTGGTGACTGAGTGGTGGGTGATAAGATTAAGCTACCCACAGGTTGTGCATTGCTTTGTAGACCATTCCTGGTTGAATACCTCAAATAAGACCATATATAGGTGGCCTAAAGCTATGGTTTTTTTACATACCAATAATCAGTTGGTGGCATGAGAATCACTTGAGAACTTGTTAAAAATACAGATTCAAGGTGGTCCGCTGGGAAATTTTATTGTGTAGTTTCAAATCTAGACATTTTATGTTTAACAAGTATTTGATATTATTTGTTATCCATACATATTTTGAAAACACTGGCTTAAATTATGAAATGGTTTTTTATCTTGCCCTCATTTTATCCTTGTCTCATCTTTCCTGAAACACTTTCTCCAGAAGCACACTAGGAAGGGTTATATAAGGAGAGCAAATAGCATTACATGAATGTAAACATTTGTAAAATATCAGGAGATCAATAAGACAAATGCCAAGTGGGCCAGAGAATTTACTAATTACCCTATGTTCCCAATAAAACGACCCCTAGAAACAGTATCAAGCTAAAAGGGTTACACATTTCTTGCCTTCCCAAGCCCCTGGAGAGGAATTGTGTATAACCTTTCACTAGCAGACAGCTGTGTTTATCTCTCACTTGGGTATTCTCCATGAAAACATTATTCCAGAATCACTGCTACAGAAAGGAAGTTTCACCTTGGCAACCAAAAGAAGCCCGGGTTGTGACTGGAAGTAGGAAGAACCCCCTTGTCAGCAAAGCCCATTAAGGCCCCCAAATCCTTGACTTCCTCCTTTTACACTAGTTTATTGTGGCCAAATTCCACTTGGTTGTATAACTTTTTATGGAAAAATATTACATAAGGAATCTCTATAGCTACAACATGAAATAAAAGCACAACTACACTACTTGAAGCAATGGTGGCAGGCAAAACCTGCCTCTTCTCCTCAAGAAACCTTCATAAACATGCTACTTTGAGAATCATTACCATAATTTCACAGTATAAAGACAACTGTGGTGGGCCTATCGCCCCAACCTGTCTTCATTTCCCTCCTACCCAAGTAACAGCACATGTCCAAAAACATTATCACCAGCATCTATCATTCTTTTACTCCTACATCATCTTAGGCAAGATCCATCCATAACCTACCATTTTTCCACTTCCCTTCTCAAAATTTATAATTTCACATCTCACTGGGCTCTTAAAACAATTTGACAACCTTCTTTCTGAGCCTTAATTAATAGCCTTTCCTTTTCCCTTAAATGATAAATCCAATTTTTGCAATACTTCCAAATCCTACATCGCCCAGTCTTTAAATCAATGGCTCTCAAAGTGTGGTCCCCAGACCCAGCAGCGCCAGCACCATATACTGCAAAGAAAATTCTCCAGCTCTACCTCAGACTATTGAACAAGAAGTTCTGGTGGAGGGATCCAACACTCTGTGTTGATTCTGGTGCCCACTGAAGTTTGGGAACCACTGCTCTGAATCACTCTCAACACAGGTCTCTCATTTCTCACTGAGAAAGCAGATGCTTCTTTTGTACAGTGAGCAGACCTTATCACCACAGATTCTAATCTGTCATTTCCATGTTTCCATGGTGGTCTTTCTCCCTGGACTGCTAGATCTTTGAGGATAGGGACAGTATCTTGCTTATCTTTGTCCTCATATTCCCAGGTCCTACTACAGTGCTTAACACATATTAATTGCACAAATAGATATTTTTAATTAAGTTGAATGGGGTTGCACTCGTTAAGAGCCACTACCCATTCAGTCCTAGTTTTTTTCTCTATGACATTGAGGTCAATCAACAATGGAGCCTTTTACTTTAAATGATTCGAGAAACAATCAAGGCTAGTGAGACAATGGATATTTTAAAACTTATACTAAGCTAAAAATACAATATAAATGGAGATATTATTTTTCCTGACCATACTCTGAAGGGGGAAAAAGGACACATATGTAATACCCTAACTATTAAAGAATTTTAAAAAGGGGGGAATGAATATTTTAATTCCTCAAAGCTGGACGTGAGAGCATATGATGTTCTGAAAGTCAGAAGGCCATGAGGTAAAGGGCACAGGCCAACCGTGACCATCAGAAGCAAATGCACAAGGCCAGAGTAGGAACCATGAGGGAAGCATTTGGAGCAAGTGTTTACATAATTGTGATCCAGAAACACGGTGTTTTGTTACTCAATCTGGAACCCAGGCTCAAATTTCACCCTCTGTCTCTAATCGTTTGGTAAAAACAACTAGAGAATTGGGGTAAACAGGGTTCTGAGGTTGCACAGAGATGGCGAGCAAAGGGTGTGTTAGCAATGACTGCAGGAGGCATGAGATGGGAGAATGGCTCGTGTCCGTAACCCATATTTGCCATTCAAGCCCTAGGACAGTGATGGCGAACCTATGACACATGTGTCAGAGGTGACACACGAACTCATTTTTTTTGGTTGATTTTTCTTTGTTAAATGGCATTTAAATATATAAAATAAATATCAAAAATAGAAATCTTTGTTTTACTATGGTTGCAAATATCAAAAAATTTCTATATGTGACACGGCACCAGAGTTAAGTTAGGGTTTTTCAAAATGCTGACCCGCAGAGCTCAAAAGGTTCGCCATCACTGGTCTATACGCTATGCTTCAACGAGAACAGGGAAAGTCGCTGGGTCCAAATATCTACCTTTGCCTTAATTATGTTTATTTGTTAAAGGTCCATTTGAGTTCAAAGACATCCATTTAAAAAATTCAAGTAATCTTGGAAGAGTAAAAGGATTCCTTTATTGGAAAAACCCCCTCCTTCCACTCCCCCACCACTCTGTTCCCAATATAAACATGTTTGCTTCAACAGATCAAGGACCATCTCAAATGCAACGTTCATGTTGCCTTGGTATCCCAAGTTTAAAGTGATTTCTCCCTTTTCTGAATTGTCCTGTCATACCAGAAATTGGATACTTAATCTGTTCTCCATAATTTTACACTTCTCAGTACAAATACTACATCTCCTAGTTTAGTTGATGAAATCATTAAGGTAGAAACTGAGTCTTACTGATGATAGTGCTTGGGAAAAAATAAACAGTCAATAAATGATTATGAAATGATTTCAGGCTTGAGTTATCTTAATTGGATCTCTTTTCTCTAACTACTTGACCAAAATGTGTTGTACTAAAGAGACAGAAATTTTTTGGAAGGAAAAAGGAACATATTAGAATATGAGCCC
This sequence comes from Myotis davidii, assembly GCF_000327345.1. Classification (NCBI taxonomy): domain Eukaryota; kingdom Metazoa; phylum Chordata; class Mammalia; order Chiroptera; family Vespertilionidae; genus Myotis; species Myotis davidii. The sequence continues at coordinate 472,535 of NW_006295460.1, read as the reverse complement.
ATTGTTATTAGGCTAGATAGGTAACTACCTAGGACAAGTAGTTTGAAGAAGTATTAGGCAATGTAACCATCTGAGATGCATGAGTGCAAGTATGTAGGAATGAAGGAGGCATACAGCAGGTAGCTCCATAGGGTGATAGAGTGCAAGTTACCTATTGAAATTCTTGCTCAGAGGGGCACCACACACCCAGTGCCTTTGGGGTTGGTATAAAGTGAACACAAGGCATTCAACTCTTGGAGAACTTAATCAGAAGATAATGATCATAGGCATGATCATTACTGAAGTGGTGAATGTGTGGGACAAACATAAGCATAGACTCTGAGATCAGACCACCTGGGTTCCCTTTATAGTTTTGCCACAACTTACCTGTGTGACCCTGGCCAGGTTATATAACTTCCCTGAGTCTCAATTACTCATTTGTAAATTTGGCTTAATAGTACATACTTCATATGATTATGAGAATTAAAAGAAATAACTCATGTACCAAGCTTACAAAAGTCCCTTCCATATAGTAAGCATTCATCCAATGTCAGTATTATTGCGTTTACATTTTATTGCAATCGTGTACTTAATAGTGAAACCACTAGGTCCTCTTGTCTCACTTGCCAGTCAGTTTAACTGTGTGAAAATTATAGCAATACTACAAATCACAATGGTCTAGATCTAGAACCTGACTCTCTTGACTATTAAGACTTGCCTTTTCCATAATCACTCATCTTAATTACC
>NW_006295460.1:459762-469445 GCF_000327345.1 Myotis davidii | reverse complement strand
AAATAATATTCTCTTTACTCCTAGTTGTAGAATTTCCACTCAGCCAGCCCTCCTGTGGCTCTGGATGTTGTCCTTTCCCTGGATCAAGCTTAATTTGAATTGGTTGTTCAAGGCAGCAATCTCTGGTGTTAACCTATGCCGCCATCTTCGGTTCTCCCCCCTGAGTCCCTTAATAGAAGGTGTATTTCACAAGGGCAGAGGTCACATCTATCTCAAATTACAGCTTACTATCTAGCATCTGTCACAATACCCCAAAAACCTGTGGGTAAATGCACAATAATTATATGGAAAATAAATTATATAAACAGGGAAGGAAAAGAGGAATTGAAAGTGGAAAGGAAATCGGTTGGGTCTGCTTTGCCAAGAAAGTCCCTTTGGAAGAGGAGAGGCTTTCATTAAGTCTGAAAGAATGATTTTTTTAATATAAAGGGCTATTTTGGTGCTTCATCTACAACTTTGTATATCCAAAGAATAGGAAGAAATTATGTCCTTGAGTTGAACAAATATTTCAGTGAAATTTGTGCTTGAATGCAATTTGGCTTCGGCATTATCTCCCTTGTGGCTTATAGCATATTAAGCTGCTAGAAGCTATTTATATCAACAATGCCTCTACTGCCTCAGATAAGTGTGGATGCAACAGAGAGCAAAAATGAACAAATTTCAGTTCAAAAAATGTAAATTTCATTTGAGGATTCATTCATTCATTCAAAAATTATTTATTGAGCATTACTGAAATGCACATACTATTTTAGGCATTGAAATACATCAATGAAAAGACATAAAGCCTTCCCTCAAGGAGCTTCCAGTATGAAACTGAAATTCAAAAAAAAAAAGTTATCTAATGGGGGTATGGACTAATAAAGTAGAAACACAGGGAAATAAACACCTAGGGTATGATGAAGATAGTCAAGGAAGGCTTTGCAGAAGTATTCCTCCAGCTAACTATAAAGAGAGGGTTATAATAGCATCACCACCAACAGATACACCTATGGATCATTTACCAGGCACTATATTAAGAACTTAATATCAATGATATAGTTGTAACCTAATGCTAACCAATTGAAGAAGATATAGTCATATTTTATAGATGATAAAAAATGAAGCTTTCAGTAGATAACATAACTTGCCCAAGACATCACAGTAATTAAGTTATAAAACCAGGACTTAAACCCAGATCCAACTTCCTTCCAAACTCCATTCCTGTAACCAAGAATTTTATCCTTAGTAACTTGTTTTGATTAAATGAAGTCAGAGATGAGAAAGTATGAGAGGGCACACCACAGAACTTTATAGTGTACAGGTTCAGAGATGTCATATGCTGTCCTTTAATTTGCTCCCTCCAATGTTCTTTTGACATTTTCAAACAGAAGACACCAAATACAGACTCCACTGGGTCAGTCATTATAGCATTGCCTAGTGAGTCAAGCATAATATCTGGGGTTGAAAGGAACCATAGCATCAAATTGTCCAGTGGTTTATAAACTTTATGTTGAACTTTTAGACACATAATATTTATTTTAAATAAACTTTTACAAAGATTTCTAATATATAAAATAAAACTGAAACCAGATAATATCACGTTCTTTGATGACTTCTACTGTCAAACTCTGAAGCAATATCTCTCCACAAATTGAAATGGCTTTATCTCCCCATGGTGACTCCTATATTCCTGTCCATTAGGGATGTGGGTATAGGATGTGATGGTGTGATTTCTTTCTGTTGTGAAGCCCAATTTCCCTACTCTAGTCTTAGCAAGAACAACTATTATGTGTAGCTTGCCTTTCTTTATTCCCCTGGCCAGGGAATTATCCCCTTGCTATTTTGAGTTATGAAGGATTATAACTTGGAAACCACTGGTTTGGTCTCACCCATTTCCTTTCTAGATGAAGGGAAATATCCAGAAAGAGAACTTAGTTTATCACAGGTTACTGACTTAATACTAGTAGAATTAGAATTCAAACTTGGGGCTTTTAATCCTATACCTTTACTTTTCCAAGAACTTCACATTGCTTTAATAAATAACTTGCAACCAGAGAATGAGTACAGAATTTACACTTCTACCTTACCAGCATGCATGTCAAAGGCTGGAGCCAAGATCAGATGTTGGAAAGGGGAAAAACAAAGAGAAATTGTCAAAGGACTCCGGAATGAAAGCTATGGAAATGTAACACTCAGTGAACTAAGAAACAAAGTAAATAAACACGCCCTGATGGATAGGGTTTGAAGAAAGAGCTAACAAAGGTTCTTCTTGTGGAAAAAAACTACAGCAACCCCGTTCACTAGTTTCAGAGGAAAACATAAGTGGGTTGGTGTTTTCAAAATGCATTATGAATGCAGATCTGATGAAGGAGACAACAAAAGCAAAAATTATTCATGGTGCAGACTTGTGTTCTGCTTAATTCTATGGTTTTCCTTTTTCACATACCATTTTAAAAGAAATAAAAGGTGTTTCTAAAGAAATTATAAATACAGTTGACAGAAGAAGCATGTTGATTTTTATATTCTGAGGACAGTGAAAGAAAGAAAAACACTTGTGCTGCTGGTAAAAGTTTCACTAAACGGCAAAATCATGCCCCATATCCACACTGTAAGCTACCAATCCATCAAAATAAAGAAATCACTAATGAGCATGCTCTCACAGTAGTAAGTCCACTTGGGTTTGTGAAAAGATTTTAAAAGTTTAATAATAAAAGTTGTCAGAGAGTATTATAGTGTACTAGCTGCATTAATTGATTCATTTAAAAGGAGATTGAGGGAATCAGATGTAAGTAAAGGGGTACAGTAAAGGGGTCGAAACTTATGTGTAAATAAATGCAATATAAAACAGAACAAGGGAAAGGAATGTTATGGAAAATTAATACTATGAGAATTCCGAGGAAGAAACATCTGTCAAGGTAATTTAAGCCTTCTCTGTCATTCTCCAATTTGACCAGGTATCACCCACTGCCTCATTCCCACATTTTCTAAGTATTTGTTATGACAATACTTTGTTTCCAGGTACCAAAACTTGTATTCATTTTCTACTTCTGTACAATAATATTATCACAAATTTGGTGGCTTTAACATATACACATTTATTATTTCATGTGTCCTTCAGATCGGGAATCGGGGCATGACATAGCGGTGTGCTCTGCAGTCAAGGTGATGGCTAGGACCGGGTTTCAATTGGAAGGTTTGGCCAAGGAAGCATTTCCTTACAAGCTCACTTGTTTGTTGCAGAATTCAGTTCCTTGCAAGAAGCCAGACTGAGAACCTCAGTTTCTCGCTGACGATTAGCCAGAAGCTGCCTTCTGTTCCTTTCTGTGTGGTCCTCTCCAGTACAGCTCACAATATGGCAACTTGTGTTTTTAAATCCAGTAAGAAAAGAGCCTTCTAGCAAGACCAGCATCACAATCTTAGGTAATATAATCATGGAAATGACAACCCAGTGTCCCTTGCCATATTCTGTTGCCTAGCAATAAGTCCCTAGGTTTCCCCCTCCCACCCACTCCCAACACACACATAGGGGCATTAATACTAGGATATGGAGATCATGATAATAACTTAGAATTTCCCACCACAGATATGTTTTACCAAAATGAATGGAGTAAACAAACAAAATAAAGAGATAAAAATATAGGATGTTGGAAATGGAAGATGAATTAGGAAAATCCTAGAAGGACGGTGAAAGGACATCTCAGGTGACAGCTGTGCAGCAAACCCAGAGGAAAAGAGTCCAGGTTGGAGAGTGAGAAGGGAGAGCTCCTAGGGAGATTATCTCTATATGTGTGGGGGAGAACAATAGGTTACACAACTATTTTGACAGTATTGGAAGGAGTTTCATAGCTAGCTGTGTTGGAGAGTTTGCAGATGAATTAGTGCTATATAAACAGAAAACTAATCAAACAAAAACTAGGACAGATGATAACTGGAAAAAAAATCCAAAGTTAAAGATAGAAATCATAGTATATGCCGTAGCTAAGGTAAGAACAGAGTCAATAGTAAAAATAATATAAATACTAATTTTCATCCCATCTAAATGATGGCATAGACGCAGTGGTTCTCAACCTGTGGGTCGCTACCCCTTTGGGGGTCGAACGACCCTTTCACAGTGGTCACCTAAGACCATCAGAAACACATATATAATTAAATATTATTTTTGTGATTAATCACTATGCTTTAATTATGTTCAATTTGTAACAATGAAATTGGGGGTCACCACAACATGAGGAACTGTATTAAAGGGTCGGGGCATTAGGAAGGTTGAGAACCACTGGCATAGAGCTATGCAGAGGATGGGTAGAAGGAAGCTTGCATGGGTGTACAGAGAGGGGAGGGGTGTGAGAATGGTAAGCCTCAGCTTTCATACATTTGAAATGCAAAGATAATGTCAAAAACTGAAAAAAAAATCCTTCAAAATAATAATATTAATAAATAATAATGTTATTTTAGAAATATGGCATTAAATACTCAGTGAAACAGCTAAAGGCACTTAAAGGTGCTGTGCCTGTGGAATGAGAATCAGATGAAAGGATAATTAGGTAAGGAGGCCTGGTTTTATTTTATTTTAATTTTTATTGAATTCATTGAGGTGACAATGGTTAATAAAAGTATATAGGTTTTAGGTGTACAGATCTATAATACATCATCTGTATATTATATTGTGTGTTCTCCACCCCAAGCCAAGTCTCCCTCTAACACCATTTATTAATTTTCAGGTGTACAATTCTATAATACATCATCTGTCTGTTTTATTGTGTGCTTGGCACACAAACTCCACCATTTATCACCCAATACACCCTCTTCTACCTCCACACATACCCCTTCCTCTCTGGTAATCATCATACTGTTGTCTGTGTGTATGAGCTTCTTCTTCTTTGCTGAATCCCTTCATCTTTTACACCCAGTCCCCAGCCTCACTCTCCTCTTACATCTATCAGTCTGTTCTCTGTATCTTTGAGTTTACTTTGATTTTGTTTATTAGTTTATTTTGCTCATTAGATCCCACATCTGTACCTTTTTTTATTTTAAAAATTTATTAAACAGTTCATCACTTTTTTTTGAAAATGAAATGTATTTTTTCCACATCTGTATCTTTGAGTCTGTTTCAATTTTGTTCATTTGTTTATTTTGTTCATTAGATTCCACATTAAGTGATTATAAGACTTAGAGAATTAACTGATATTGTAACAATATACACACTTAGATAAAAATTAAATTAAAAGCTTTGAAAACTAGAAAAAATATATTGTGATTTTAATATAGCTTTGCATAAAAATCTTAAACAGCCTATCAGAATGTTACTAGATCACCCTTTCCCTTTTCTCAAATCCTGTAGCATCATTGGTGTTGCCAGTAATGGATTGCAGTGTGAGAAGGCTTGTGCATGAAGTCTCCTAGAACCTTAGCACAACTAGCCAACGGGGAGCAGAGGACTCCAGGGTTAGATATTGCATCAGTCACTACGGGTTATTTGATGGGCTTAGAAAACAGGCTGTGAGGCTGGCCAGGGAAGCAGCTTCACAAACATATTCGGGCTTTTGTCAATGGGAGCAGAGAGTTGAGAGGACCTAATTTCATGAGAGGATAGATATTGTGGGGAGAACTTCCAGATTATCTGTGTAAAGATTCCAGTTACACACAGAGTAACCACGGGCAAGCACGGATCCTGAAGGGAGGGAGTAGACAGGAGCTGCACAAAAGTTCCCATGCAAAGACATGAATTTTCAGTAAGTGTTTCAGCTCATATGGAGTTCTGGACAAAGAATACAATTTAAAATTACACTCCTATGTCATGAACCAAAAGAACAGAAGTTCAAAGAGGATTCTTTAACTCAAGAGATTATTCATAGGTCTTACTTACAACCCATCAGATAGTGGGTCAGACACACCTTCAATCCAGACACAATCATATTGTGAGACTGATACTTCTAACTCTATTTTCTCTGTCCCTGTCTCAATCAGCTCAGACATCTGGGGAGCCTGGGCCCTGGCTTAATAATAGAGCTCACCATTTCATCCTGTTCTAGAGTACTGGAGAAGGCACAGGCAGACAGAAAAAGTGTGCAATTATATTTTCATCATGTTCAATTACAAAAAAAGTACTTGGTAAAAGAAACTGACAGCAAATATAATATGCACATAATGAGGGCGAAATATGTAAACAGCACAACCTTTGGCATCTACGTTTGGAGTAAAAGGAAGAATCTTTGAAAATATGACATAGGGAAAATTAACTTATTTCTGTTCAACTGGGGAGTCTTTATGGAGGCAATACTCAGCATGGAAGGAGGTATTTTTCAACAGAAATGTCAGCAATGTTTATAAAGCAGCCCCTTCAGGAATAAAGCTCTACACTGGGAGAGATGAATCCCAGAGGCAACTGCATTTAAAATCCCAAAGCCCAGGTGGGCAGATCATGTAAGCAGAATCCCAAAAGAATACAGTTTAAAGGTGAAATTCTCCATCACTTTGTATTACTGTTTAAAAACCTCAAGACATATGCAAAGAGGACTTAAGGGGACCATAGATTAACCGTGCAATGATGTGTTTTGAGATCTATTTCTCACAATGTAGCTAGCCTCCCAGCCCATAACCATCACTACTTGTCAATTTGGGAAATCATGCAAGGCCTTAATCTCTGACACCCCAACTGAGCATGAACCAAGAGAGATCATAATGGCCTCAAGCAAAGTCAGATCAAACATATCCAACCAAGCAACAGGGACAGCAGTTCTAATTAAAGGCCATTTGGAGAGAAGAGTTATGGCTGCCTGAGAAGCATGTGAGTATACAGTGACAGGTCCATGGGCTGCAGGGATCAACAGAGATCAGACCTTCAGAGGACTGCGTGGGTTCCTGCTTCTGACCCAGATCCCATTGGCAGGCTGTGCACCGCAATAACCTGCTGCCTTTAATAATGCTATTTCTTCTACTGCTTTCAACTCACCGGGTACAGTGTCATCACAGAGAGGGAGAGAGAACAAGAAGCCGAAAATATCCCCTTAGCACATCAGCACTGATCGGGACAGATATTTTTAGTAAGTGATTGTCTGTCAAATCTGAGTCACGTGGCATGCCACTTTAATGATCTGAGAGTTTGCAAGTCCCTGAAAAGTGACAGCTGCAAATGAGAATTTAGGAGGTTCCACTAGGCAAGCAGAACATTGATCAAATCTATTGGCAGGAGCCCTAATCAAAGCAAAGTGTCAGTGGAGACGCCAAGCTTAAAATCCTCCTCGTGGGGATGAAGTACTTGCTGGCCAGGCGTTTGCAGTGTTAAAACGTTGAAGAGTTATTGCATGTGAGACTGGTTAATGCCTTCAAGAGTGTGTCACACTTTTACTGTTTACTACTTCTAAAATATTTTTCCTCTTTATAAATATGTGATGTGATAACATTTCAAAAATAGATACGATTTGAATTGCTGCACATTATGTTCTCCATGAAATTTCGAATGAAAGTTCTCGGTGCATCTGTGCTCATCTGTCATTGACAGGTTGCAGTTAAGAATCAACATGCCCATTCTCCCTAGTTCCTCTCTCCACAACATAGGCCACCTTGCCCATTTGACTGGTCATCCATACCCTTATGACCATGAGATTCTTTTGCTTTGCCTCCATGTTACCCATGAGTATAGCTAGAGAAATGCCCATGGAGAAACTGCCTGAGGTTGGTTCTATTTGTTGAATCGTTTCTTCAAAAAGGCTGCATAAAAGACTAATAATTTAGGGTACAAAGCTCTGTGTTACATCTCAGTTGCTTTCAGAGATATTAGAATCAAGCTAAAATCATAACAGCATGTTTGCAGGAATACATTGAAGCTCATCATGCCTCTTGTCTTTCTCTACAATGATTGTTGGTTTATGCCTTTAATATTATTATATTTGCCTTTAATATGCTTAAATACAACCATGCAAACTGCTTTCAGATTTCTGACCAGATTCCCTTCCCTTGACTTCAGATATTTTCTTGCTCTGCTCAGTTATGAGCAGTTTTGACAAGAACTCTGATTTCCATATTACCCTCTTATAACCAATTGTGCTAACTCTTCTTCAGATTTCTCATTACTGACCCATTACCCTTGAACTCTGCTAAATCTCTTAGGACTAGAACATGAACTTTCCACAACTATTATTACATGATTTCCTGCTTATACAAAATGCTTGCCTGCTCACAAACATATCAATATGATCTACTTGCTCACAATGGAACTAAAATTAGATACCATTTTCTTTCTTTCTTGATTTCTGAGAGGGAGGGAAAGGGAGAGACAGATAGGAACATCAATGATGAGAGAGAATCATTGATCGGTTTCCTCCCACACTCCCCCTACTAGGGATCGAACCCGAAACCCAGGCATGTGCCCTGACCATGACCCCCTGGTTCATAGATCAACACTCTGAGCCACAGGTAGATAGCATTTTCAACAATAAAATTTCTCATGAATTCTCTATGCAAGTATTTTCATGTATAAGTGGGGGTTACATTCTACCTCATCATTGGCCAGAATGCCTAGTAATACTTATAAATATTTGGTAAGCCCCTTTTTTAATCCTCACCCGAGGATATTTTCCCATTGATTTTTAGAGAGAGTGGAAGACAGAGGAAAAGACTGAGAGAGAGATCAATGTGAGAGAAACACATCAATTGTGGGTTGCTCCCACAGGAGCCCTGACCAGGGCCCAGGCCTGGGAGGAGCTTGCAGCCGAGGTACGTGACCCTGACTGGAATCAAACCTGGGACCCTTTGGTCTGCAGGCTGATGCTCTATCTACTAAGCCAAATTTGCCAGAGCTGGTAAGCACTTTCAACATAAATTTATATTAAGTATAATTAACAGAAATGCTGCAGAGCACATTTATCAACACATGGTATATGGACTGCATTCAGATGTTGAGAATTCATAATGACCCCCAGTCTCTAAAACTAATCACCTATCTTGAAAATACTTATGCTTTCTTGGATGGAAATTTGAGTATACTTCCTTTAGTTTCTCAGGGCTCCAGCACATATGCTAAATTCTTTCCTTTGCCAGATTCCTGGGGTAAGTGATATATCCTTTCCCCACAGAAAACATATACTGAATTTTTATTCCAGGCTTAAAATCCTCTTCAGTCCCAACACTGTCCCCTGCTTCAGCACTGACATTTCTTAGCTCAAAGAAGAACATTCCAATGCAATGTTTGAAGGCAGCAATTTTGATATTGATTCATCACAACAGCCACATTAACAGCAAGAAAAGAGTCAGACATCGCTGAATATTGTCCCAATTCATCACTCTTATCTCTGAGGACTTAACCAACTTTGGGCCTTACCTCAACCTTTATCTCTCCCTGAACTTCAACCTCTTCCTAAACCTTACCCATTACTTGGCCCTAATCTTCTCCCATTTTCACTGTCCCTTGTTCCATGAAGACATGAATTCCGCTTTAGTCCATGAATCTACTGATGTGTATTCCTCATGTATGTTTCCTACCCTGTTTCTGTAGCTGCAGCTGTAGAATGTTACCATTCCTGTAGGAAGAGAAGGTCTCAGTGTGTTTTCCTATTAGTTCCAGTACTTGTTTTAAGTAGCCTGAGGACACCCTATACTTTCCATGAAAACCCATTTCTGGCTTCTTTTGAGCTACTTTCAATACCTACCCTACCCACCCTGGGCCTTTTTCCACACAACCTGTTCCAAATTATATGTGTTTTCTTTCC
>NW_006295460.1:445986-459737 GCF_000327345.1 Myotis davidii | reverse complement strand
GCACCTATCATCATCTCATCCACCTTAATAAATAAAAGTTTTTAAAGATCTACTTGAAAACCAAAGTTAAATATGAGGAGTTCTAAGAATGATTATATCAATGATTTGGGAAGAAGAGCAAGTAGGAGAAAAAATGGAAAGTCTTCAATTAAACAAGAACCAGCATAGTTACTGAAGCAGTGAGGGGAAATCCCACTGTTCTGATATTTATCTATTTCATCCTGTAGTTATAACTACCACAAGTCTCTTCACTGGATATCCAACCATGCCAAACCAATAATAGCTCTCTGAGGATATTTTCTGCCACAATTTTGCACATTCTACTCTCCTCAGCCTAATTCTCTACTCCCGACCCCATCACATCTTTTCTTTATTATGCTTTTGACCTCTTGATAAACCACCAGTATGCCTTCAAATATTCAGCACAAATGTCATCTGTTAAGTATTCTTTAGACCAATCATTCCCCAAACAGCTGACATATACCTCCAATTTAGCACCTGTCTCATCCTATTGAAATAGCCTGTCCACTTGCCCACTATTGGGGGAGCTTCTTGAGGTCAGACTTTTGTCTTTGTATCCCAGCTTCTAATACAGGGCATAACATGGAACATGAGCTCAATAAATGAACAGTTTCCAGGTAATATTCTCAGTAGTTATGAGTATGTAGGAATCCTTCAAAGGTTCTACCTCACTCTTCTAATACATTACATTTGAACTGCTTTTAAAGGTAGCATAAGGAATGCCTTCCAACCTTGGACATATGAGTAGGGGGTTTAATCGGGGGAATCCTGAAGTACTAAGCCAAATGGATTGATTGAGGAGGAGGCAGAAGGAGAAACATGGAGGGGAAGTATGCACCCTTTCATATCTTGCAGGAAACTGTCTTTGCCTCTGTAACTTCTTGGATTACTGAGCTCTCCTATCACTTTTACTCCCCCTTTACCTGTAGCACTTTCTCTTCAACCTTTCTAAGTTTGTCCCTGAATCCAATTGTGCTTTTTTACTTCAATAATGCTATGTCAAGCAGAAAAATAAGATATCAAATTAGTTTCTTTGAAGGGAGTGAAGAATATGGGTAGGCATTCTGGGCCCATAGCTTGATGTTTTTTGCTTGATGGATTTATGGAGCATCTTCTGACTCAGCATGTTAATTCTGGAGAGACTAAGATCTTTCTAGAAAGACGGCATTCAATAAATTGCTTCAATGGCCAATAAGAATAGAAGAAGCAACAGCATAAGTAAAATATCTTCACATCAGGAATAAAAATAAAATAACTCTGCAGCTGGAAGGGGAGAATGACCAATACAAATTCAAATTCCCACTTTCTTCTATGGAATAAGCTAGCATTTAACAAGTACTCATAGCAAGACTACAGCTGGCACCTCCAGCAAAGCCTGGGAGGCTTTGTTCTTTGCATTTCAAAGAACAGCCATGAAAACTCAGCATCAATCTCAAGCAATTGCAATCAGTAAGGACCAAAAAAAAAAAGAGTGAAATTGGTTTTTCAAATAAAAAGCTTCACATCTCAGGGAAGAGAGTTTGATTGTTTGGCAACAGCACAAGAGGCTTCTGAGAGAGTTGAATGGATGGATGTGGATGGAGACCAGTGTAGGTCAAATTGGTTACATTGTCTCCAGTGAGGTCCTGGCCCACCGCTGCTCCCATGGTCTTCTCAAACTACCAGTGACAGAATTTAAATGGGCTGTGCTATGGATGCTGAATTGTTGGACATTCTGCTCATCATAAAAAGTCACACAGGGTGGTTTAAAGGGATGTTTTCATGACCGCAAACTTTCTTCTTGAAAAACAGGGACATTGTGCTGATTGTTTTTTACCTCAGGAATGAAAAGGAATCTGTGGTGAGATGTAGAGAGAAAAGCAGCCCCATAAAAGGCTTGTTTCTTTAAAGCAAAAAGAGAAAAATAGATCAAAGTATCTAAGATATCTCTAAGACTTCAAACTAAACGGAAGGGAATCTAAATCATTTGACACATCATCTTTTTTTAGTGTCACTGTGGTTATGTCCTCATACAACTTAAATTAGTCCATTTAGAAAATAATAACATAGAATTTTAGAGCAGAGGCATTGGGGACATTTTTTAATCTCAAGCTCCTAATTTTACATCTGAGAAAACTAAGACACCAGGAGGTTTTAACTTTTCCAAGCAAGAGGCAAGAACTGGAACACACATTTTCTATGCTAATTACCATGTTTCCTCCACTATGACATATCCAGTTGCAGGCAATTTACACTATTACATAAAACCAAGTAAGGCAATTACATATATTACTTTTAGGGTAATAGTGAATCAAAACTCTGGTCATATTAGAAAGAACTGACACACATAACACACTTTTAACTTTGTAAAAAAAAAAAAAAATCCAGCACATAAAAGTTCATCTTTCAGTAAGCTATGAGTGAAGTATTTTTTTAAAAAAATAATTTTTTAAAAATTTATTCCAGAGAGAGGAAGGGAGAGGGAGAGATAAATAGACACATCAAAGATGAGAGAGAATCATTGATCGGCTGCCTCATGCATGCCCCCTACTGGGGATCAAGCCCACAACCCAGCATATGACCTGACCCAGAATCAAACTTTGACTTCCTGGTTCATAGATCAATGCTCAACCACTGAGCAACACTGGCCAGGCAATGAGTGAAATATTTTGACCTCCATGTTTACTCTTTAGAATTTTTGTCAACTTCTTCAATAGATTAGGAAAACAAGGTATTACCTATTGGGGGCACCCATCCAAGAATTATATATTTAATGGCCAACACAGTATCAGTTATTTTGAAATGTTATCTCTTCAGATCACAGCCATCAATTTTTTTCTGGAAATCAATGGGAGTTTGCTGTGGCTCATTCTCCATTTCTCATCCTGGCTTATTTGTCAATGTGTCTCAGGAAAGTTAGGTTTGGTCGGTGGATATTATCTATTGACTCATCCAGTCCCAGGGCTTTTATGTATTGCAGCAATTACAAGCTTGAAGACAGCTTAACCCCAGCTCTCTTGCAAATAAGGATATCTATGCAGTTTGGTTTCTGTCAAGAAAATGTACTTGTTCAAGTTTTGGGAGGTGAAAAGGAGGAGGGGCCATTTTTCTCAAATTCTAACAGGTGTTAGTGCTTGAAGCGGCTGGACTCTTTGTTCTAGGGCAGCGGTTCTCAACCTGTGGGCCGCGACCCCTTTGGTAGTCGAACAACCCTTTCACAGGGGTCGCCTAAGACCATCCTGCATATCAGATATTTACATTGCAATTCATAACAGTAGCAACATTACAGTTTTGAAATAGCAATGAAAATAATTTTATGGTTGGTTCACAACATGAGGAACTGTATTTAAAGGGCCAGAAGGTTGAGAACCACTGTGGCGTCTGGTCAGAGCTACATGAATGTGAAGTAATTGTGATTGTGGTCATCATAGCAGTAGCATCCTGACATCTGGTTATGACAACAAAAGTTGGCTCTTAAAATTAATAGTCTCATAAGAGGATTCTTGACTGCTACTCCTCTAAACCCTTACAATCATTTTGTGAGCACCTAATTTCTTACATTAAATCCCTTCCTTCTAGAAAAACATAGAATTATTTCTCTTTCCTCCTCTAACTCCTGATACAGTTACCATTTGAAAATGAAACCTCTCAAATCTAAAATCTTTTCTTTCCAATCCCCAAACTTTATTTTCCAGTCCCCAAGGCTCCGTCCAGGGTTCAGGCTCCTAGGACAATGTCTCTTTCTCTCTCCCTTCCAATTTCTGGCTTAATTTGTAGAAAGTCTGGGTCCTAGAAGTGGGCAAAGCAAAGAACCTGGAGCTTGGAGTTGAGAGGCATTTTCTAGTTATTTATTACCTACTAATCTCAGGATAAAGAATCAAATCCTAAATATGGTCCATATGAAAGGCTATGATTCAGCCTCATTTTGTGCCTTCTTTCCCAGCTCTCTGTTCTGTAGCCATATGGCTTTCTTTCAGGTCCTTGAGCCATCATGTTCCCTCTCTTCCCACTCCACCCCCCCTATAGCCCCACTTCCTACATTGGTGTTCTTTGCCTTCTTATTTCTAATCTCAGTTAAAATTTCACTTCCTCAAGGAAACCTTTCCCTCATCTCCCAAACCACACAAGGATCTTATATTATACATTTCATAGCATTTAGCACAATTTATAATTATATTTTGTATAATCCTTGACTATTCTTTGTGATCTTATCAGAGCATAAATCCAAAGAAGACAAGAAATGGATTTGTGTGGAAATATTAGCATCTGCTGAAAAAAATTTTTTTCAATTCAATTTGATAAACTGTGGCTTGCATTTCATTAAAAAAATACTTTCTCTATTACTAATGTGTGCAGAATTCAGCTGAATCTAGGATAAACTTGTGACTCCAATTCATTACAGTGGAAAACAAAGAATTCCATTTGTGAACTGTCAGAGTCCTCCGTTTTAGCTAATTATAATTTAAGACCTCATGCAATAAATAAAACATTTCACAATTTTGAAATTAACACAACTATAACGATTTTTAAAATGCATATCCTCAAAAGACATAATCTGTGAAGCACAACTAAAGAAAAGTTCTTAACCACTAAGCCTTTTTTATTTTTTTTCAACCTTGTATGACAGCCCAAGCTAGCCAAATGGAGAGCTTATGGCTCACAGAGAGAAAAGAGAGACAGACAGACAGACTGATACTAAAAACTCTCTGGCTAACTCATTCTTCTAGTCCCCAGCCATTAGAGTGATCTCAGCGGAACCCCGCCCCCCCCACCCCCCCACCACCGGAGCCTACCCCAGATCACGGAACAGATTGAAGCTGTTCCCATTATGTTTTATTAGAATTCCTAACCCACAGAATCAGGAGATAAAATAGGAATAAACTGTTTTAAGCTACTAAGTTGTGGGATAGTTTATTCAGAGTGATATATATGTGGAACAATCTATGTCTTGTTTTTATTGAAAAGTATACTTGTTAAAAACTATTTGTTGAGTAAATGTCTAACAAACACATATTAAAACAATGAGTCTCCAGTACTCCCATCTCATTAACAATGATTAGCAAGAACAATACCATGTTAGAGAGACTACAGTACAACAAGGATCTTATATACCATTGTTGGGAGTATGAATTGCACATTCTTCTTGAAGAACAATATAGAAATCTCTATTAAGAGTGTAAACACATGTTACACCCTTACTCATGCTGAGCTACTTTTAGCAACGTATTCCACAAATATCCTCACATGTATGCAGAAATACATGCTCAAGTATATTCACTCACTGCAGAATTTTTTTTGTAATGATAAAATCCTGGAAATAATATAAATGCCCATCAGTACGAGATCAGTTAAGTAAATTATGATATATCTATTCAAATGAATAATTGGCCTCTGTTGACAAGTATAAGGTAACTTCTATAGGTGCTGATATCAATCTCTCTCTGAAGTGCATTGTTAAATGAAACAGTAACCATCATAGTTTAGTGGTGTTATACCAGATGCTCTCTCTCTTAGCCTTTGAGACTCAGCTTTTCTCCTGAAATATAATTCAGAATAATGTTGATACCATTACACATCTTTCCATTGGTTTTCAACAGAAGTTCAAAAGGAACCACTGTAAGCAAGAAAATTTATTCACTTAAATTTTCGCATGAAAATGCTCTACTACCTTCAAACCCTCATCTGGAATTACGTAAGCTGTGAATGTCATACACAGAAGATGTATATTTTGAGAATAACTATTAAGTCTTTGAAAAGCTTTTATTTTAGTAAAGAGCAAGAGGAAGTTGTTGTAAATTTATTAGCTACTTTGACCTTTTTTACACATTAATACTAAACTGGAAAATGTGGGCCAGGGCCAGCACATGAGAAGTATTTCTTTGCTTTTGCCTATTGTAGCCCAATACGAAGATGCCCACAAAAACTCACCTCTTGTCTACCTTACCCACTCTTGTTGTTTGGTAGCACTTCATCTTTCCAAGAAAAAGAATATCTCTGCCTAAACTTTCTAGGCTGTGAATGATTTTTTATACACCAAATTCTCATTGGAAACTATGAGACCCCTATGGCCTCATGCAGGTAATATTGTGATACTGGACTCACCTGCAGCTTTTTCAGATTGGCCAAAGTCACAAACAGAACTCTCCTTCAGAGTCTTTTCAATATAATGCAGATTTACTGCAAAATTTTAAAGTCTGGCACACATTTCTTCACAATTTTTTTTAATAGTTAAATGACTAGCAAAGCACTCCTTCACCATTACTTGTCATTCACCATCTTTGTAAAATAATTGACTTTATAAATAATTGAATTCTTTTATTTTCATGAATGAATACAAGCTCTCTATGAAGCCTGTTTGGATTATTTATTTTCTAAAACCTGAAGTGATTGCTTAGATAAGGTCTACAGGGAAGAAAAACTTCCCCATTGGATTCGTTTAAGCAAAGACTGAGAACTGAAAGAAATGATAGAAGTTGTTTCCTATGTGATTATTTTTGTATTTAGGCTGCTTCCTTCTCAATAATTAAAAAAAAAACTAAAATATTTAAAACTGCTTCTTATTTTAACAGGTTACTCCTTCCAATTTTTCTTTTTTCTTTCCCTTTCTTCCCTTCTTTCAATCATGAGACAACTCCCAGCCATAATATGCAATCACATTCTTAATAAGCCCCAATTAAAATCACTCTTAAAGTTCTTTACTCCTACATCAAGTCTTACCCATATGCCAAACTTGACACTGAATGTATCTTGTTCTGAGTCCCAATATTCTAAAGTTCTTTTCATTGGGATAATAAGATAAAGCCCTTAATCATTTCTTTGCATAAAATTTTAAATCATTTCCGTGCCTAGAGAGACAGTGTATTCTTTTTCTATTGCTGTCATAATAGCAATAGTGTTTAGTGGCTTAAACAGCATAAATTAATTTTCTTATATTATCTATAGGCCAGAAGTCTGACATGGATTTCACTGGCTAAAATCAAGATGTCCACAGTGCTATGTTCTTCTTAGGAGGCTACAGAGAGGGATTTGTTTCTTTGCCTTTTCCAACTTCTACAGGCTACCTGCACTCCTTGGTTTGTGGCCCTTTCTACCATCTTCAAATCCAGCAAACTTGGGAATGTAAAGATAAACATAATAGTATGGCTTTCACCCTCAAAAACACAACTCCAGCATGTTGCGATGATAGCTCCATTAGCAAAAGAAACAAGGTAGTTTTGGGAGCAGACATGGCAGCAATTTTTTAACATTTAGAGAACAAGGAAAATTCCCCCTCCAGTTCTTTACATGGTCCATACCTTGTTGCTCAGAAACTGCTTCTCTTCCTATTGATAACAGCCTTAAAAGACATCCGTCATAAAAGCCAATCCCTGACATTTAAGACTAGCTTACATTTTTTTGTTCAATATTGCCCAAGAGCTCTTTTTGCCCAATAATTATTATTTAATATTAGTGAGTATGCCCCTGACACAAGGCCATGTGACAGACAAGGATTATATCATTTTATCACCAGAACCAGAGATAGGAAACTGAAGCTCATCCTTAAAAAATCTCTCATGGTCACACAGTTGGTATGGAATGGAACTATCGTTTCAGTCAATTATCTAGATAAGAATACGGTTACAGCACAGATAACACTGTTAATTGCCTATCTGTTCTTCTATAATAAAGAACAAAAGCTGTGAGGGCAAGAATCTGGTTCATCTTGCTCACTATTGTTTCTACAAGTGCCTAAATCTGTGGTAGAGGAAGGACTACAGGGCATTTGCTTGGGGTTGAGGTAGAAAGGGATTTTGTTATCACTTTGGTGGATTGACTGGTATTAGAGTGACTACCAGAGAGGAAAGGAGTTTACAATTACCCAAGTGAGAGGATATAATAGCATGAACTAGATCAGGAACCAGCAAACATTTTCTGTAAAGGGCCAGATAGTAAATAGCTTAAGCTTTGAAAACTACTCAGCTTTGCCACTGGAGCACCAAAGCAGCTGCAGATAGTACAAAAAGAAATGAACATAGCTGTGTTCCAATAAAACTTCTATTGACTAAAAGAGTTAGCAGGCTGGCTATGGCCCACAGGCAGTTGTTTGCTGACCCCAGAATTATAACCCCAGCTATGCGATTGGAACAGCCCGTGCATCTCGCAGTGAAGGGTATGTACTGGAGAAAGAGTTCAAATGCAAACCTGGCAGGATGTGTTCTTAACCAACAATAAGGCATGAGAGAAGGAAGAGTAGAAGATAATCCTCATTTCCCTGCAATCAGGAAAACAAAGGTGTCAAAAAAGATAAACTAATTTAAAGGTGAGGAATGATAATATGAATTCAGAATTCAAATTTCAAAGACAAAGTTTCAAGTGGAAAAATAGCATCCAGTAATATCTAGAGTGTAGCATAAGAGTGAAAAGACAATGTCTAGAGGGAGAGTTCCCTGGTATGGTTGTATAAATCTATTATAGAACTGCATTATTACCCATACCTGTTCTTGAATTTGGCTACTTAATTCTGCAGTCTTTTTTTTATGACTTATAATTTTCCTCATTCTTATCAAGAGAGATGCAAGCTGAACTGTTTGAGCAACGAAAGTCACATATTCCAGTTCATAATTTAATTCACTAGGAAAATACTCAAGGAGCTACCTTCTAAGGTATTTGGGAATTCATGCTCAGAGGAAAATCTTCCTTTGAATTCTCAACTGACCTACAAAAAGCAGGAATTTAATTTCTACAGCTGAGATCTTGTCCCTGACTTGAGGTTTGCTATTTGACACAGTGGAAAGAGGCAATCTGTGCATTGGAAAGTATGGCAAGAGATGACTTCCTCTGCTTCATTCATAGATCTCTTTAGAAAGAAAAGAAAAGGTAGGCCTGGGTGAACACTCACTGCTTTCCATTGAACAGTTACATCCCTTTCCATTACATGAAGGTGCTTTAAAAATTATTCTGCCACAAAACCCTCACTTAACAGCAAGAATTTGGGTGCCAGGTGGACTTTAAGGGTAATATTAATGAACAATACTTACTGTAAGTTATTTTCAAACTAATAGCTTGTATCAATATCTGGGTCTCAGAGAAAACACATTTTCCACTCTAAATTTTCTAAAAGGCATTGAAGGAAGCAAGCAATCAGGAGTTCGATCAAACAGCTTCCCCTCTTGCAAGGTGTAGTGATGGTCTCTGGGCACATAAAACAGTGCTGATTAAAGTGAAGGAAGAACCTTTGCCAATAAGTCCATCACCAGAATTCCTAAACTGGCTTGAGAAGGAGGGAACAGAACATCAGAATCTACCTATTTGTCATCAGTCTTTTCTACGCTTGCGAAAACATAGGTCGTCCCTTCACATAACTCATGTAAACTCTGAGCTGCAAAAAATTATGGAATCTTAGACGTGCCAATAGGTGAGCAGTGGGAGGAAGTCATGATTAGAGTAACAACTTTCGTTGTAGAGCTGTGTTCTACCTATGCAATAGTCCAGTTGATGGTGCTCAAGGGGTAAACAGAGGCTCTTTGGAGACATCAGCCAAGACCCAGAAGGGAGCAGATCTGGCCATCAGAAAAGAAAGTTGGCAATTTCCAAAAACAGATGTCAACTACGGTACAGGTAAGAACATAGACAGGTTGGAGTTGGCCTGGAGAGCTAATCAGACAGCAGAGTGAGTAGTTACCACACAAAGATGGGCCAGGAAGGTTGAATGTCAATGGACTAATAGAGGCCCGGGATCCATTCCAGACATGCCAGATACTGGATTCAATGAAGGAGACAAATTCACAACCCTAAACATTTACCCCTTACCCTGAAAGCTAGAGCTAATGCCACATCTAATGTTGAATTTGTTGGGTCCCTGGAAGGGTTAGAGAAGACAAAAGCTAACACATTTCCCCCGCTTCATCTCTACTTGAGCCAATTGTTTGGTCTCTCTATGAATTGAGGCAGTAATGTTTGCTATCAAATATTAGTTCTTACTATGTACCAGGCACTGTTATGGATCCTTTTTATACACTATACCTAATCCTCATAACTCTGAAAAAATAATTATTATATCCAATTTTTTTTCATTTAAAAAAGTGAAATTAAGAGGTTAAGTGGTGCACTCAAGACTAAGTGACAAGGTCTGGAACAGGAGTAACTAGAACATTATTTCTACTGTCCAGAGGCCTAGTTTACTCTAGGTTTAAAAAATAATAATAAAAAAAAATACTTTTTTAATTCAGTGCATAATAGTTACCCCAACAGACACCATAATAAAGTAGTGAACTGGCCCTATAGGAGCCAGAAAAAGAGAGCATAGCTATCCTTCGGGAAGTCAGAAAAGGCCTCTCAAAAGAAAGTCACTTGTGATGCCAGTTCCTAACCTCCAGCTTTTGCGAAGGTCCTGAGGCCAGGGAAGCCTGGAGAATGTTACCATGATGGTTGTCCATGAATAAGGGGAATGATGATACAGCTGGGAAGGAAGCTAAACCCTGTATTCAGGGGAACCTCAACTGTGTCCGAAGCAGAATGATAAAGATGATCTAAGAAGTGGCCAAGGGAGCATCCATGAAGAAAGCAAGGGACAGGGGGTGGAGTGAGGGAATTTGGAGGATCCAGCAAACTAAATAAGAACACTGAACAAAAGTTGGCATGTTTTCTTTCTACAAAGATGTTATTTGCAGAACAGGCACTTACACGATGCATATGATGCTCATTAAAAATTGTGCATCAGTCCAGGCTCTAATTTTTGAAGGGGGGCATAAATTCACCTGGCAGTAAAAGGGAGTAAGGGTATTCTGGGTATAACATGTACAGATATGTCCAGCTAAAGAATAATGAGACATGATGAGGGAATAGTAAGCATTTTGACAGAGTCTTGATGTGTGGACATGGGGCTCTGGCCAGGATTGAAAAGATGGGCATTGACTACATCATGGCACATGCCCAGTGTTGAAAGGCTTTCATGACACACTATGTCAGATTCCAATGTATTATATCTAAACTTTCAGACAGGGAATGGAATCCACTGGTTTATGTTTTGGAAGGCCCATTATATTGGTATAATGAGGTCAGGAACACAACAGAGGAAGTAAGGTTAGGAGGCCAATGCAAAACAGAAGCTACTTAAATGCTATTTATTTTATTTCTAAAAAGACTTCCTATTTAATCCTAACAACTATACTGCATATAGATATTAACAACAGCTAACACTTATTGAGCTATTACCATGCCACGTACCATACCTTAGACAGGCATTTGAGCACATTGATCAACTGCTTTTACGACTTAGTAGCTGTGTGACCTTGGGAAATGAATCTCACTACGCCTCAGTTTGTTCATCTGTGAAACTGAATAGTCTCATGGTTTGCTGTAAAGACTAAATGAGATTTTACATATCAAGTACTTAGAATAACTCCTTATATATAGTAAGCAACCAATAACTACTAGTTATCATTATCATGTATACATTTCACAGTGCTTTTTATTACTCTATTTGTGCCATGGTACGAAAGAGGCAATACAGTCTCAAAGAGAAATTAAGTAACTTTTCGGTGGCACACATGCAGCTTATTCTGGTTCCTGATGGGATGCAGGAGAGAAGGGTGCCTGGCTTCCATCCAGCACCACTTCCAATTCCATCATGTTATATAAGGAGTCATGGATGCAGCCAATGCCATCATCTAAGGCATATCCATTAATGGCATCTATGAAAGGGCTTCCTGAGCCTAACAAGAATCTTTCTCTTTATCTCATTAATTGCACTGTCTCTTAGGATCCTTTTTTATAGCATTTCTATCTCCCCTGACATTTAATTTGCAATCCGAGGAAACCAGAAACTTTCACATATGCAGTTGCCTAGGCTTCCAAAGCAGGGAACACTCCCTTAACTAGGCAACGGATATTTCTGGCAGAAACCTCAGCCAGTTAACGTGGCAACGTGCAGTGCAGTGGGTGTTCAACTAGGCTTGCAATGAGTCAGCCAGATTTCTCTGCCCAGAGCTTCTTGGGGCTGATAGTGCCATGTAAACAGGAAAGTCAAGCTTGACCCTAATTATGATAAACATAGGGTCTTATGCCCCATTAAAATTACTGTTAGTCCAGTAATATTGCTATATGATATTAATCATAACAATGAAGTTACTCTTGACTGGCAGGTTACTTGCTGTGTCAATGCAGGTAAGGCTCAGAGAGGTTTGGTAATTTTCTCCAAGTAACACAGCTACTATATTAGTTTTTTATGGCTGCTTTAACACATTAATACAAAGTTAATAACTGCTACTAGGTCTGTGTTAAGGTGTTGTAGCAATGTGACAAAAACAACACTAATTCCGGCCAGCGTGGCTCAGTGGTTGAGCATTGACCTATGAACCAGGAGGTCATGGTTTGATTCCTGGTCAGGGCACATGCCCAGGGTTGCTGGCCGGATCCCCAGTAGGGGATTGGCAGGAGGCAGCCAATCAATGATTCTCTCTCATCACTGATGTTTCTATCTTTCTCTCCCTATCTTGAGATAAGAACTCCAAAAGCTGCATGATTAACATCAAGGGGTCAACACGGATGTTGCATTTTTCTCCAGAAGCTCTAGGAACCCATTCCGTTGCCTTTTCCACCTTTTTGAGGTGCCTATGCATCTTGGCTCATGACATTTTTCTTGTCTTCAAAGCCAGAAACTTCATCATTCTGACCTCTGCTTTCAAGGTCACATCTTCTCTGACCCTGGCTCTCTGCCTCCTTCTTCCATTTATAAGGACACTTGGTCCTACCTAGATAATCCAGGGTAATCTAACCATTGCAACAGCAGCGGACCAGCAACCATAATTTCATCTTCGACCTTAAATCCCTTTAGCAGAAAACCTAACATATCCCAGGCTCTGGGGGTTAGCATGTGACTATTCTTGAAAAGCCACTGTTCTGCCTATCATAGCAAGAACTGGAACCCATATATATCTGATTCTGAGTGCTCTTAACTATCACACTATACCAAACTACTGCAAACATATTAGGTCTTTATCTTCAAGAGGAAATAACTACATCTATTCCCCTCAAAAACAAAATTATTGATATTTATGTTAATCTGACACTATATGATCTTACATGAGCATAGCAAGAGCAAAGTAAAGTACATACCAAAAAGGTCATTATTATCCCTATTTCAAGTATTAGGATTAGTGAAAATAACTGTCATGAGCAGAGTTTTACTTTTAATAAATAACCATTCCTTCTCAAACTCTGAGGTTTTGACCTGAAATCTTTGTAAACCTCCCCCATACCAAGTGAAATAGAAAGAAATCCAGTTTCAAATGCCATTTACAGCTGGATACTATTTGCAGCTCCTCCACATTCCAGCTGTGTGGCACGTAGTATGCCCTTCAACCTCTCTGAGTCTTTGTTTCTTTATCTGTAAATGAAAAACAAGAACACCTACTAGGTGAAACAGTGATCATGACAGAACTACCCTGCACACAAGGCGTACATAATAGTGTATTCAGTTATTACTATATGGGAAACCAGCTGGCTTCACAACCTCTCAAAGCATGGTATTGGGCTCAAAGAGTTTTTAGCCAATGTGCAGTTAGAATCAGCTTCCTTGGTGGTCAAGACTGGCAGAATTAGCCATTCAGTAAGAATCTGCGCAACCTCTTTTTAAAATTTTCTGAGATACATTCGCAGGCAGAAATTGTTTGAGTTATTCATAAATACCCAGAGAGTTCAAAACTCACTTAGATACAATCTCCAGGGACTTTCATCTTCTTGGTGGTGTGTTTGTTTTATTTGTGTGTTTA
>NW_006295460.1:438339-444762 GCF_000327345.1 Myotis davidii | reverse complement strand
GAAGTTGCATATACAAAGACAGAGAGGCGAGGGATAAAGATTTTCTATTCTAGGAGTCAAAATTATTTAAGCAGGATTGTGCATGGGATTCACTTTGGGAATAAATGAGACATGAGGCTGGGAAGACAGAAGAAAAATCCAATCATGTGAGACCTTATATGCTTAATTTATTTTGAAGATAATAGGCTACCATGGTAGGGGATTAAGTAGGAAGCACATGAATAGGTCTGTATGAAAGATCCCCCTGTTAGGAGAGTGGGTGGGCAACTGGAGGGGTATATACCAGAAGCAGAGAAATGAGTTGCCTGACCACAGTGATAACTTTGGCAGGATAAGATGTATCAGGACTTCTATGTTGTAAATGAGAGAAACTCCTAGTCAAAACCAGTTAATCAATATGTAAATGTATTGATTCATGTAATGAAAGTAATGAGGTAGGGTGAGCTTCAAGTATGGCTTAATGGGCTTTCTCCAGATCCATTTATTTTCTTTGCCCATGGCTATGCTTCATCCCCTGGCTGGATTCCCTTATGGTGGCACATGGTTCCAAGCTTTATATCATCGCTGTGCCACCCCAGAAATCATCCCCTTGTGTCTCATTAGCAAAATGGATCATGTGCTCTTGATCCAACCTTTTGTCTACAAAATGTGGAAACCAAGGTCCCTGAACTAATCTTTGGGGTAAGAAATATAGCATTGCCATTGGGTTGATCAGACCTACCCCAGAAGCTTGGGATTGGATCAGCTTTCCCTGAATCACTCAGGCCATAAAGAGGTGGTTATCAACAAGATTTGGATTGCTATCAGGAAGTGACAGAAGCATATAGGAGGCAGTCATTAATTCTACCTTGGATGGGGATGGCCCAAATAAAATAAGTGTCAGGAATGAAGCAAAGGAGAGGACAGAGAGATGTGAAAGAGGTAGAAGGATCAAGACCTAAATCATTGATTGATTTAATTGACTTCACCAGTGGGTGGTGAAGAAAGGAACTGAGGAAGTATTCTCAACTTTCTGACAAGGGTAACTGGATCCCTGAAGGACAAACATATTTTGAAGGTAAAACAGTAAGTTGACTTTTGAACATGTTTAGTGGCGCTGACTCTTAATTATTCAAGTGATGCATAGAAGTTAGTTAGTTGGCTGAGTCTGGATCACAAGGCATGGGACTGGAAATAAAGATTAAGGGCACAAGGGGATCAGACATGGCATTCGCTAGGGACCAGATTATGTGAGAAAAGCAAGTTCTGCACATGTTATAGCATTGTTTTTAAGAGGTGTGATACCTACAAGAGGGCAACTGCCACCTCAGAGATAATAAAGGTCTTATGAACCTCTGAAAACAGACTCTTCACCCTCAAAACCAAGGGAGTTCCAGCTGAGTGACTGAGAGAGTTGATCAACAACTTTATCACTTCCTTTTAGTACTCTGTCGAGTGATCTAAAATGCATTATAGCTGCCACTGGTATCTGACCCCTGGGAGTTTACAATGTGAGACAAGTGTTCAGTCTATTTAGGACATGAACTGTGTCTGAAAATATGCCCTCATCATACAAGAGAAAGCATAGATTCCTAGTGTCCAGAAATATTAGAGGCTGGCTGAAATTTGACTCATACTTGACAATATGGGGCTTGTCTTGTCAGGATATTAAATATTACAGAGGTAGCTTATCACTGAAGATTAATGAAGTCATCAGAATAATTTAGAAAGCAATCAAGTGATTAATTTCAATTAGAAGTTTGATTGCAACTATTGGAATGAAAACAGAGAAATCCATACTCCTCACCCCCTGAATGGTTTCCCCTTTGGAACAATTACTATGTCAATCTTTAGTTTATTACTGGGCCTTTTATAAGAGTACACATTAGATAGTTTCCCAAGAATACAGATTTTTAAGCAGAAAATACAAGGTAGAAGGACTCTAATCAGGAAAACTCCTGGAATCACAAGACAGGATGGAAATTGTAATTTTCTGAATATAAAGTAATATAATGGGGAAAAAGGTAGATACCATTAATCCTCCTCCCAGGAAATAATATAATGATTTCCAAGATTATTTTATTTGACAGGTTGGGATGTTTTCTTCAGATTGACAAGGAGACAAGTAAATGTTCCAAAAAAAAAAAAAAAAAGCAATCCATTTTAAAAGAAACAAATATAAAAACCTGGAAATGCCTATCATAAAGAAATTTCGTAACTAGATATAAAATGCTGATTAGCATGTGTTTATAGAAATGAGAGACCAGTGACTGGAAAGCAACATTTGTCAGAGCTTGTACTCATGAGGAGGGAGGGACTCAGGTACAGAGACAGAGATAGAATATGGAAAATTTGCCTTTTGCTCATCAAACTCATGTACTCTGGAATAATGACCATTGTCTGGGCCCCACATAGCCTATAGCTCCCACATCCAACTATTTCATTTGTTCTAGTTTCATATTTGTTCTGGTTTCATATTTATAAACAATATTATTTTTAATTGACTTCCCAGACATCCCAGTACTTGGTAAGCAGAAGATGTATTCTCCCATTCAATTTCTTTTTTCCTACCCCTGCCCTTTCATTCTATCAACAAATAGCACCTAATGTATCATGTTAAAATGTAAATTGAATTATATAATTTGTCTTCTCAAAACACTTAAATGACTTTGCATTTCATTCTGACTGAAAGCCAAAGCCCCTACTGTGGCCTCCCAGGTCCTAGAGATCTGGTTCCATCCTTTGGTCTTTTCCAGCCATCATTCTCCATCGTTTCTCTGAATGATCCCCTACCCTCTCCCTCTCATTCACATACTGGTTTTCTTGCCATGCCATAAACACCCCAGGTACATTCTGGCACTAGGACTTTTGTTCTTTTTGCTTCCTCTATTGGGATGATCTATCTCCAAAAAGCCAACTGCTTGCTTCCTCATTTTCATAGGGTCTTTACCTATATGCCATGTTTTCACTGAGGCCTTCTCTGATCATCTGATTTAAAATCTGACCTTTTCTACACACCCCTGATATATTTTTTTCTATAATACTACCTTCTCACATACTAATCATTCTATTCATATATTTGTTTTCTATTGTCTGGCTCCTCACTGAATGCAATCCCTTTGCTGCATCCCCAGAGGTACACCATTGTTTGACACATGAAAAAGGTCAACAATATTTGTTGAATTTCACGTTACCAGAGGCCAGCCCTGTGGGTCAGAGAGTATTTGCAGATGGAGAAATAGAATATCACCAAGGAAACCAGTAAGAGTTGGGACAAGGACACAGTCCATTTTTGGTTCATGACTTATCATACACCACATAAGATCTGTTGTTGTTGTCACTCTTTTCCCATGATCCTCACAAGAAAACTGGGCAGGATAATGTCACCTGGGGGATCCAAGACATTATTTTCAGTTCAGTAGATAAGTAGATTTACAGAACATCCCTTCCCATATATCCTCTTTTTTCTTTGACAGCCTAGGCTCAAATTTCCTATGGTGCTCACACCAAGCATATTCAGTCGACTCAGCTTTGCCGTTCCCCAAGTGCCAGGAAGAGTCTTGCAAAGGGACGAATCTGGAGTGGAATCTGCTCTGTACTCTTAGAAAAGGCCCAGTAATAAACTAATCATTTTAATCCTAGGAATGATCCCTGTCACTGACCAAATCTTTGAGTTAGGATTTAAAAACAGTTCCCTTCATTTGGTCTCTTTTCTTATCTCTAGTCAATGAGGAAGATTATTTGACAATAAACACTGGTGGTCTAAAAATTAAAAATCAGGACATTTCACTATACCTATATTCTAGTTTTGAACCTGAAGCCATAAACTCACACTTCACTTTCCTTTCCCCCCATTACCAGCTCCATCACAGACTCCAAGTCTACTCAAATGCATCTTTACAGAAAGCCTTAACTACTACCCAATGGAAGTACCCTCCGCACCACCACCATTACTCTGCTTTATTATTTTTGGTAGCACATCTCACTATTTGAACATACATGTGTGTATACACCCATACATATACACATATGTTTATTTACTTGTTTATCATTTGCTTTATAACTAGAATGTTTCTTCCATAAATGCCAAAGTACTTAAAATAATGTATGATATATTTATTATCTCCCTCCAGATTATATCCGGCTTTATAGACAATAACTATTTGGGTCCTTCCCACCTTCCTCTTTTCCCTGGAATCTATGGAAGGAGACGAGACTGAATACATATTTAGCATGTATCATGTTGTAAATATTGCAGTAGGCAACTTCATACTCAAACTCATTTTATATTCCAAGCTACCCTATAATTTATCATAATTCTTTGCTTCATAAATAAAAATACTGCCGTTTATATTTCATAGATACAAAACTATAAATGAAAAAGAAAATTATTATCCAAGATAGTGGTAAATCCAAATTTTATATTCAGATCTCAATTCTCAGATGATTCTTACATCAATGATAATGATGACGATGATATATTACATTTATTATATTTCTTGAGTATGCTATATGTCAGACTCCTTGCAAACTCTATAAACATCACCTAATTTAATGCTAATAATAACAGTAATAACTTATACTGACATAATGCTAGTTATGTGCTAGGCACTGTTTTAAACAGTCTAAACTATTAACTAATTTAATCCTCATATAATCCCTATGAAGCTGTGGCAGAAATTATTAGCTGATCACCAAAATAATTTTCTTTTCCGTTTTGACTCTTACCAAGACTATATACCCCAGTCTCCTAGCTATTAGTTGAGTCAGTATAATTGAGTTAGTCAGTGGATTGTGAGTGGGGGTGATGTGAACAACCTCCAGACTAGGTCAATAAGAATCACCCATATGATCCTATCATTTTCTGGCTAGTGTAATGGACATGATCCCCAAGGCAATATTGGAAGCCACGTATTGAATGACTGAACTAGAGACCTCTCCCCATGTTGCCTAGATCTGTATTAGAATATTCATTTGTGAGGATAAGCTGCTGAATTTGGGTGGTTTGTTTCTTACAGCAGTTAGATTACTCAGTTACTAGGTAAGTAGTGTTCTTATCCACATTTCACACATGATAAAACTGAGACACTGAGGGTTTAAGTAACTTGTAAGTAGTTATCATCACCCTTATTCTATAAGTAAGGAAACTGAGGCACAGTGAAGTTAAGTATTTGGTCTTACTATGTCAATCATGTTCAGTTAACAAAACAGAAACCATATGAAGTTGTTCAATAACAGATATTTAACATGCAAAACTATACATCAAAGGATTGAAGGAGCTGAAAGGGCAAACAGGAGACAATGCAGAAACCTGAACTTGGAAATAGCATGAAGCTACCACCAGCCCTGGGGCTAGCAGGACAAGGAGTACATGTTGTTACCAGAGCCCCAGTACCGGGGTGTTCCAATGTAAGCTAGAACCACTCTCCTACAGGAACTGGGAACTATAAAGAAGACGGAACCACCACTAAGGCACTGCCTACAGCAGAGAACATGGAAGAGAAAGAACCCGCCTTCCTCTCAGTTCCAGTCTTCTCCCAAGGCCCTCCATTAACTGATCCCAGCCAGAATCCAGTTGGTGAAAGAGCATGTTAAATGCTGTTTGCTGAAGTCAGTGCAATGAAATACAGAATAAAGCAAGGGAAGTGAAAGGGATAAATCTAAGAGCAAATAGGTGAGTGACCAGAATATCAGTCAAGGGCTCTCAGTCAATAATTGGCAAACCTCTGATTGGAACTCAGGGCTATATACCTCCAAGACACATCTAGAGTTGGTGTTTCTAATATGCTATGCGTCTCTCAAGTGAACATAGTTCTTTCTTTGTATGTGGTAGATCTTAAATAAGTATTTGCTTTCATTGATTGTTCCATTTTTAAAGAAACCAGTTACCACTTAGGATACAGAGACTGTGTTAAAACAACAACAAAAAAAGGAAAGTAATTGGGCACCTTTCTACCACTTTGTGAGATAGGTCCAGGTAAACATTAAACAATGGCATAGATGTCAGAGAATGTCACCATGACAGCTACAAGGAGGCAACATAATGGTAGTAAACATGGGCTTTATTGTTGAGCAAATCTGCTTTGGAATATGACCAATCACTCTTACTGACTGCATAGCATTTGGGATAAAATGATTTAAATTCATTGAGCCTTAGTTCCCTCGCCTGTAACACGGAGATATTAATACCAATGGTTCATAGTTGCATCCATAGAATTTACGAGGAATAAATTAATTTACATATATCACCTCATTAAGCTCCTGACTTTAACTAGCCCTCAAATCTAGTGGCAGCTATTGTTGTAGCCTTTGCTGTGGGTATCAGGTCTTTCAGTAAGCACAGACAGCTGGAACTGAGAGGGAACAGAATGCAGTCCCAAGCATGAGACACTTTCAAGGTGCACTCAGCTAAAATGCAAAGGATGCAAAAGACAGGGGGAAATG
>NW_006295460.1:426926-437393 GCF_000327345.1 Myotis davidii | reverse complement strand
ATGTTCACAAATTTTACTTCCCCACAGCACCCTACAGGTTTATGAAAGCGCTGGGATTTAATCACATCCGTCTCATGGTGTGTGCAGTTATTTAAAATGTTAAGTCTCAAAGTACTTGCAGAAAAATGACCCTACCATTTGAATATTAGGAGTTTGACAGTGATTTATGAACATTGGCAGGACAATGTACTAGCTCATTCTATGACAGAACTCTCATTTTATGATAGGCCTTATCTTGGAGCATGACGAGAGAGAAAATGTTCTCACTCAATCTGTGGCCTGGCTACCTCTGGCCAGTCTTTTCTTAATCCTCTGTTCCAACATGACTCTTTTCAGGGTGACCCTATCCCTGGTTGGACCTGTCCAATCGTAGACTTGGTGGATCTGAGCTGTGTATAATGAGCAGTCCTGTTCTCAGGGTTGCTTAATGACTCACGGTCAGGAGCTCTGTCTTTATCAGCGCTCAGTAGCATGGCAGGAGCAGTTTTTTAGATGTATGCAATTCACTGCTGCAGAAGGCTTCATCTTGCATCAGAACACTGGAGGTCTATGTTGTGATATTTACACTGAAGTTTGCCAGAAACTCCACATAACACACTTTTTCCCATCACAGATATCTGTTACACTATAGGAACTGCCTCATAAATGGTCCCTACATTGTAGCCTGAATTGGATACAGAGGGCTTTACTGCTCTGGGCTCATTAATAACTAAGTAGTTTTTCCAATATCTTGGCAGTATGTGTGGAATATGTGCTTCCAGAATGCAGAGTTGCCTACTAAGTGCTATGCTTCCTTCTCAGTGGTGGAAAGTCCAAAATAAAATAATTTGTTCTTAATGTAGAGGGAGATATTCCAGGATACCCAGAATAATAAACCTTTAAAATATCTTTGATTTGTCAGGATATTAAAACGTCATAGATTTATCTTCCACCCTCTTCTTACATAGAGGATGCTTCTAATGTACTTGCCATGGCTTTCTCATCATGTCCTATAAATATGATGTCACTGGTTCATCTAAAATTGGTATTACCCTTTGCCTCAGCATATGGATACCTAAGTAAATGATGGTAGGTCCGTGTGAGGAAGGGTGGAGGAAATCACTACTGTGTACACTTACTGTGGTGTTGCAGGGTCTTTCTCTTGGAGAGTTGGTGTCTCTTTCAGTCACTGAGTTCCCAGTGCAAAAAAAAAAAAGGTTCATGTCCAGAAACCACACAAAAGATTGTGACTTCTACTGGGGAAGTTACCATCACCTTCCTGATACAGCATCCTTGGTTTCTTTTGTTTGGAAAAACTGAGCAATAACCTTATTGACTGCCCATCTATATGCCATAGGGATGCAAGGTTCTATTAATTATTAGCGCAGCTCTTCAAAGGCTGGGTTTCTTTCTATGTTACTCTGACCATCCAATTTTTGTGATAATTAATGATTTGTCTGTTGATTAAGTGCCTCCACCTGGTTTCTATTATTGTGAGGTCATATCATCTCCATTGCTATAGGAAAGCTAATTCTGTAATTTCTCCTAGTGTCAGTCTTGGCCTACAAAGCCACCATTGAGTTTCTCAGTGATATTGGTCATCCTCTCATCCACATAATTTTTTTGGCTCTGGTAAATGAAGTAGACTCTGGACTCCCCCACCTACCATGGTTGTATTATAGTCACTCCAGCATGCATGCTTTTCTAAAACTGTGATAACCTTTCTACCATGGAACCTTTCTTCTCCACTTGCTGAAGGCCACTGCTTTCTCCAGACTTTAAGAGACATCTTAGCAGCATGTTAGCCACATCACCCAGGATATTGAGCAGATATTAAATCCTATATCACATGAGAGTGTTTCTGCATTGATATGCACTTTTTATTCAACTTACAGGCTTGTAGCACCGTTAACTCATGGACCCCAAAGTCTCCATGACTTATGTGTCCACTCCCAACAACTGGAAGTAGGAAATTCATGGAGAGGCATGTATAGGAGCTTTTTATGTCATAGCCTATGAATGACACTAATCATTTCCACTCACATGCTTTAGCTGAGTAATATGACTACAGCTCATTATAAAGAAAGATGGGAAGTATAGTCTAACTTTGTGCCTGAGAAGAACAGTAGAGTAGTGGTCTCTGTGAATAGCTAGCATTCTCTACCACAACAACATGGTCCAATACTCCCAAGATTCATGTGAACTATATGGCCCAACAGATAAGGCTAGATAAATGAATGCTCTATAGCACTTTGAGGCATTTGCTTACAATCAAATGCTGTCCCCTTGTGAGCCAATGTACACCTCAGAGAGAAATGATTTTTACCAAGTGATGTAAAGAAAATAAGGCCAGCCCTGATCGGTTTGGCTCAGTGGATAGAGCATCGGCCTGGGGACTGACGGGTCCCAGGTTTGATTCCGATCAAGGGCATGTACCTACCTTGGTTGCGGGCGCATCCCCAGTAGGGGGTGTGCAAGAGGCAGCTAATCAATGTTTCTCTCTCATCGATGTTTCTGACTCTCTGTCCCTCTCCCTTCTTCTCTGTAAAAAATCGATAAAATATATATTTTTAAAAGAACGAAAATAAGGCCAAGTAGCTTTCCTAGCTCCTTTCTATGTATGCCTAACCTCAAACCTGATCCTCTGTATATTCCAGCAGCAACTGTGAGGAACTGCCAGTGTGAGGAACATTAAGTCGATGAGAAGAAACATGTACAAGAGAAGATAAAGGGAGAGGGAGAGAGGGAGGAAATATAAGGAAGGGAAGAAAAGAAAGAGTGAGAATATTTGTCCCAGTGCCTAGAGCTGATAGGCAACTCATATAAATCTTCTCAAGATAGAATTCCTATCTTCCACCAGCTGTCTAAGAGTGATTTAAAGAGGAAAGAATAATGAAAACAGACAATTGCTGCCAGGGTCCAGAATCTTAATCTCCTTTGGTCAGTACAGTGCAAACACCATCTCCTAAAAACAGGATTCAGTAAAATATCTTTCACCTTAATATTGACTTGTTCTTTGAAATGGAGAGAAAAGGCATGAGATGCTCCAAAAGGCAGAGCTCAACTGGAAAAAGCAGACAATAACAAAATGATTAGTATCAGTGAATTCACCTACCACTCTTAGCTTTAAAAAAAAAGTTTTTTAAAGGCATAGTAGCCCTAGTTAGTTTGGCTCAGTGGATAGAGCATCAGCCTACAGACAGAAGGGTCCCGGGTTTGATTTCCAGTCAAGGGCACATGCCTGGGTTGCAGGCTCTATCCCCAGTAGGGGGTGTGCAGGAGGCAGCCAATCAATGATTCCATCTCATCATTGATGTTTCTATCTCTCTCTCCCTCTCCCTTCTTCTCTGAAATCATTCCACAATAATAAAAGCATAACATGCTAATTAGACCAGACATCCTTCTGGATGTCCTCCCATACAACCTTCTGGATAAAGCCATGGCTGTGAGGGAAGCCCAGGTCCTGGGTGCCAGAGGGAAACGGTGCTGGCAGCCGGGGGAAGGAAGGCTACTCTTGCATGAATTTCATGCATTGGGCCTCTAGTAAAAATATATTTATTTTAAAAAAGGCATAGTAATTCAGTATAATTTTGT
Organism: Myotis davidii; assembly: GCF_000327345.1. Classification (NCBI taxonomy): domain Eukaryota; kingdom Metazoa; phylum Chordata; class Mammalia; order Chiroptera; family Vespertilionidae; genus Myotis; species Myotis davidii. The sequence goes on along the minus strand of NW_006295460.1, from coordinate 433,820 downwards.
GGCCTGTGAAAAGCCAGTTTGATTTCATGATTATTTGAAAACCCACTGCCTGCAATATAAGCTCTGTTATTACGGTTTTAAAAAGATTTCCTCAAGAAAAAATATTTTAAAATGTATTATTAAATGTAATCTTTACCAATGATAATAAAAGTATGATGAAAATGATACTTTTATGTTAATGCCATGAGGTTGGTATGTTGATACAGGTAATTTGCAAGATACGTCAAGAGCCACAGAAATATTCACATCCTTTGAACTAACCTTCCCACTCCTAGTCATTTATCCTAAGGGGAAAAAAATAACAAATGCATGTAAGGACATATGGGTTTAAGTATTTATCAAAATAGTATTTATATATTCTTATTATTTAAAAAAGTATGGATTTAGAAGTACATGAATAATTCTGATAGGGAAAACAGAGGAAGTATAAATTTGTGGAGGTAAGACCCAAAAATAACCACTGTTAATAAAATTCTTTCCTATTCTTCCAGATTTTCTTCCAAGTAATCAGAATCATAAATATATGCAAAAATAGACTGCCATACATTTTCTTCAGTATTGCTTTTTCCATTTAGTAGATAATAAGTGTCCTTAGTGATATAACACTAAAATACATTTACATAATTTTTTAGGACCATATGACTTTCTATGGTATGGTATGGTCATGCCAAAATGTTTAACAACCCATTGCTGTTGACATTTGGGTTACTTTCAATTGTTCATGATTATATAGAACACCGGGATGAATATTCATGCACACATATCTATGGACACTTATTTAATTATATCCTTAGAACAAATCCCAAGAATTTCTTGAAAGTATTCAATATTTAGGATCTTTGATATATATTGTCAAAATACCTTCCAGGAAAGTTGTACCAGTTTACAACTTATCTCTGTATTATCCCACACTAATGATATGATGTGTCCTAATCATTTTAAACTTTCTAAGTATGATAGCAGAAATGATTTATCATTATTTTAATTTACATAAATTTTATTACTAGTATATATAAATATTTTAAATAAATTTGGCTTTTTTCTGTAGTGAATCACCTATACATCAAATTTAGACCATTTTTATATCTTAATATTGCCTTACTGTTGATTTTAAAGATATTTTTAGGTAATTTTGTTTGTTATTTTTCCTTTAAATCTACCAATTATTTCCCAGTGGTTTCTGTTTTGTTTTCTTCTTTAAAAAGACTCTTCTACACTAAGAGTATTTAAATATTCACCCTTGTATTCTCTTACTCCTTTTATGATACCATTTTAAATATTAAATCATTAATCCATCTGAAATTTATTTAGAAATAGATAAGAAGTAGGCTCTAACTTATGGGAATATGATGTTGAGAATAGCCTTCTTATTTACCACTACTATAAAAGGCTACTTTGTTATATTCTAAATTTGAAGTAATTGAAAATAACTTAAATATCCCACAGTAAAAGGTAATTAAATAATCTACTCAACAGCATCAAACTGTAGTTAAATATAATATATATAATTAATGTGCAATATCATTAAAATGTTTTTATCTATAAATAAAAGCCTAAGCGACCGTTATGGTGGAACGACTGGAACGACCAGGCACTATGATATGCACAGTTCACCAGGGGCAGATCCTCAATGCAGGAGCTGTCTTCTGGTGGTCAGTGCACTCCCACAGGGGGAGCGGCAGCTCAGCCAGAAGCCGGGCTTCATGGCTGGTGAGCACAGGTTGTGGTGGGAGCCTCTCGTGACTCTGCAGCAGCACTAAGGAGCAGCAAGCCAAGCAGTAAGAAGCGAACAGGCAGGCGGTAAGGAGAGAGGGATCTCAGGTTGCAAGAGGGATGTCTGACTGCCAGCTTACGCCGTGCACTCCCACAGGGGGAGCGGCAGCTCAGCCAGAAGCCGGGCTTCATGGCTGGTGAGCACAGGTTGTGGTGGGAGCCTCTCGTGACTCTGCAGCAGCACTAAGGAGCAGCAAGCCAAGCAGTAAGAAGCGAACAGGCAGGCGGTAAGGAGAGAGGGATCTCAGATTGCAAGAGGGATGTCCGACTGCCAGCTTACGCTTAAGCAAGCAATCAGTCATCCCCTGAGGGGTTCTGGACTGTGAGAGGTCACAGGCCAGACTGAGGGACCTCCCCACCCCCAGTGCATGAATTTTATGCACTGGGCCTCTAGTATTATGATAAATGTGAGGGGAGCAAGAAATTAAATTTTAGAAGACATAGGATTGCAACTATGTTTTTCCAAATATTCAAAAACTTACATTTGGAAAGAAAAAGACCCTCCCAAAATACATACACATAGCAATAATTATTTCTGTGGGTTAAGAATATGGTGATATCCCTACTTCTTTAGCCCTTTTACAACTTTTTATGAGTATGTACTCTTCTAATAATGGAAAAAGAGCTTGCATTTTCTTAAAATATATGATCAGCATACCTAGTGGGAGTCTCTACCTTAAAGAGAAAATATCAAGAAAATGTGAATTAAAGGCTCTGGCATTATCATCAGAAGAAGGAATCCAGACATCATGGTTATCACTTCTCACTACTATGAGAGTTTCCAAACCAAAACACTATTGGGGAGCATGAATTAGTTAGCATTTTCCAACTTGGGTCAGCAACTCTGAACCTTCTCCCTGATCCACAACCATTTATACTAAGGGCTCCCGTGTCACTTTTATAGCACTTAAAATGGCAAGCTCCAATGCTTGCCCAAGGTCTGAGGGGGTTGATTTTCTGTAGAAAACTGATTAGACACCATCCTTACAGAGTACATAAGTTTCAAGGGAGCCTTAAATAAGGCTTGTAAGGAATTGTTCACAAGGTGCCTTTAAAGGAGTATGCGCTTTAAGAAATTGTCAGCTCCAAGACTGGTATTGATCTATGCCAAGCTACAATTCACTGAAATTGCATAAGGTACTTGTACAACTGTGAACGTGGTAAAGAAAAAGAAAAATAGAACTAGAACAGCAAGTACCTCTTAGAGGGGATATAGTGTTCTGCTCTACCCAGAGGATTCTGTGAGGCAAAATCTAAAGCTGTAATATAGAAGATTGTATTGACTGAGATACTTTTCTTCTTATTTCTCATTAATGCCCTTTCAAAGCTTGGACTGTTTATGAAAGGACAGAGAAGTGGCCACATTTTTTTTCCAGTCAAATCCACCTACTTCTTCACTCTATTTGTAGAGTGATATCCATTTGCCACGACCAAAGGAGATTTTCACTCTCAAGTCTCTGGCTAGTGAGAAGACTCAGTGATCCCAAAATGTTTTCTTTACTTTCTACCTGAATTACCCCAGCCCTAATGAGGTAGCAGCATGTGAGTCTGGCATTTAAAAATCACAAGCACAATGATAGAGGCCAAGTGGAATTAGAATAATAGTCTTTTAAAAGTATAAATCTAGGAATTACCAAGAAGGGTTAGTGAAAAGTCATATATCTACAAGATTCATACAAGTGTTAACTGACTCCTAACATTAGGCCATGCATAAAGGGCAAGAAAGAAGAAACATGAAATAAACACCTGAGAACCTACCAGTCTGCAAACAAAGGAAATGCAAACCATGGAGAACCTAGGTGGTTAGTGTCCACATTGTAATATTTATTAAGTATCTGGAATATTATCTCTGCTTTTAACATTCCAGGAACTCAGCAACATACTTTTCACATCCAAAGAAGATATCTCATAATTTTACAGTGCTTAACAGTCTCATATTCCTGCTCAAAAGCACATACTAGTAGCTACTGAAGCATAAATATGGAAAATGAATCCAGTATTTTCAAGTAAAGATGGCAAATTGAATGTACATATTTACTTTCATCTCCTTCCAAAGATCCATGGAATGCATGATAAAGGACTTTTTAGGCATAAACACAAAGCATGGGTAGAAAAGTAGAGAGGAAGGACATCAGCAATAAAATTATATAATCTCAAAGCAGATGAATGAGGAGTAGATAATTTAAGAGATTTGAAAATACTGAATCATGGGCTGGCAGGAGTGGAAGTTGATGACCTAATCAATTAGGAGATGCAGAATCTCCAAAAGGCTCAGGAATTGGCAATATCAATGCTCTGAAAGAGGGAGTGAGTAGGGGCTAAGTTAGGAGGATTGGATGAAAGTCTGTTAGGAACCAATTATTAAGATCAGATCCTTTACAGCACTCCATGCAGCCAAGTGACTACTCCTCCCTTCCCCTGGCAAAAGATTGAAAGGTTATTTTCTGAAAATGTAAAAACAGAGTCTTTGTAATGGCTAAGAGGAAAGAATTGAATAATAGATATATTGCACTGAAAAATAAATAAACATGCATTTGGATGCAGACACCCCTGATCACCGTTACCTGACTTAGCTCCCAATGTGGCAGCCATGCCAGTCAGTACCTTCACCCTCCAGACAGGAAAATGTAAGCAACCTCCTGAGGAATCTGCCCAGCCTAAGAGAAAAGACTTCATGATACTACCATTGAATGTCATCAACTAAATGGCCTAGCCAGGCCAATTTAGAGAAACTCACAGTCAACAATGCCCACCTTTGCACTTAGAGCTCTAAATCAGGTTTTTAAATCATGGATTTTCATAGGTCTGATAGTTCACAAAGTAAGGTAAAGTACTATTAAATGAAATTCTAATCCCAGGTGTGTGAATGTGTGTTTGTCTATCTGTGTCTCTCTGTGTGATTTGCAGCAGGTACTGATACAAAAAGTACTTTTCATTGGGAGTCACAAAGTTAAATATTTTGGAAATTCAATACTCTAATTTGAATGATAATAACAAAAATTAATTAAAAAATAACCTGGAAGAATCAGAGTCTATGCAGGTAGAAGAAAACTAAAATTCATCTATATATACATACTAGAGGCCAGTGCATGAAATTCATGCACTGGTGAGGTCCCTAGCAGCTGCTGGTTGCCAGCCGGGTACTCCCTCCCACCCCCTGGACACCTGCCGCTGCCAGCCAGGGTCTCCCTCCCTTCCTCCACCTGGCCTGCCCCCTGGTCGAACTCCTGAAAGAACTCTGGTCAAGGGGACAATTTGCATACTATGTTTTTATTATCCACACTAATAAAAAAGAGAAACATGCAAATTGGTGTCACTCCACTACGTCCATCAGCCAATCAGCAACTATGCAAATTAACCCAACAAAGATGGCGGTTAATTTGCATACACAGGCACGGACGAAGACTGAAGACTGAATACTAAAGAGGCTTGGCTTCTCCGCTGTGGCCAGAGGAAAGGACTGGGTCCCGGGTGCCAGAGGAAAACTGGTGCCAGCAGCCAGGGGAAGGAAGGCCTATTGTGCAACTTTCGTGCAACGGGCTTTTAGTATAGAATAAAAGCCTACGCGACCATTACAACTAGTCGACCAGAATGACTGGAATGACTGGAACAGCCAGGCAAACAGTTGCTATGATGCACACTGACCACCAGGCGGCAGACACTCAATGCAGGAGCTGCCCCCTGCTGGTCAGTGCACTCCCACAGCCAACCTTCCATGCCAGCCAACCTCCCGCAACCCCTCCCCCATCGTCCCCTTGTGCAAAAACCATTTGTAGATGATCTGCTTCTGGGTTGGGGTTTCATACATAGCAGAGCAGCTCCCTTGCTGTGATCTATTGAAAGTCAACCCTCGACACAAGTGTTTGTCTCACTCCCGTCCTCTCCCTTCCCTGGGGCCACCCGCCTGCCACAATGGTGGCAAGGGAAGGAGGAGGGGGGGAGGCAGGGAACTGCTCAGTGGCGGAGCACTGACAGCAGTGTCAGCATCCATTCCTACCCCCCACAGCCCGGTAACTGTTGCCTCCTCTCCCAACCCCGCAGGGACCTTTGGGTCCGGGCTGGGATGGGTAACAAGGGGCGGGTGGCGGCAGACATGGCCCCTTTCTCAGGGGGGCCGAGGGCTGGCTCCCTCCTTGTGGCCAGCTGCCAACCTCACCCTGTCCCTCCCTCTGGCTAGCCTCCCACTGCAGTCCCTACCCTGGCCAGCCAACCTCCCATGGTCCCTACCCTCTGCATCCCCCTTCTCGTGCACGGATATGTGCACCAGGCCTCTAATTATGAATAAAAGACCCTTAATATATTTAGAGAAATTATAATTTTACTAATGAAGCAACTTACCAAACACACACACACACAGAAATACTTAAAAAGAGTCCTTGGAAGTTAAATAATATTATCAAGATACAATAGTAATTTAAAACTCTATGAAGTAGTAGGAAGATAATATGGAAGAAATTTCCCAGGAAGCAAAGCAAAATACTATGTAAGATTTATTGACCAGTTATTAACTTAACATATATTAAGTCCTATAATCCTCACAATAACCCATGAAGTAGAAACTATTATTATCACCATTTTATAGATGAGGAGAAAAAAGCATAAAAAGGTTAAATAACTTGCAAATAGTCACATAACTTGAAACAATGTATTGCAATTCTACTTCGCAGACTAAAATTATATTATTCTTTCTATTCTACAACTGATTTTCTATTCTATTAATGCACTTATTAAGTGTTTTGTGAATGCTTCAAATCCTTTTCATATATAGATGTACTATAAATTCATTCAGTAAATAAATACACTAAACTAAGCACTATGAAAATAAAAGATGAATAAAATATTATTTAAGTTAAGTTACAGGTTTGATTTATTACATCTAATTTGTTGAGACATAACTGACATATAACATTAAGTTTAAGGTGTACAATGTACTGATTTTTTTATTTTTTTATTTTTTATTATTAGTTAAGGTATTACAAATGTGTCCTCATCCCCCCCCCATTAACCCCTAGCCTCCCCCTCCCACACACACACTCATGCTCCCATCCCCCTGTTGTCCATGTCCATTGGTTTGGTCATGAATGTGATATTTTAATCATTTACAAGGGAATGTCAAAAAGA
>NW_006295460.1:410942-422586 GCF_000327345.1 Myotis davidii | reverse complement strand
AACCTTGTGGTGAGAAGAAGCAGTGCTCTTCTGAGTTCACACAGTCACGCTGCTTGAGATCCCTTGTTTCCAGGTTAGTAGCTGGTCTCTGGATGCCGGCAACAACTGCCCAAGATGGCGCAGTCTCCGCTGCTTAGCTGGCGCACCGAGAGAGGTTTCAGCCACAGTCTCCAACCGTCCTTTTTTTCCTGGGGGTTCTCGGTCTTTCCTAGCTGCAGACAGTCTCTCAGCTGAAAATCTTCTGCCTATTCAGTCTGTATGTTACCCGTTTCAGCTGCTCACCCTCATCTGCTCCAGGAAAAGGCACAGGACACGTCCGTTTATACCTCTGCCATTTTCGAAAAATCTACAATGTACTGATTTAATGCATGTCTACGTTGCAAAATGTTTACCACAATAAGGTTCATGTAATATATCTTCTACATCACATAATCATAATTTTGTTGTTATGGTGAGAACATTAAAGTTTTACTCTTATAGCAACTTTCAGCTATATAATACATTATTGGTATTTATAGTCACTATTTTATACCTTAGATCCTTAGGACGTCTTATAACTGAATGTTTGTACCCTTAGACCAACATCTCCCCATTTCCTCAGATCTTGGCAAACACTATTCTACTCTCTTTTCTAAGAGTTCAATGATTTTAGGGTCCATATAGTAGTGAGACCATACAGTATTTGTCTTTCTCCATCTGACTTCTTTCCCTTACAATAATCCCTTCAAGGTCCATCCATGTTGTCACAAATGGCAGAATTTCCTACTTTTAATGGCTGAATAATATTCCATGGTATATGTGTATGTAGGTATGTATGTCTTGGCTTTTGTGAATTATGCTACAATGAACATGGGAAGGCTGATATCTCTTCAAGATAGTGATGTCACTTCCTTTGGGTGTATAATTCTGGAGGGAAGTAACTTATTTTGATCATCCACAGAACTTTTTGGACATAGTAGAGGTTCAGAAAAATGTTGTGAAAATGATACAAAGTCTAAGACTTTAACTCATAAAAAAATGCTTAATTATCTTTTCCTTTTTCTAGAACTAGCAAACACCCTCCCCAGTGCCCCCTAGTTGTTTTTGACACCTCCTGGCCCTGGCAGAGTGCAACCCTCTTCCCACAGACATTCCTACATGGTCTTCAGAAAGCTCTGCAGTGACCTCCAAATATGAGCACCAGAGATGAATGTGTGCTCCTTAAGTCCTGGCTCCCAGACAGGAATGTCAGTCCCAGTGGGATTTTGTGCTACATCTCTATGTAGGAGACTTCTGTTTCTTAGTTGCCTTCAAGGAATCCACTCATTCAGCTCCATGTCCCTGGCTGGCTACCACTCCTACTTCATCAAATTTGGCAGGCAGCTAGTCAGTCCCCAGAATGAAAAGCTTTATATATTTTCTCATGAGGCTGTCAACCTCCACTGCTTGGATATGAAGGGGATGGAGAAACATTCTGAATCTTTTCTTAGTTTTATGGAACACTGGATGCAAAAATAAAATGAGAAGATGATGATTTGCTCAATGTGCAGGCTTTAAAAGGCCCCTCCAACAAAATCCTGGGAGAGAAGTCAAGAAGTCAAGTCCTGCCACTTCACCACTAGGACTTAGAGCAAGCTACTTAACCTCACCATATGACTCAGTGTCCCCTTCATTAAAAGGCAATCAGACTGAAACTGCGATTAGAAACTGTCATCCACAGAGTCCTAGAGTTCCTTGGAGTATCTCAGGGGCCAGCTAAATTCAGAGGTTAGGAGAGACTGAGAAATCAGGGCTCAGGGTCTCCCACTCTTACATCAATCTGAGGAACTTTGTTAACTTTCTAAACAAATAACCTTTATTTGTATATGATTTCATTTGCAGAAGTAAGATTCTGCTGTAAAAGAAAAGAAAATGGAAAAATAATATTTAATGATCTCTCAAATCCTTACCTGCTCCTTCAAAAATTCTAAAATATATCTATGGACAGAATATTCTTAATTGTTTTTACTTTGAAAATATAAATTATTAAGCCTTTCTATCTCTCTCTTTCTCTCTCCCTTCCTCTTCTCTCTATCTTTTGAGTTACTCCCTTGTGTGTCAGTGACCCTTCTTAGAAAGGAAACTGTTCAATTGACATTATCAAGTGAATGTTGCTTGTCTGGGTAACAGGATAGTTATTTTAAATTATGGTTATATCTCCTAAGATATCATTCCTTAATAGTACAGTGCACAATTGAATTCTTGTTTGTTTGTTTTTTAAGCAAAAGACGGGTTCATTTCAAATGACTGAACTCACAATATAGATGGAAAGGAGAGAAGGAGAGAGCAAGAGCAGGATGAGAGTCAGAGATAGGAGAGTTGGTCCTACCGAGCAACTACTCTGTGCAAGTCCCACAGCATGTAATTGGCAGGGCCAGGACTTGAATCCAACTCTACAATACTTAAGCCCATGTTCTTTCTTCTCCTCCCACTTAGTTTATATTATTAATATACATCACACATACCAAACCAAATGCTTAGTGTAAACTTACTGCTTCACTATAACTTTGCTGGTTACCTTCTGTGAAGGAATTCAGTAAAATTTTTATTTAGGACTACTTATTGGCTCCCATTCTGTCACACAGCTGTCATTTTCCTGTCCTAAGCACTTTCCTCAAATACTCACGTGCTCTTCCTACATGATCTTTGCCTCTCTCATGGTTTAACCTAGAACCTAAGCTCTTCTCCCTCTCAATTATAACTCCCACTCCAAACTCCTTCCTCAGTTCTACACCCATTCAGGACATCTCCGCTGAGTGTCTTAAGGCATGTCACATTCAACAAATTTAAAACAAAACTCATTGAATAATTTATTAGTTGTAAAGTGCATTTGTACCAAAATATGTCCACATTGACTAGAGCATAGGAGATAATACGGCAAAAACATGAATCTAATGGGTTAGTTTTGATTGCTATTTGACATGAAATAGTTATTGAATTGTAAAATGGCTCTACTGTATTGAAAAAATTTACATTTTGCCTGTTAAGAATAAGATATAATGAAATTAACAACTATTGCTATCTCTTTCAAATAGAGTATACGAGTAAATGTGAAAAAAGAAAAACTCATTACCTGCCCCCAATTGCCTCAAATCAGCTTCTCTGCCATTCCTCACCTTAGTTGACAACAGGACCATTCATGAAGGCAAAACCTCAAAATCAGCTGTAATTCTTGACTCCCTACTCTTCATATCAAGCTACCATCAGTCTTTGCCAAAGTGACTTCTAAATTATTTTTTTCTCTTTTTATCTCAACTTCTATTGCATGGTAGAAGTTATCTCCTCTTCTCTCAGAGCATTATGTTAGCTTCCAGCTGGCTTTCCTATCTCAAGTTTTTCTTCCATTTAGTTCAATTGCTAAAAGCAAAAATGACTATATTCTATCCCGGTTTAGAACTTTGCAAGTTGGCCATCCTGTACCTTTTGAAATTATTTTCTTCCTTAGCCTTCAGGTTACGTAATTCTTCTGCCCCAAGTCCTGTGACAGCTCCCTCTTATTTTCATTCATTGGCTTTATTTACTTTCCACTTTAATTGCACAAAAATACCCCTTTTATATTATGCTATTTACTCTTCTCCTTATATAGTGTCTCCTTTAGCATGGCTGCAACCACTACCTATATGTTGACAACACCCACCTCTTCATTTCCAGTCCTGACATCTCACCCAAGCTCACCCTATTTCTATCTACCTACTGAGCACATTATATTTCCCATAAAACCCACTCTTCTGATTTATTATACTCTCCAAGCAACATTAAAAGTTTTTCCAAAACTAGAAAACTAGATGAAAACCTAAGTCTTTCTGAATTCTTCAGTTCCAGAATCAAACTAACCATCTTCTTTTTATTTTCAGATATCTTTTAGGGTGGTCTTTGAAATCCAGACTTCTCAATTCCCTCTGCCATCGTCTCTCCCCAGATCCCCACCATCTTTCCCCTAAAGTGTGGCAACTACACCTCTGCATAGCCCCTCTCACTTCAAATCATTTATCCACTCATTCATAAGTTGTTTTCCTCAAACATAAAGCCATGCCATTGAGTCCTACCTTTAGAAACCTACAGTCACTCTCAATTGTAAGTACTATAAAAATCAGGTTTGTCATGCAGGACCCTTCCCAACTGCCTTTTTTAAAGAAGCACTGTTTTCCTCTGCCCCTCTTCCTTCATTCAGTACCATTGGCCAGGAAAAGTGTAGCTGACATTTAGATTAATCAGAGTTTGAAACAGTGACGGGCCATATTTATCAGCATGTGAATTCATTGGATGTAAATCATTCTCTTGCCACTCAGCCTTCAGATCCGGCCAGGTCCTGTGCTTCACTTTCTCTGCATTGGAAACTGAGTAGGTAGTTAAGTGGGACCCTGGTTTATAGGCACTGCAATGTCAAAGTCAAGGAAAAGCAAGCAGGAGGCCTTACCCCTAGCCTATACAATGTTTCCCAAAACAAATTTTGCAAGAAAGTACTAAAGCAGTGATTTTCAAGATTTTCAACGAGTGTGCTGCAAGAATTTTTAAAACGTAACACCTTACTATTTAGTCAGGGCCACTGACCTCTTTTCTTTTAGGTTGTCAAATAAAAAAAAATGACAATAGCTAACACAATATGGTAATAGCCATCTGATGTGAATAAATAAAAATTATACCTATTTTTTGTATGACTGGCAAAAATTTTAATATATTTTTTAGTGCGTCATAGAATTTTAGTAATTAGTTTATGTGTGCCATGAAATGAAAAAAACTGAAAATCACTATACTAAAGTATTACAATAAAAGATATCAGTCTTTGCTCAGTTATTAATAAGTTTTAAGTTTGTGTGATAACATACATATGTTAGCTTATCCTTCATATTGCTCTTTTGTTTAGAAATTATGTAGAAAACAGGGAAAATTGCAATTAAAAAATAGTTCATCTCATTTTTAGCACTATGAATCAGAACAGAATCTTGTTTTTGTGAAGCCAGATGCTTAAGTAAATTTGGGGATCTCTGTTAAGAAAAAAAGTAACGAAATTATAACTATAAAATCAAAATAAAGTATAAATTTTAGAAAGTTGACAAATATTTTATATATATGTACATATATATTATATGTACATATACATCCTGTATAATAAAAGGGTAATATGCAAATTGACCAAATGGCAAAACGACCGGAACGCCTGTGGCCCCTCACCCTGGTGGCCCACCCCAGAGCAGGCACCCCCACCCCATGGGGGTTGGGGCCGGCCAGCAAACTCCCCACGGCCCTTCACCCCGGCCAGCCTGCCCCAGCTGGACCCCACCAGTGCACGAATTTGTGCACCAGGCCTCTAGAGAGAGAGAGAGAGAGTGTGTGTGTGTGTGTGTGTGTGTGTATCCAGAAAATTAACAGTTATTAACTAATCCAGAAAATTAACAGTTATTAACTAATGTCATAAATTAGTTCTTTAATATTCTTTTTTTTTAATTGGGAGTTGCAAAATCTTTGATCTCTTCATGAGCAATGATTTTTAATATTTTCTATAGAATAGCAAGATTATTCTAAATTCCTCCTAACAAGACTGATCTAGATTTGTTTTCTTTATTGATTGTTTAGAAGTGTTTCTTTCCATTTCATCTGTAACTTTTTTGTGGTTCTTCTCAGGCGCCATTTCTGGCTCAATAGCAAGTGCAGTAAGAAGTCCAGCCCTTTCTTGTCCTTAGATCCTTAGATCCAGCATAGCCCAGGCAGCAACTCATTAATCTAAGCCACCCTCCCATACTGTCCTACCATCATGCTCTGGGGACTGGGGAGATAGGAAAGCTTGCCATCACATGGATCACAGTGGCCCTAAGCAGGATGCAGGGCAGCATCTTACTCAGATCCTTCTTCTTGGGATCTAAGACAGGATTAGAATGATCAGTAAGATACAAAGAGGGCAAGGCGCTAATGGCAGGAGTGAAGGAGTGGCAGCCTGCTGGTCCCACTCAGTCCCACGACCACCATCATGGCCAGGGCTCCATGCTGTCAATATCTCATTTTTCTGTGGATTCCTACCATCTTGGAAAACACATGGAGAAATAGAGGGAATACACTCAAGCAAGAGGTTCTGCAACTTAAATTTCATATGCTTCAATACAGATCTAACCATGTACACATCTTTTCTCCCTGGTTCTTTTTTAGGCATTTTTCTGCCTAAAAGTCTCTGCTTCCTTTTCTACATTTGCTATACTCCCGCTCATTGCTCCATACACAGCTCACATATTACCTCATCTCTGAGATGCCTGCCACAACGTGACATGACATAACACCCTGTAGTATTTTACTCACACTTTTTCAAACCATCAACCATGGAATATTATCATTTGTATCACTGTATATCTACATATCTACCTCTCTCATTAAACTGAGATGTTATTAAGGACAGGAACTATGTTTATGAATTTTATATTCCTTGACTTTACTACAAGCTCTGTCACATAGTAGACTTTAAGAAATAATTGTTGAATGAATGGCTAAATGTCTTATCTCCAAGTGTTACTACCTCTAAAAGGTTTTCTCTACTCCTTCACAAAGAATTCATCCATTATGTGCAGCATCTTGTACACACTGCGTTCTTCAAATTGTTCGAATATCAAAGAAAAAAATCAAGCTCATGCTCTTGTTTTTTTGTGTGTTGTTTTTTTTTTTCAGCATCGAGCACAGCAGTTGGCATAGCAATGAAATCTGAATTCATATTGCTTAAAGGAATGAGCTACTTTGCTGAGATATAAAAAGCTAATATTTATTGAGTATGCATTGGGTATGAAGCACTGCTCTAGGTGCTTTATATGAAATATTTCACTAATCCCCACAGTAGCCCTATAAACTAGTATGTTATCCTTCTTTTAAAAATAAAGGCACTGAGGCTTTGTGCGGTTATATGCACACACCAGACAAATGGTCAACAAATCGGAAAAACAAAATTCAGATACCAGCCAGCTAAATCTAGAAACCCTGCTCTTAACCACTTCACAAGATCGTCCTCTAAGCAATCAATAGTCAGTGGTCTGGGTCACTACATGAGTCATTTTCACTGCTACCCACGATTGTTGAGTGTGCTCTCTAACTTTATTTAAGTCACCTAGCATAAAACATCAGTCAACTGGAAAGCTCTGAGCATTTAGCTTATTAAATTTTTGATTAACATTTTAGTGACCATTCTCCTCTTAGTAAGTACAGAATACAGAATACAATTTAATCCTCATTTTCAAATTGAGAATCTCCTAGGTTCTCAAGGATACACTTTTAAATCTTAATTATTGTTGCACATATGGCTGCAGGAAATCTGGATAACTTGTCAGGACAATAGGCAAACCGGAGATAGAATGAAATGGTTCAGGAGAGATAATCCAGGATTCCATGGGTTCTGAAAATTGTGACCCATGGGGAACTGCTCAGAGAGCCCTGCTTACGGAGAAAACGAGAAGACTTCAAGTGCTGACTGAGGCAATCATGACTTATTAGCATCATTGGCCCCTCAGTGTTGCTCTTTTAGGTCTCACTTGCTCATTCACTGGGTGATTCATTTCATTGCCTTTTTTTCATTCTCCATTCTAATTCCCTTCCCTTCATGACAGTATTCTAATGTATGCAATATATATCTTTGTCCCTTTGTGTGCTTTTGCAAAAAAATATATTGGTGTTTTGTGCTCATATAAATTCACATGAAATGAGTATTTTATTAAATAACTTTTTTATTCAGCACTATGCCATTGAGGTTCATTTAGATTGCTCTGTGTATTCATCTACTGTGTCTAGCTGTGGCATAGTTTTTCATAAGAGTCATCCACCCTATTTCATCTATCCACTTTCCATGTTGGGGTCTTCTGGATTTCCTCCAAATCTCTGTTGTCACAAGTAACCTAGAGTGAATATCCTTTTTCTCTGTCTCTTACCACCTGTGTAAGAATTGCTCTGGGTCATAGATGCATGACCTTCAAAGAGTGTATCTAAAAGACCATCGGGTACTTAGTCTTTGTTTGATACACCAATGAATCTACTATATATATACAGTAGTGCTCAATAGTGCACTCTATTCTGTCTCTAGATTGACCAATATATATTTGCTGAATGGATGAATGCATACAAAATGAATGAATATCCTAACTCCTGGAACTGGCATCCTAGGGTTGAGTGATAAGCAGTAAACAAATAAATACCAATGCAAATAAAAGTGATAAAGACTCTAATGAAAATATGGAAAGAGTCATGAAGATCCTAGTTTAAATATGAGGTCATGGAAGTCATGTCTGTTGAGATTATTCTTGAGCAGAGAGGAAGGGAGGAAGGGGGAAAAACAGAGAGAGAGAAACATTAAGATGAGAGAGACACATCAACCAGTTGCCTCCTGAACACGCCCAGACCAGAGGCAGGGAACAAATTGGCAACCCAGATATGTGCCCTTGACTAGGCATTGAACCTGACATCCTTAGTGGGTGGGCTAGTGCTCTAACCACTTAGAACACTGGTCAGGGCTCATTTTTTATTCTGAAATTTTTATTTTATTGTTAAGACAATTATGAGGGGGAAAAAACTTTAAAATATCCAGGTAAAACTCTTGTTGTATGTCTCTTTGTTAAACAAGAATGGAGACTGTGAGAAAATAAGGTATTCTGTTTACTCAAATGTTTTGATTGCTTGGGTTCTGATTACTATTTTCCAGATTTATTAAGGCATGATTGACAAATAAAATTGTAGGATAATCTGAACTGGGGCTCTCCATATTTATGTACTTTTGGTGGTGGTAGTTTACTTGGGAGAGCATCTATAGATCTAAGCAATATCCTTGGTAGGTGAGTGCTATGGAGTAAATGTGTGTATCCCCCAAAATTCATATGTCGAAGCCTAAATCCTTCAAGTATGCAATGTGATGAGTTAATTAACACATCCATCACCTCACATTTTACCCTTTTTTCTTTCTTTTCGTTTCTTTCTGTTGCTGTTGATAGCATTTAAGTTCTATTCTCTTAGCAAATCTCAACCATACAATACAGTGTTATCAACTATAGTCACCAGGTGATAAATGAGATCCTCAGAACTTATTCATCCTATAACTTATCAACCTCTCCCTATTTCCCCCACCTCACAGCCCCTGGCAACCAAAGAAAGATAAATACTGCATGGTATAATTTATATGTGGAATCTTTAAAAAAAAAAGTTGAACTCACGGATTAGTTATTTTATCTGACATAAGAAACAGGAGGAATTTCAAAGGCCTCTTTTGAACCATTGAGGTAACTTCATGCTGGCTCATTTTCAGGTTTGATATGGTTAATTCATAATTTATGTTATGTTCTCCAGTTGCCAAGGGTTCATTCTGTCAACAGAGAAGCTTGTTGATGTATGATTTGTTAAAAATATAAGCTCAGGAGTACAGTCTATGCTTATGTATCAAATAATAATTTAAAGTTAAAACTTTCAACTTGTTCATTCATTTTAATGTTACATTTTTTGGCTCCAAATTCCTTAGAAGAAGGAGAGCAGGTCTTCATTCTTCCTCTGGTTTTGCTCCCCAGTGTTCATATGAGAGGCCAGGAAGGCCTATGGAGATCGTGGAATAATGACTGTTCACTACCATGGTTAACCTCTTTCAGAGGACTGTTTTTTAATCAGTCAGAGATGAATGCTCTCTTTCTTTCAGTGGGATCTAACTCTAGTACCATATTACTCTGCTCTTGGCCAAAAATATGATAATGACAATAATAACCACCCCAAAATTGTATATAGCACTTCACATTTGCAGAGCACTTTTACAGATATTATCTAGGGAATGCTTTAAAAAAGATAAAATAAAGGTGGTCTGCATGTGTTACCCAGAATAAGAAACTAAATTAGGAGTTATTTTAGACTTGCCTAAGCCTGAATTTTATTCCTTTAAAGCTTGGGAGAGTGCTTTTATAGCCTCTCTAATAGGCTCTGTTTCTGTACCTATAGATAGTGCCATTTGGTGTCATCCCACATTCTCTTTTATGTTGGAACATTTTATAGTCCTTTTATGATTAGGGTATTTCTGTGGCTTGAATGTTTGTGGCCCTCCAATATTCATATGTTGAGACCTAACTCCTGAGGTGATGGTGTTAGGAAGTGGGGCTTTTGAGAGATGATTGGGTGATGATATTGAAGGCCTCATGAATCAGAATAGTGTCCTTATAAAAGCAGCCCTAGGAAGCTCCCTTTCCCCTCCTGCCATGAGAAGTTACAATGAAAAGACAGACATCTAGGAAGTGGCCGCTCATCAGACACAGGATGTGCCAGCTCCGTGATCTTGGACGTTCCGGTCTCCAAAATAGTAAAAAATAAATGTTTGTTGTTTATAAGCCTCCCAATTTGTGGTATTTTGGGACAGTATCCTGAATAGATGAAGACAGGTATAGTTAGAGAATCTGAGCTGGGGCTCTCCATGTTTATGTACTTTGGGTGGCAGTAGTTTCCTGAGGAGAGCATCTATACATCTAAGCAATATAGGGTGCTATGGAGTAAATGTTTGTGTCCCCCAAAATTCTGATGTCAAAGCCTAAATCCAGAATGTGATGGTATTTGGAGGTGGGACCTTTGGGAGGTCATGAGGGTAGAGCCCTGATGAATTGGATTAGTAACCTAGACACATGAGAGAGATGGTATCTCTCACTCTTTCTCCATCATGTGAGGGACACAGTGAGAAGACAGCCATCTGCAAACCAGGAAGAGGACCCTTTTCCAGAATCCAACCTTACTGACACGCTGATCTTAGACTTCCCAGATTTCAGAACTGAGAGAAATAATGTTTGTTGTCTGTATCACCCAGACTATGGCATTTTGTTACAGCAGCTAGAACTGACTGAGACAGTGTCAGTTGTATCAGTGCCATGTGAGAATGTTTAACTTGCTGATTGGCCCATGATCTAATGCCTAACATGCCATCCAAAGAGACCTTGCACCTCTGAACTGGGAATATAAGTTCAACGTGCAGGGAAGTTCCTCCGCCTTTGCTACTACTAGGTGCGGTGAGGGACACAGTGAGAAGACAGCCATCTGCAAACCAGGAAGAGGACCCTTTTCCAGAATCCAACCTTACTGACACGCTGATCTTAGACTTCCCAGATTTCAGAACTGAGAGAAATAATGTTTGTTGTCTGTATCACCCAGACTATGGCATTTTGTTACAGCAGCTAGAACTGACTGAGACAGTGTCAGTTGTATCAGTGCCATGTGAGAATGTTTAACTTGCTGATTGGCCCATGATCTAATGCCTAACATGCCATGCAAAGAGACCTTGCACCTCTGAACTGGCAATATAAGTTCAACGTGCAGGGAAGTTCCTCCTTCTTTGCTACTACTAGGTGTACCAGTTAATAATGCGGGCTTTTTTTTTCAATAGATGGAGTTACACATATGTTGATATAAATGCGATTTGATATGGATGCTATTTTGTTGTATTGACAGCAAGCTTCAAAACGTCATATGTCAAATTTGCTGATGGTGTTAACATCATAGATATTTTTACACTTAAAAATGTCGAATTTCGTGTCCCCAAAAAAGAGGATTTGTGGGAAGTTTTAATTCATTACTTTATTTTGAAGAAAAAGTTATCATATACTTCGGGAAGCTTATGGTAAACATGCTTCATCTCAAGGTACTTATGAATTCT
>NW_006295460.1:409535-410675 GCF_000327345.1 Myotis davidii | reverse complement strand
ATACTTTGATCGTGAAATGACCAGAATGTTTCAGAAGGCACAGCAAAGTAATTTTGCTTCATGATGATGCACCATCACAAAACCAGTTAAAAACACATTAAAAGATCTTGTCTGGGAAGTATTAACCCACTTGCTGCACTCACCAGACCTTGCTCCTTCAGATTACCACTTGTTCAGATCGATGGCACACGTACTTTCTGAGCAGCACTTCAAAACATACAAAGAAGTGGAAAATTGGGTCTCTGAATGGTTTGCCTCAAAACAAGAAAAGTTCTATTGGGACGGTATCAACAAATTACCCGAAAGATGGGGGAAATGTATAGCTAGCAATGGGTATTACTTTGAATAAAGCACTTTTGATGTTTCTCTTGAAATTATTGTGTTTTCTTTGATTACAAAATCTGCCATTATTAACTGGTACACCTAGTAAACCCTTACCCTAAACTGACCCAAGTGTTTCCTTTTAGAATATGGATGATTATGACATAGGCAAGAGTCTGAATTGAGAGAGTGTAATGAATATGGTTGCAGTTTGGACGGTCCCAGAAGACCTATAACTTTTGTCACTGTTGTCATAGTTGACTTCTCGGGGCTGAACTTGAGATATTACACCATCTATTGAATGATTTATAGCCTCCATAAAGTATTCTTAAGAATGTTTAAGCCTGACTGGTCTCTAGAACTCCATGGAGTTCACAGCTATAAAGATAGGAGTAGGAATGAACGTACATGTGCCATTAAAACCTTACCTCGTTCTGTAGAGGGATTATTGCTCAAAATAAGAACTGTTGTCACTACTTTTGACAATCCTTCTCGGAGCAACTATCTTTTTCCCTCATAGATTGGCAGAGGTGACACTAACACAAAGGGTGATGAATCAAAACAGCACTTTGTTCAATGTTGTTTTTTGGTATGGGTAGAAAGATATTTAAGTTATGGGAGTCAGAAATCTGGGTTCCAATCCAAGTCCACTAATTACCAATTGAATAATTCATTCATCTATTTACAAAATATTTATTTTACAACAAGGCTGTTTTTCCAACTACAAAGTGAGGACAAGGGTGACACAAAACATTTGTAGAACATCTAGCACAATAATTACTACAAAACTGATACTCGATACTAATTTTTCTTTATTCT
>NW_006295460.1:393615-409504 GCF_000327345.1 Myotis davidii | reverse complement strand
TCCCTATTTAGATAACTTTTTGTGGAAGTCAAATAATCAGAAAATAGCTACAGATTCCAGGAGGACTGAAAGAGGCAAAGAAAAATTGGTTATAAAAGAAATTCATACTGTGGATAAGGTTACTTCCTACCAAAGAATTTGACTTCCTGAGTACAAAATTTTGCTATAACCATTTCTTTTGCCCCTCTCAGTGCTGCTGGAATCTATAGTATTCTTCCTCTTACTAGATTTTTGCAAGAAGTTACCTTAATCTAAACACAACTATGAAAAAAGCCATTTTTTTCCAAGTTTACACATTTGAAATGATGCTCTCAACCGGAGCCAGACCCCAAATCACCCAGGAAAAGACAGAAATGGATCTAGCCCAGTGAAAATTAGGTATATACTAAAACAAGCCTGCTCTACACTCATTCTTCACACTGTGTATCCACCACATGTCTGACAGGAGATAATAAAATAATGGCAAAGAAATGCCTTTATAGGCTATATATAACAGTTTATAAAACTCTTGTTTTACTTGTGTGTTGTTTTTTTTCCACAAAATACTCTTGAGAAGTCTCTGAAGTAATCAAGGCAAATGTTACAACTATCCCCATTTTAGACGAATAAACCCAATCTCTGAGAGTCAAAGTACCTAGCTAGCCAAGTGTGAATGTTGGAACCAGGATCCAAAGTCAGGTGTAGATGATATTCAAGCTTACTCTCTTTTTTCCCCCTTTTATGCTGAGTTGCAGGAGTCAGTTAAACTCCCTAAGGGTTGTTTTCTGTCTTTTTTCTCACATGAATTGCTCTTAAGTTAGGTTCTTCTCATTCCAAATTTGTGTAGAAAAATATTTAACCCGAGTATAAAATTTAATATGTATCCCTTCTAAATCATATCTTGATAATTTTGAATATTATTGCAGTAGAGGAATCCCTTCAACTCCTATGCCCAGAGTATATTTTATCCTTCCCAGCTTTTTGTTAACTAGATTTGACAAGCTTGTCTGCTATGCCTTTACTCATTCATTGAAAGTGTTATCAAATAATACCAATATGTGGACAAAATCCTGTAGCACATCATTTTAGAAATGCTTTAAGTTTGACACCATCTATTAATCAACATGGAGTACAGATAAAAATAAACAAACACACAAAATAGAAATACACTCATAGGTACAGAGAACAGACTGACAGCTCTGAGGAAAAGGGATTTGGGGAGCTGACTGAAAAGGTGAAAGGATTAAGCAAAATAAAACAAAAAACCACCTCATAGACACAGACAACAGTATGGTGATTACCAGAGGGAAAGGGGATGTAGGGGCGAGGTAGAAGAGGGTAACAGTGAAGCTAAATTGTGATGGAAGGAGACTTGACTTTGGGTGGTGAACACACAATATAATGATGTGCTATAGAATTGTACACCTTAAGCCTATATAATCTTATTAGCCAACGTCACCCCAATAAATTCAATAAAATTTTTAAAAATTTTAAGTAGTATCATTGTAACTGGCGATATTTTTACATATAGCCTAGTTTTGAGTTCAGGTAACCATGCTATCTCACAACAGTTTTTCACTCTATAACAGAGAAGATTTGGTAAACCGAAGAGTCACCTGATCCTCTTCAATTTCTGCCTCCCTGCAGGGCGAGCAGGCAGCAGACTGTGCACCTCTCCCGCTTTATGCCTCCGCTACAGAGACACGATGCCCGGGGTCACACCCTTTCAGGACAGCCTGCATGAAGTGACTGGATGTGAAGGATTAAGACCCAGTAAACTCAGTTCAATGTGGGACAGCTTGAACAGGCAATACTTTCCCACAGCTCCTGACAAGGGCTTGCATCACAATTTGACTTCTTCTTCAGCCCCGTCCTACTTCCTCTCACTTTCTTTTGCATGTGTTGATCCCTGCACCTTGCATCTCAGTCTTTGTTTCAGCATCTGCTTCTGAAGAACTGAACCTGTGACAGATGGTATTGTTAAATGTGTAGCTGAAATCAAGTCACAGTGCTTATGGTCTATCAATTCTGAAACCACCATCAAATAAATAAAAAACAAACACATACACACATCTGTGTGCATACATACATACTAGTACATAAGCAAGAACAAATATTTTTATTTAACTTGGTTTTTACTTAAGAATAATTTTTTGTTACCTGGGCACTACACTTCTTATAACCTTCCCCTTCTTTCCATCCCAGCCTTCTCTGCTCAGGTTTGGACCTTCGTCCTTGTATTAATGGGCCAATGCTGCCATAACGAAGTACCACAGACTGGGTGACTTATGTAACAGAAACTTATTTCCTCACAGTTCAGGAAGCTACAAATCCAAAATCAAGACTATGTCCTTGTGTAATCAATCCCCTCCTCTTGAATGTGGCTGGGCTTGGTGACTTGCTTCTAATGAACAAAATATAGCAAAGTTGATAAGATGTCACTGGCAAGATTGCGTAACAAAAAGACTGTGGCTTCCTCTCAGGCTCCCTCTCTTGCTTGTTTACTATGAAGGAGGTTGGCAGCCATGAGTGAGTTTCCCTGTGGAAGAAAGCTCTTGTGTCAAGTAAGTAATGTTTCCAGCTCACAGCCACCTGACTGCAGTTGGGCCAACAACCTGCTTTCAGCATCATTAGGGACCTTGACCTACAGGCAACCGGTGAAGCCATGCTGGGATTCCTGACCCACAGAAACTTTGAGATAATAAATGCTTGCTGCCTTAAACCATAAATGTGAGGATAATCTGTTATACAGCAATAGATAACTAATATATCATCTCTCTTCTCTACCCACACTACTGAAATAGCCTTCTAACATATCTCTCTGCCCACAGACTCTTCTTAGTACATCTTTCCTACTGTGTCAGAATTATTTTGGCACAGATTAAATCATGTTATTTTCTAACTTAATAACATTTCAATAATTCCCAATTGTCTCTATGGAAGTCCAGACTTTTAATATGGCCTTTTAGAATCAGATCTCAATCCATTTTTTTTTAGTGTTATCTTCTATTATATCCTTCAAGATACCTTGTAGGTTCCAGCCACAACTTCTCATATTTCCTATTTCATGCTATATTCTCAGTTAGGGATGTTAATCTCCATCTTCTCCCATCAAATTTATCTTTCAAGGAAAATTTCAAATGCCACCTTCTTGACACATGGACCCCAATTAATTTTGATGAAAATGAATTTCTTTGTCCTCTGTTTCTCCTATCCGTTAACTATATCTCAACTATAGCATCTAATTTAATTCACTTTGTACTATGTAGACTAGAATACCCTTTTGTGTTTGCCTATTTGAAGACATTCTTCAAAGAGACAAACTTTGTGTTAATCACCTTTCTTTCCTCACATTATCAATAAGGTTTTTGGCTCATGATAGGTGCTCAACACTAAGTTGATCCAATTAATTCTAAAATTATCTTGGAAATAAATGTGTCTACCCTGACCTGACTGTTTACTCTCTAAAAAATATTATAACATTCCATAACTCATTCAATTTATATCTAAATTTTAGCTCCTGTCACCCTACTAATCCTAAGATTTACTTTTCTATACTACTCAAACTAGGGGTTAAGAAAGGTCAAATGGGAAGTGTGAGGGAATATAGATAGAAAAAATGAAAGGAAAATCACAGGAAAGAATACATTTTTTATCCAATTCTTTTCCAGCATGACGGTAGGGGGAAAAGAGAGATTTAATGTAAAATAGATAGCCTTAAAAAATAAAATAAGTAGACTTAGATACAAGTTCTAGGGTCAAAGCTTTTTAATATAAGGTCCTTTGTCTTCAATTTCTCCAGGTAGAAAAATGAAAGCAATATGAATTCCTGTCATGCAAAGTGTGAAGGGGAATGAGATAACCTGGTTAAGACATTCCACGGTGATGGCTGTTCTTTCACTTCACTTCTCTGTGTGATCCTGGAATGCCATTTCATTTCCACTTGCTTCAAAATAGGTTCAATAATAACCAAAAACTTTAAAAAAAAATAGTTAAGAAGTAAATGAGGAAGAAAGAAAGATTGTGAGGGAACAGGAAAGAGAGGAGGCAAAAGTCAGAAAAAAAACAGGGGGATGGGGAGAGAAAAAAATAATAATATACTCA
This sequence comes from Myotis davidii, assembly GCF_000327345.1. Lineage (NCBI taxonomy): Eukaryota > Metazoa > Chordata > Mammalia > Chiroptera > Vespertilionidae > Myotis > Myotis davidii. Next base: position 405,421 of record NW_006295460.1, on the reverse strand, counting down.
TAGACGTGTAAGGTTACTTATTCATTTTACATTCCCCAGCATAGCAATGGAGACTTCAGTAATATGGAGAATTATCCCAGATACAATTACATGTAGAGAAGTTGTGCTGGCAGAATAAGTAAACCACAGGAAATTCTTATTGTAAGTTCACAAAACCCACTATCACTATTTTTTTGTAATCTGACAAGAAATTTCCTTTACCTCATGGAGACTAAATCAATACAGAACAGATCACATCATACAGGTTCTTTACTATAATTAAAATATATCCCAAGCTTTATACTTAAGGAGCTCCCAGAGAAATATTGCAAATCACCTTAACCCTACAAAGACTGATTGAGCTCAGTACCCTGAGGCTGTGCAGGTCTAAGAAAAGTAAGACCGAGGTGTTTTGGTGCTGGGTTGAGGTCCAAGAAGTAAGACCGGACTAGCGGTATAACTTGAGGTCCTTCAAACTGTCCTATTCCATAGTTTCTGATACCCATTATTCTTTGGGGTTGAATTGTTGCTTGTTTTTCCCCCTAACATCAAAATTTTTCACCATAAAATAGACTCTTCTATTTATTTTATTATTATTATTATTTATTTTTACTTTCTGAAATGGGTATTTTTACTTTTTATTGAATTTATTAGAGTGACATTGGTTAATAAAATTATATAAACTCCAGGCACACAATTCTATAACACATCATCTGTACACTGTATTGTGTGTTCCCCACCCCAAATTAAGTCTGTCCATTACCATTTATCTTCCCTTACTCTCATCCTTCTTCCCCCAAACCTCCTCTCCCCAACAGTCACTACAGTATTGTTCATGTCCATGAGTTTTTTCTCTTTATTTCCTTTTTTGCTCAATTCTTCCACCCTCCTCCATCCAGCCTCTGTACACCCCCAACAGCTGTCACCCTGTTCTCTATGAGTCTGTCTCTGTTTTGTGTGTTAGTTCATTTTGTTCATTAGATTCCACATATTTGTGAAATCATATGGTACTTGTCTTTCGCTGGCTGGCTTATTTCACTTAGCATAATGCCCTTCAGGTCTATCCATGCTGTCACAAAGGGTAAGAGATCCTTCTATTTTATGGCCAGTGATTCCACTTCTGGGAATTGAGCCAATGAAACCCGAAACACCAATTTTAAAGAATGTATGCACCCCTATGCTCATTACAGCGATATTTACAATAGCTAAGATTTGGAAGCAGCTCAAGTGTCCATCAGCAGATGAGTGGATAAAAAAAGCCGTGGTACCTTTACACAATGGAATACTACTCAGCAGTAAAATATATTATTCTCTTTAAGTGGCACATTCTAGTCCATCTATAAATGGAAACTCAGAAAAATGTGTAATTTGAAGAATTATAAAATTGACAGTAAAAAAAAAAAGCCCTAATATCTCCTGCCACAAAATCTTCAAGATGATCATGAGAAACAATATTCCATGCCAGAAATGAACCAGCATACTTACTTTACTTTTTTGGATGACAAGATTAAACAAAGTATAAACCAGAAATGGATATTTCATGTAGACCTACAGAAAGGAGCTATAACTTCCAAAGTTACACCCATTATATTTCATTAAGAGACACCGAACTCTTCTCTCTAAAAGATCCAGGGCTGTCAGGCAGGGTCCCAAGCATCTGCATTGCAATGACATCAACTAAACTCCTAATGTAAGAGGAACTAGGCTGAGATGGACTTGAGATGAATTCTGAGCACCAAGAAGAAGCTTGTCGAATACAAGATGGAAGGACTGTCCTAAGACAGGTAACATGATAGCACCGACATAATAGGACGAACAGCTTTTCCAGAATATGCAGTTATTCTTTTTGATCTTCTACATTCTAGTCACACTCCCAAGGAACTTGGTCAAGTTTTCTGAATTTAGATTCTCAGTATTTCCTATTACTAATCTATATCCATGCCTTCTAGGGTAGAAATGCAAAGTTTACAATGGGACTGATTTTCAGGAATATGTTCAATAGGGACATACTGTTATTAAAATGTTAAAGTACTTCTTTAGTGCTTGATAAAGAGTCCTTACTCTAAGCCCCCAGGATGCTCCCACCACCATGATGGCCACCCTGGCACCATCCCCACGATCCCCTGAATCTTCCCACATGCCAGCAGAGGATTACTGCCTAACATCATAGCGGGTGTGCCTGGGACTCTACGTCAGCACTCTCTGGACTGCTGTCCTTACTGATGGATTGCTTCTTGGCTTCAGTAGATCAACATATTGAACATTAGCCCTGTTCAAAGAATCCCAAAGATAATGTAAATGAATTAGGTGGGTGGGTATAATATAATAGGAGGTGATAAAAATGTGGGAAACTGGAGAGCGTATACCCCTTACAGAAGAAGTTGCTATGTGCCGGGGTCCGACCCCAGCGGGTCCAGGAGTCCCCAAAGGTGTGGACGGAGTCGGCGAAGAAGGAATGACACGGAGACAGCGTTCAGTTGATCAGCAGCCTAGGCAGGATCTCTAGCCAAGTTCTAGTCAGGATCTCCAGCGAAGTTCTGGTTAGGATCTCCAGCCAGGTTCTGTGGCCATGTTCTCTTGCTAGGTTCTCCAGGCAGGTTCAGTCGCCAGGTTCTGTCCAGGTTCTCTAGCCACGTTCTCTTGCTAGGTTCTTCAGCCAGGTTCTGTTATAAAGAAGTAACTGAAGGAGATTATCCTGAGTAAAGATTATGTAGCTTAAGCATGATTGTTCATAGTTAAAGTGATTAATTACCCGCCTGGCAGTTAAGAGGTTTTATTCCCTCCCTAACTTCAGGGGAAAATCCCTACCTGGGGAAACAACCTTTCTCGGAGAGGTGACCTTGGACCGGCTCCCGGCAGCTATGTAGCTGTGGAAAATTGCTATCATGTGGGAAGCTATTGGCCTGGGGGTGCTAAATATGCTTACTTCTCAAGAGAATCCAGAAATTTTATCTTTATTTAGAAGCTTCCCAATTTCTTAACAGTGGCAACGATTACAGATGTTTGCAAAATACTGTGTGGGCCAAACCAAACTATGTGGCCCATGGGCTGTAGGATTGTGACTTGTACTTTAGGTGTCATGAAGTTTTTGTGACTTTGTCAGAGTTTCTTCATCCGTCATACTTGAACCAATCCCAAGGAAAAAATTGACACTCTCAATTATATAATTACAAGTAATTTCCAACTGGAATTCAAATAACTAAGTAAAACTGATAATTATATCAAACTTCTTTTTTATCACTTTTTAAGTTTTGCCAAGTGTTACCAAGTACGTTGTCTCAGATTTTCCTCACAAATATTTTTTTATAGCTGAGGAAAATGGATCCAGAATGACTAAGAAAACTGCTTTGTGTTACCCAAATATATGGCAGAACTCGGTCTTGACTTGAGTACTAATGGATTTGTTCCTCCAACACCTTTAAATTGTCCACCCTACTCTCAAGTTCAGATAATTCCGGGAAGCTACCGGAGATTAATCACCTTTTGGACTGGATTTTTCACATTCTTAAATGTGTTTGGGATAAATTGTTGTTCTCAATTATTTAAACAAGTTATTAAAAAAAGGGGACATCTGTAATACTTTCAACAATAAAGATTTTTTTTTTTTTTTAAAAGAAAGCACTGGGGAAAAGAATAGTTATACATCAAGCTCTTCACAATGTGACTTTATAAGGCCTCTATTGTCAGAGTATAGACCTAGCCACGAGAATTTCTTTGTCAAATGCATGGGGCCGGAAGTGACATTGTGCATTTCTAGCTGAGGACTTTAAGAGGCATCATGTGTTTCCACTTTCTCTCCTGACCTCCTGTGAGGAGCACATCCCCATTCTCCTCTGCTTCTTATTTAGCCTCAGAAGGAGACATGTGAGGCAGACTAGACCTAACCTGTAGCCTAGCATGAAGCCCAGACCAGCTCAGCCAAGATCTGCAGAACTACAGTTTATGCCCAGGCCCATGAATAAGAAAAATAAACATTTCTTGGCATAAGTTACTGAGCTTTGAGGAGGTTGCTTGCCATCTATTATTATTGTAGCAGTCCCTGACTACTATACACTGTTATAATCATTTTTGTGCTTAGGCCTTTGAAAATTTATGGAAACAATAGAGAAAACCCCAGAAACAGCTCAATAACAATGTAAGAAGAGTATGTGGTTTGGGAGAATGGTGTTATTAGATCTTCCAAGCTAGTACTCCTAAAGACAATTAGATAAGACTCTAAGAAAAGAAAACAAAAAGAAAGCAAAAAAAACATGTCTTACTAGAAATATAATACAACTGAGATATCAGGTCATCAATGCCCTTTAAAACCATTGTTGCTGATCCATGACCAGGTTGACCATTATTTAAAAAACACATTTGTGGATTCTTTTATTTGAAAAAAAAGAAAGAAAGAAAAAGAAAAGAACAACAACAAATACAATAATACCAAAATACTCTGTTTTCTTTACTGGCTGAATTATTTCCACCTCCAATCGATTGAAACAATTTTTTTCCTCTTTGACTTTTTTATGAGACACTTGAACTAGGGTGAAAATTGCATCTGTGACAGAAAGGCACCATTGTTGTTTTTAACTTGGGCTATGCTTCAGAATCAGCCAGGAAGCTTTACAAAAGACATGCCTGGGACTCTCTCCCAGAAATTCTGATCTAATTGGTCTGGGTAAGGCTGGGGCATCTCTCTGGGTGACTCTAATATGCAGTCAGGGTTGAAAACCACCATGCTTACAGGAGAAAGAAAATTGCCAATAATAAAAAAAGTTAAAAATAATCTTACAATAAAAGATAACATTTTAAAAATGCTTTAAAGTAAAATAACAGCAAAAACAACAAAAGACCCAGGAAAATATCTTGGCTAATAAAAGGTTGAGCTTATGATGTTTTCAATTAACACCTTCTATGAGGTAAACTACCAACTGAGAGATTAACACATCTCACCTATTCCATCCAGGAGTAAGCTGATCCTGGCAGCTGGAAAGGCAACATCTTCCATATTTCTCATTCTCAATCACCAACTTAAAACATAAAATAAATTTTCTTTATTTGAATGTCTTGATAATTGAGTCTCTAATTATCAGTGAACATGAACATGATGATGTGGAAAAAAGAAATGGAAAAACGTATAGTCTCCTTTCACTCCTTTTTATTCATCAATAAGCTGAAAGTTGAAAATGGTGCAGAATGCACACATATCAAAATGTGAAATAGAAACAGTTGAGTGAGTTGTGTGGCATTTCCACTGTTATGATTAAAGCAAAATATATATGCATGTATTTTCTATGAAAGAATACAGTTTTATAATTGTGTCTATAGTTAAACATTCATATTTGCATTTAAAGCTGGCATTGTACAATATAAAGATAAATGGCAAAATTCATGATAACAATTAAATTATTTCATATGTCTTTGCTTAGGACAGCATTAAATGCCAAATTAAAAACACCATGACAATTCGAGAGAGAGACAGTGGAAGAAAACTTTAGTAGCGTGTTTCCTGCTTTTTAAAAAAGGGGGCTCCTCATTTTCATTTTGTCGTTAAGCCCTGAAAATTATGTAGCCAGCCCTGGATCACTCAACTCCTTGCTCTTCAAAGTACTAAGTCCCTTACTACCTGTAGTGCTTTTCCCCTTCTAAACCTGAGATTCCCTACTCATTCTTCAAAGCCCAATGTAAATGTCACCTTCTCTGTGAAAACTGTCTCAAAGCCTCTAGGACAAAGTTGGGTACTGCTTTCCCATTATAAACCATGAGGCCTTTGAAGGCAGCGCCTTAGAGTTATTATACTATCTACCATATAAGTAGGCATTCAATGTTAAAATGTATTGAATGAGATGGTGCTCAGGGAAGCTAAATAGAAAAGGGATTTATATTCTAAGATTTGCCCTAGAATACTACACTCATCTAGACATGACACTGCTTATGTCCCTTGGACTTGCACTGGTTGTCTAATGAAAACTCTTGTAATTTAAAAGTTTTCTGCTTACTGAGTCAAGACCCCTTTATCTGTTCCTTTCAAGATGAGCGTATGACTGGTACAGCCAAAGGTGATCTTATTTCCAGCCATTAAGCAATATTAATTTCATGGGCTACAGAGAGAAGCAGCTTATGCAAATGAATATGATTTTGCTGGCACACAGTTTATTAATATGAATAGGTTAGCAATTCACGATCCCTCTCCTTCCCCAGTCAATATGATTCATAAGGTCAAGGTTATTTTTTTTCTGAAAAGAAAGTTATATTAATATGCAGATTACTTCTCAGAGGTAGGCTCAGGACTACTCAAATTCTAAATAGCTTCTTTTACTACATGAAAAGTCAATGAACTGCAGAGCAAATATGAAAAGGAAATCTGAATGTCTCGGTAATCCCACAGAATTCAGTACTTGACCTAACACTCTAACCCATTCAAGAATGTGCCAGACATGTCTACTCTAATGCCTAACACTTCTGAGAATGAAAATGCAATTTTTCACAGTGAAGAATGCTGATGGTATTTCCTGTGCTCATGAGAAACCTTATGAATTTCCACGCATCAATAGTACACATTGGTCATGGATCTTTCATGTTAATATCTGGGCAGAATATAATATGACATATATTCATGTAGAACAAATGAAAGCTCACTTAGCTAAAAGAGGTATTTATTGTGTCTGCTATGTACTCATCCTTCTGTGCTTAGAGTCATTTTTTTCTTAGCGAGAATATGGTTAACCTGGTGTCCCTGACATGGTAGTTTTGTGTTGTTTCTAAAACAGTGGGGAGAAGCAGTATTCCTTGAAATTAAACTGTAAGAGTGTGAGATATTTGTTAAGTTGATGTGAATTTTAACATCACAAAATTGATTTTTTTAAATTGAGAAATGCCTGGGTATATGCACAGTATATACAGAGATCTAACTTTTGACCTCAGCCTAGCAGGGTGTTATTCTGAAATATCAAGAGTATTAACCTGGAACCCAAAAAGGAAAGTAGGAATTCTTAATATTGGAAGAATAAAAATGATAAATTATTTAGTTCATCTTTTCACCATGCTGGAAATGTCTCTCTAGTCAGCATAAAGAGTAGAGGGCAAGTAAGAAATTTATGAATGAACAAATTACAGTTAATGAATACACTTACAATCAATAATCACCCTGCCAATTCTTCTTTCAAGATCTCTTTTTGAACTGTTTAAGTTCTTTCTATCTCCACTTTAAAAATATAATGAAGGTCAACATTGAATCACGTCTGAATTCCTTAAAAATCCCCTTAACAACCATGACTTCAGAAAACCTCATTCCAGTTTTCCACATTATAACCAAAGTATCATTTTAATGCAATGCAATTTTGATCAACTGCCCCCAAAGCTTACATTTCTGCGGTGATTTTTCCATTGCTCTTAACATCCCAAACCCTAAATGTACCTTAGACAGCCCCCCTAGCTCCTGGGACTGCTTCTGTCTCAAGCCTCAGTTCCTTCTCCTTTTCCCAAGTCTCAGCTTTGTTCTCTAAAATTTAGTCATTATGAACTCTTACTCCCAACTATCATTTTCTTCACTTTGATCTGACTAACTGCTGTTAAAGGGACAAGTATGTTTTGAAAATGATGACAGTGCATGTAATTTCTGCTTTCCGGATTAGATCCTCAGGATATATATACTCTATTACTTTATATTGTTATTTTCATAAGACTTATCACAATCACAATTATTTGTTCAATGTCTGTATTTTCTACTTTCTTTTTATGATCTGTGAGGGTATGGATATAACTGGTTTCTACACCTCTCTATAGTTAGTGTCAAACAGTATTTGACAGATAATGGCTGCTTCATGTTTGCTACGTTAGTCGAAAACAACGTTCCAATGCTTCCTAGGGAACTGTGAATGCCAAGCTAGAGATTTTGGACTTGGTTCTGTAGGGAATGGAAAGCTAGTGAATGCAATTGAGCAAGGAAATGACAGAATAGCAACTATTGTTTAGAAACACTCATCTAACAGCTTCCTGGAGAATGGTCACAGATAAAAGGCTACTATAATAATCCAGTTATGACTAAAGTAACTTATAACCTAAACATATTGTGTAGAAGATGGGCAGTGACAGTGAAATCAAAATATGTCACAGCTTTATCTGTGTGACTTGGTGTGGCCTCTTTATTTCCCTAGGCTACTTCTTTTTATTTTGTAACAATAACATGGGGATCGTATCATTGGTCACCAGAGTTCAATTGTTAGTGAATAAATAGTGGCCAAAGCTATGAGTTTTAATGAGTTTAGCCCAGAAATATACATGCCAGAGGCCTTAAAGCCAAATATTTTATCATCCTCTTTGATTGACCCCCCTCTCGTTTTTCCTCTGTCATGTCTACATGTAGACATATGTCTCTATAGGTATATCTGTATTTACATTTATATCCACATGTTATTCTTATAATCATATTCTTCCTTATGCTCTATATTCCAGTTAGTAATCAGGGTAGCTGTCAATATATATAGCTTCAACTCCTCATAAAGCAAAGATTCTTGAATATTTTCCCATAATCTCCTGTCATACATAAATATTCAGCTGCTTAATAAACATCTCTGTTCAGATGTTCCACAATCACCCCTATCCAAGTATGCCTTGAACTATATTTATTACTTTTATTGGATGTGAGGGGTATAGAGATGGGGAAATATTAATGTTTGTGGTTAATAGTATGTATAAAATATATGAAATTGCTTTGCTCTATAACACTTAATTTTAAGTATTATTTTGACTATGTACTGATGAAAAATAAGATGGCAGAGGACAGGATAACACATTCCTAACAAGACTCTACCCAGACTCTATCACAGGCACTTTGCTCTAAGGTACAGAAGTTAATACAAATGTTGAAACATAGTATTTGTTCTTAAATACTAATTGAAAAAAGTACAACATTCTTCCTGAACTAAATTTAGAAAAGGCTATAGTTAAAAAGCCTAAAAGCATTCCCTAAAATAAATTAATTTTAAATGTAATTTTAAAAACTCTTATATTCTTAAATGGTGTGCAAAAGGAAACCCCAATTTCCTTTACTTATTAATTAATTCAAAATATTTAAAGTAGCCGTTCTTGCTACTGAAGTGCTAGATGGCCAGATGCTGGTTCATGATAAATAAATAAATAAATAGGAAAAAAACTGGTAGCTTTAAAAAAAAAGATATAATTCTCTGTAAAAGCAACATTGCCTTTCAATCATTCCATCTTCTCAAATAGTTGTATTTCTGAGTCGTTCAATTAGATGGTATACCTGTGTGTTTGTCCATTTTATTTCCCTATTTTAAAGAGTCTAATATATAGCATTTGTATCTTTTTCATGCTATGTAACTTGCACAGAGATCATACAATGTAGTTAGTACACACCACCAGTGCAATCTGGCTTCTGCATGGCATAAATTAGACCCCCAGTAATGCTTGTCAGATTAGTGAAGCACTCCATTTTAACTGCTACAGCACCCTAAAGGAGCCATTGACTTCTTACAGAACAATCCATTGATTTCCTTTTAGTTATTTACCTTTATTTCTATCTGCCATATTCCTAGCTGACTGGCTACAGATAAAACAGGACAGAGATCTCACACATTGTCAACATCTCTGGTGCTTGGAATGCCTACTGAACCACATGCCTGTCACTCCACCTGGAGGAAAACTAACCCATCATCAAAGCGTCACTCTAAGCACTGTCACTTAACTGAAGTCCACCATCATCCTTGTGCACGCTAGGCTATGGTACTTTCTCCCTGCTCCAAACACATATTTTCATTTCCCCTCTCATATGGTGTTTTCTCTTTCTACCTTGAATTTTAATTTTTTACAACTTATCATTCTTCCTAGAATAGAAACTTCTTAAAGACAGGATCCATTTCTGAGATACTTCTGTTTCATAAAATTCTTGTGCAGTACTTCTTACATATAAATATGTATTTTTTAAAATGATGTTTCTCTCTATAAGAGAATTTCTTGCATTGTTCTCTAGGTCTTTCAACTTGCAGTTTATATACAATTTTAAGAAGCCTGATATGAAAGAATAAGAAATCAGAAAAATACAAAAAGCAAACACAAGCCTCCTCTAAACTACAGCTCATTGGTACCATTTATATGGGAGCAAATAATTCTTACGTATCTGAGGGTTTTAGTATGATTCAAGTCAGAGGAATAACTCATATACATAAAATATGTTCTGGCTCCTACATACTTTAATGTGTTATTTATTATTTATTAATAATATTTATTATGCAGTTACAATAATTCAATAAATTTATAGGGAGAGTTAACCTTTAATAAATTATTAGTAACTATTATTAACAATGCATTATTTCAATTATAATAATTTAATAAAATTTCAGAGAGATTTAACATTTACAAAGCATTTTCACAACTATTATGATAGTTAATCTTCAAATTAAGACTGAGATATAGAGAGATCAATGTTAACTCTACCAGGTTTTACAGAAGAGAAAGCTGAAAAGTCAATGGTTCAAGTAAGATGTTCCAAGGCCACACAACTAAAAAGTGGGAAACTCAAGAGTATAATTTTTAGTCCTAAGTCGAGTGAGTAAAACAGACTTAGCCCCTACTGACTGCCTGATGAGGCACTGAAAAGCTATAAAAAAATAAATGAACAAGTAGTGTTTTTTGATGGAGAATAATGGTGAGCAGAGAGCATAACCTTTTGAGGGACAAGGTTCATGGAAAAGGTTATTTTTAAGCTGAGGCTTGAAGGATGAGAAAGGGCCAGATGTTAGAAGAAACAAATAAAAACAGGGGAAGAGGCACTGAAAAACTATAAAAAAAATAAATGAACAAGTAGTGTTTTTTGATGGAGAATAATGGTGAGCAGAGAGCAGAACCTTTTGAGGTACAAGGTTCATGGAAAAGGTTATTTTTAAGCTGAGGCTTGAAGGATGAGAAAGAGCCAGATGTTAGAAGAAGCCAACCAAAACAGGAGAAGAGCATTCAGGTATAGAAACAGGCTTATGAAAAAGCATTAAAATAAGAAATTTCAGACTTCTTATGCTATAAAATGCCCTTCATGAAGTGGCTCCTGAGCACTGATTACATGCCAAGTACTCTTCATCCCTTCCACCCTCCACACTCAAAGAAAACACACCCAACATTTCCTGAACTGCACAGTCCTTTATCCTTCTACATATGTTATTTCCTCTCCCTTAAATACTCTTTCCTGGTATCTCTACTCAGAAGAAAAATATATTTATTCTAAATTACTTTTCTCAGGTGACATTAATTCTCTCATAGTTTATCTAGCGTCTCCCTCTCCAGTCTAGCTAAATGAGTCTCTCCTATATATTTTGAAATCACTATCATTAGCAGCTTTAATGAGGAATGATTTACATAGCATCACCTGTATTAAGTTTACAATTCAGTGATTTTAGTATATCTACAGAATTATGCAAGCATCATCATGCTCTAATTTTAGAACATTTCCATCACTAAATAAAGAAACTTCATGCCCAGTTATAGTTCTTCCCCATTTCCACTTTCAGCCCTGGGAAACCACTAATCTACTTTCTACTTTCCTAAGATTTACCTTTTTCTGGACATTTTACATAAATTTTCTTTTGTATCTGTCTCCTTTCATTGAGTATAATATCTTCTTTTGAGATTCGTCTGCATTGTAGCATCTTTCAATAGTTCATTCTTTTTATTAATTAACTGTTTTCCATTGCATTGATACACCAAATTTTCATTACCCATTTACCAGTTGATAGACATTTAGCTCAATTCAGCTTTCATCTCTGGTGAATGATGCTGCTATGAACATTCATGTACAATTCTTTGCAAGGACATGCGTTTTCATTTCCCCAGGTAG
>NW_006295460.1:391379-393577 GCF_000327345.1 Myotis davidii | reverse complement strand
GAAAACACAAATACACCTATTATTTAATATTAGGGAGCCAGTGCATGAATTTGTGCACTTTGGAAGGAACTGTGGGCCACGAGGCTGTAGTGGGCACAGGGGCGGGTCTTGGCCCATTCTCCATGCCCCTGGTCCCCTGTCTGCCAGTAGCCCTCTCACCACCACCACTCCCACACGCTAACAGCGCTGGCCCTGCTCACACCCGCTGATGGCGTGGAGTGATTGAGGGCAGCACGAGCAGTGGGTGTGAGCGGCAGCTGCTGCCCTGATCATTCCTCAGGAACAGGGGGAGGTGAGAAGCCCTCAGGGGCAATCAGGGCCGGCAGCTGCCGCTTGAACCCACTGACAGTGCTGAGCAATCAGGACCAGCACCAGGTGCTGGCAGCGGGTGTGAGCTGTGGCTCTGATGCTGGCAGCAGGTGCGAGCAGAGCCATCGCTGGCAGCTGGGACAAGAGGTGGCTGCTAGCCCTGATTGTCCCTCAGGAGCAGGGGAAGGTGGAGAAGCCCTGAGGGGTGATCGGGGCCGGCAGCCACTGCTCACACTTACTGACAGTGCTGAGCAATCAGGGCTGGTGCCACATGCCAGCTGCAGGTACGAGTGGTGGCTCTGGTGCCAGCAGTGGGTGCGAATGCCAGGTGGGACTGCGACATGTGGGAGTAAAGAATTTTCAGTATCCACCAGAGGCTCACCCCAATGACACAGACCAATGCCCCGCCTTGGTCTGGCGCCCCCTGCTCACCTGCTCCACCATCCTGCTGCTGCCTATGCCCACCATGTTCCGCACTCTGCCTCCCATTGCCAACTCCCGCCATGTTCTGTGTGCGCTCCCTGGTGGTGAGCACACATCATAGCGACTGGTTGTTCAGCTGTTCCATCGTTCTGTCTATTTGCATATTACCCTTTTATTATATAGGATTTCTGATTATGAAACTATGCGATAATTCTTATTTCTATACTTTTGGCACTACCTAGACCAGGGCAGACTGTCTAAAAAAAGTAAAAAGGTTGTGTTATATTTTGGATGAGAGTACTGTGCCAGGGGTCTGCAAGACCACCCTCAAGCTGGAAAATTCACTAGGAGGGGTCACAGGACTCAGAAGCTGGTATATGGATGGTGATGGTTTGTTATAGAGAAAGGATACAGATAAAATCAGCAAGGAGAAAAGGTGCATGAGGCCAAGTCTGGGAGAAGCTGGACACAAGCTTCCAACTATTGTCCCCCAGTAGTCACACAGAATACACTTAATTCTCCCAGCAATGATTCATGACAACACATGTGAAGTGTTGCCCAACCAGGACACTCACCCTGAGTCCAGGGTTTTTATTGGGGGTTAGTCAGTCACTTAAGCAGGTGTCACCTGCTTGACTAGCTAAACTCCTCAGACTCCAGGCCCCCCCAAAAGCAAAAACAGGTATTCACCAAAAATCACATTGTTAACATAATATGATATGTTTGGTCAAACTGGTACAGCATACCTCATGGCCTCAGATACTCACCAGAAGACATTTAAGGGTTCAGAGTGCAGCTGCCATAGACTGACCAAGGCCCAATCCTAAAACCAGGCATTTTTTGGGAATGAGCAGTATTTGAGCAACCCAGATCCCTTGAGTTAAACCCTTAGTGCACAGGTACTATGATTACTCTAGTGTCCAATTTTAAGTTTCAAGTTTCTAGAATTCTATTCAATTTAGGCATTGTGACAGGACAAGTATCTCAGAAATACATCTAATGCTAGCCACATAGTATATGTACTATCAGACAAAGTCCTCCAAAGTAGACACCAAACCCAGAAACTTGCTAGTCTCACATCTGTCCCACAGCTGGGGACAATCATACATTCTGCAGCTTTCCTGATAAAAATACAGTACTAGACCTTTTCCTCTTCCTGGGGGAGAGTCTAGATGCGATCCCAGCTGACCCTATGTGTATCTACCAGGGTCTTCTTCAACTGGCCCTGTCCATTGTTTGCCTTTTTGTGCCCATCATGGTTAATACTATCAGTGAAAATATTAAAGTTTTAAAAGGTGGGAAAGAAGGAGGACTAAATCAACATTCTATTCAGAGACACTTTGTATTGGAACTCTAAGAAATAAGGTCACTATCCCCTTCATAGGCCGCAGAATTTGCTAGGACTGTAACTTGGGAGTTTGTCTACATTCACTGCTCTTTGTAAAAAGCAGATTAATTCATTTTCT
>NW_006295460.1:389111-391294 GCF_000327345.1 Myotis davidii | reverse complement strand
GCGCTGATGTAACTGATAGACCTACCAATCTATTTCAGGGATTCACGTGTTGGAATCTGCCTTTGTCCTACCCCTTCCTTGCTTCCCTCCCTCCTTCTATCTCTTTCCTTCTTCCCTGTGTCCCATGGCTCACTCTTTCTCTTTTCCTTCTGTCCATTCTTTCTATTCTTTAATAAATGTTTACTGAGCTCTAATCTGTTTTACGAATGTACTATGCTTTAAGAATCAATGATAAATGAGTCCAACATGGTCAATGCCTTCATGAAACACAGTTTAGCAGAAATGGGCCTTCTAAAGCATAAAGGCTTCAAAGGCCAGTTGCTTTTTATATCCAAACACCTGCTTCACCCCTCAGGCTTATCAATCACCACCACTTCCTTCTTAGTGCTCAGCATCTCAACTCATTCTAAGTAAGAATTCTATGTACTTGCAGAACCTCACACATGTACTCTCTGGCTCTGAACTTTGCATGTGCTGCATCCTCTGTTGAAATCCCCTTTCACCAAGACCCTTGCCCTTAACCTACTTTCTTCTATTAATCCTTCAGGTTTCCTCTTAGCACTAACTCGGGGAAGCCTTCTCTGATTGTGTCCTAAGACCAGTGCGATTTCTGAAATGCGTCTGTGCTGACATGTGGACACGGCAGGCATTGCAGCTATCACTTCAGGCTCCATGGGCAAGCTACAGACAAACCTTTCCCCTGACACAGAGATACACACACGGGAACCCCTGCCTTTGAATTCTTCTAATTGTAGAATACACTTGAGTGATTCCTGAAGCAAACAACTGCTGTTCTCTCAGGAATGAGAATGAAAATGCAAAACAAACAAAGAAGCAACCATCTCTGACTCTAGAGGAAACAAACAGAGATTTCCCCTTTTATTAGTCCCTTCCCCCAATTCTTCCTTCGCTCAACACTCAACAATTGTTTAACTGGATAGTGTCCGCATATTCACAGGTTCTCTTTTCAGGGAATCTCATGCAGTCTTCTGGGTGGCCACAGTATTTGTTTTCTAGGTTGCTGCAGTAACAAATTACAATAGCATAGTGGTTTAAAACAACACAAGTTTATTTTCTTACATTTATGGAGGTCAGAATTCTGAAATGGGTTAAAAACCAAGGTATTCCTGCTAGGGGTCCTAGGGGAAATTCATTTGCACACCTTTTCCAAAATCAATCTCTCTCTCTCTCTCTCTCTCTCTCTCTCTCTCTCCCCCCCCCCCCCCAGTGTGTGTGTGTGTGTGTGTGTGTGTGTGTGTGTTTTACCCCCCCCGCCCCAGGCCCACTCAGCAGACAATTCAGAATAATCTCTCTATCTCAAGATGCTTAACATTATGACATATGCCAAGTCGTTTTCATTATGTAAGATAACATATCCATACATTCTTGGGGTTAAGACATGGAATGTGAGTCTGTCTACCACAGCCGTAACTGACTTCCTCTGTGGCCATTAGAGGCATTCTTTCCGCTTTGTTCCACAAGGGGCTTCAAACCACTCTACTCTGCTCCCTCACTGAATTGAGCAATAATGTGAATTGGCCTTGGTATGACCTTAGTGTGCTGGTTTGGGGGGTTTTGTTTCTTGTTGTTATTGCTTTTCCCTACCTCACTGGCCTTGTTACTAATATCATTGCATATCACCAACCTATTTGCTATCCCCACTAGGAGGCCTGGCACCAGTTACCACATATATTGCTTGAGTGTTGAAACTATTATATTAGGCTACTAGGCAGAGCTGCTTTATTCTATAAATCTCTTGGGAACACTAATCGTATTAAAATACTTTATCCTCCATTTGTAATCTAGGGAGTCAGGTTTAATTTTTAATCCTGGTCATTCCAAGGATATGCTGCATGATTTTTGGCAAGTGAATTACCTACCCTTCCTGTGCCTTAGTTCTCCTTATCTGCAAATAGATTATAATCTTCCTTGTAAATTTCTCATAGAAATAGATTAAGATAATACTTGGAATGCCACTTGCAGGCTATATAGTAAAGACTAAATGAATTTTATATATATTACTATTATACTACAAGCCCATTGCAAGAAGATTCATGCAATAGGCCTTCCTTCCCCTGGATGCTGGCACTGGTTTTCCTCCGGCACTCGGGACCCAGGCCTTTGGTCCGGCCACAGCGAGGCTTGGCTTGTCCACTGTGGTTGCAGCAGAGAAGCCAAGCTTT
>NW_006295460.1:387177-388516 GCF_000327345.1 Myotis davidii | reverse complement strand
AAACTAATAAACTACTCCCCAACCCCTATCCCTTCCTAACACAAACCCCAATTCCAAAGATTTTAAAGCTAGAAGAATAAAGGTAGGACTTTACAGGGCATTGGTGTCATATTTGTGCCCTTCTCACAGCTTTAAGCTCAAATACAATCGGTTTGCAAGTGAAAACAAGATTTTAGCAAATGCCAACTCATCTTGGCATCTGAAAAATCAAGCTGTGTTCTGATGTTTGCTCCATAAATTGGAACCAACAATAAAGATTCTGGAATCAGGGCTTAAGTGACAATTTTGTTGATGATGCATGACGCAGACATTTTATTCGGCCACACGGTACTGGCTCTGCAAGGCGAGCAGCAGTGGGGAATTTTCTGTGTAGGATGTTTGCTAAGGTTTGCAGAGGCTACCAATTATAGACCTTTTGAGCCAAGGAGATGTTTTTCATAGCTATTTAGACACTTTAATCCCAAATGGCCAGAATTCCAGGGGTCATCAAGGACAACATGTTCTTCAACAAAGGTAATAATTCCTCTCCCCCTCTCCAAATTACACAGATAATTTGTATGGGATCAAATCAGAGGCAATTACCCTGACAAGCTTGGAGGAAAGAGGTTACTTTATCATTGTCAAATGAGCAATCTGAGCTAGAGAGACACCTCACAAATTGCCCATGGTCTCGTAGGTAGCCACAGAACTGAGACTAGGACTCCTGATTCCTGATCCATTTATTTCTTTACTAGCTACAGGGCCTCTGCCCTCAAATGTAATTATTTATTTCTCATTTTCTAAGGGCTATAACCTGAACCAGCTCCTCTGTTCAACCCCATGTTCCTTCTTTCCACCACCAGACTTCCCTAAAGATACCATATTCATACCACTATGTCTTCAATCCACTGATGAGTCCTATAATCTGATTTCCACAGTTTCCAACCTTTGCTAAAATTTGTCACCAAAGAGATTATTTTTGACAATTCAATGAATATGTACCATTGCTGTAATTTAGAACTACAAACCAGAAAAATAGAATTTATTGTGATATTTTCCCCACCCAAAAAAACATGCATGGTTCCCTAGAGATGCGAAACCTTTGTTTATTATTATTTTTAGTGACTCCTACCTCTACTCTCTCCTTTTCTAAATAATAATAATAATAATGCCAGTGGAAATCCATGGACAAAACTAGAACTTAATTTAGAATTAAAAGCTGATATTGGAGAAATGGGAGACTTACCTGAGCACTGTACCTCGGCTAACCTGAATACCATCACAACTAAATATACAATTTTCCAGTGGTAGAGAGCAACTTTTAGCCACCATCCCAATTTAGCACCTAAATTGAGGAGCT
>NW_006295460.1:383047-386040 GCF_000327345.1 Myotis davidii | reverse complement strand
TTTGAGTTTCTTACTACGGACAAGGTAAATGCATTAACGTTGTATGCATGATTGTTGGATCATGTGAGATGACGGCATCTACAGAACTATTAGAAAGAAAGGAGGTTTGGAATAATTTTTAACCACTTTAATTTGCACATTGTCTATTTCAATCCTCCCGAGACAACCTATGTGGTCCAACCGAATTAAACATCTTTTTGGAAGAAGGTATTAAAATGCTTTTTTATTGGGTATATGAGCCAGAAAGGGAAAAAAGTTTGAAAAGTCACCCACCAGTTGCACTTAATCCCAAATCCTTGATCCCAAGGTTGACTTTCCTATTCCGGGTATTTTCACTCAGGATGCAGCTCGTAACATACTGGTGGCAATAACCCTCTAGAACCAAGGCTTGACTACTGCTTGGATTCCATTACCAACTGCATTTCTTGTTCTTTGAAGAAAATGGAGTGGGATCCAATGGGTCTTAAAGCACCATCTCAAATGTGCCATGCAGCAACCATCCCTGGCTGAGCCTCAGCCTTCCCTGAATATGCCCCTATCCCTCCCTCAGTCCTGACCTTTAGAACAAAGCTAACTTCTCTCCCCAATTGTCCCTTTCCTCCAAAGTGGGAGGTTTCTTCTTTAATTGGCTCAACTACTTTATCCTACCCAAATGTGGCAGCATTAGAAATCAAAACATTTCTCTGACCATGTCATGCTAAGCAGTTCACAATCATCTTTTATCCATTGCATATTTTAAATAAGAACATTAGCATAGGCCAGTGATGGCGAACCTTTTGAGCTCAGCGTGTCAGCATTTTGAAAAACCCTAACTTAACTCTGGTGCCGTGTCACATATAGAAATTTTTTGATATTTGAAACCATAGTAGAACAAAGATTTATATTTTTGATATTTACTTTATATATTTAAATGCCATTTAACAAAGAAAAATCAACCAAAAAAATGAGTTTGCATGTCACCTCTGACATGCGTGTCATAGGTTCGCCATCACTGGCGTAGGCCATGCATCTCTTCTTCAAAGAGATATAGGTAAGAAACATAATAGCATTCCTTAAATAGACCCCACAATAGAGAGGCTAATACTGCATTTACCATTTCTTCCTATAACCAAGGCTAGATAATCATGAACAAGCTTTAAGAAATAAGGGGTATAAGCAGATGGAAGCCAAAAGCTGTAGTGTACTCACCAGGCCCAGCTGCCTCTTCTAGCTGCAACTGCACTGCCCAGGCTTCCTTCTCTGTGAGGCAAGTATGGCCTCTGTAGACCGCAAATGGCCAAATGACCAAAAGGTAGGTAATCCATAGGCTGATTAGAGAAGTATTTCATAGCTTGCTCCCAAAGATAAGTTGAGGCACCTCGTTGTTCATTCATGGGAAATGGAACTGGAAAAAAAACGAAGCATTTCCTGGTTTAGAAGAAAGAGAGAGATCAAGAAGTATTTGGAGCACAGCTGAGCCCTATAATGTATGAGCATTAGGACAGACTCAAG
Source organism: Myotis davidii (assembly GCF_000327345.1). Classification (NCBI taxonomy): domain Eukaryota; kingdom Metazoa; phylum Chordata; class Mammalia; order Chiroptera; family Vespertilionidae; genus Myotis; species Myotis davidii. The sequence continues at coordinate 384,549 of NW_006295460.1, read as the reverse complement.
ATTCTCAAACTTCTGCTGCCAATGTCCCATAATTTATATACAGAACAACATCTGATTTAGGTACAAAACAACACAATGAGTTCTTGGACCATTAGAATTCTGGATCTTATTTTGCCAAATTCTCATGTTCCTCATCTGTGTGTACCTCTATTTGAGAAATCTTTTTTTTTTTTTTTAATATCCTACAAGGATTTTGGCCGATGACTTGGCGTCATAGAAGAGCTCACTGATCTCCTCAACGTGCTCTTTCTCGATGCTGTCCTTCCCGTTGATCTTAGCAAGCAAGTTGGCCGGGGTCAGCAGCTGCACCGAGTACCTCAAAGTGGTCTTGGTGCTGATCTCCCTGAGGTGGTTCAGTGCCTCCTCACTGATATTGATTCCCTCTGTCTGGGCACGGATTTTAATGATCTGTTTCATTTCCTGTGGCGTGTATAGCATGGTCCGGATGATCATCACTCGGTCCAGAAGGTCAAGGGGGATGCCATGAGGAGAGGTGATATCCTCAGTACCCCTGATCACACAGTTGCCTCGGTTAGATGCAAAGATGACGATGGAGGCGATAGAAGACTCCAGGGCCCGGTGCAGGTAGGTGAAGCACTCAATGTCCAGCATGTGGACCTCATCAACAAAGAGCACACCTGGGACCAGCTCGGCAATGCCTTGATCAATGTACTTGTTCACCACCTTGTTAATCTCCCCCCGAAGTTTGTCTAGGAGACAGCAAGGGTAGACATGCAAGATCAGTACCAGGTAAGGAAAACTGTCACCTTTTCTCTTCTCCCCACACCTGAATTCAACCCAAACCCAAGTTTGGCTCCTGGTTTTGCTGTTCGCTATGTGACTCCAGGCAAGTTATGTCCCTATTCCAGGCTTTGGTTTTATCATCTGAAAGTAGGAATAATCACGCCAGAAGTCACAGAATAGGCAGCTTCCCCTAAAGATGTGCTTTAAGTCACTCTCCCCACCAGACCTTATTACTCACACCCACCCAAACTTAGCTCCCTGCCTGATCCCATAGATCCTGGAGTTTGGGAGCCCTGGATGATATGAGTTTCCATATGCAAATTATCCTGTTCTGCACTGGTAAATGACCCTTTCTTTTGGCCCTTTATGACAAAGCTTAGGTTAATTAACTTTCATTCAAGTGGCTGGACAAAGAAATGAATAGAAAGCATGCGCAGAATCCTCTCTGGAAGGAAACCTGAGAGGAATGAAAGGTTCTGAGAAAAGGTCCAATCTCAGAGTTCTAAGATGGATGAGTCTCTCAAAGGTTAAAGAACCCACCTAAAGTCACAGTACTCATTTTCCAAACCAGATCCTGTGCTATCATCTGGAGAGAGCTACTCATAAACAGAACATGAAGATTTGATACAGCATCTCCCTCCAAAGCCATGACGCAGGCATGGTCAAAATCATGTTAAAATACAGAAACTGCTCTTGGTAGCTCTAACAGAAAGGCCTCAGATCACTCCACTGGCTAAAATGTTAAAGAAAATAAGATC
>NW_006295460.1:381751-382569 GCF_000327345.1 Myotis davidii | reverse complement strand
AAAAAAAGAAAGTATACAAGTAGTTTTCATTTCAAATTCAAGCTACCCACACTACTCCTTGCTGCCTACCTCATACTCACAATAGTTTAATATACGTTCTATGTAGATGTATGGCCTAATTCACTCATGGGAAGGATATAATACAAATGGCAAAGTGATATATTTGGTGCAGTTATGGCCCAAACTGAAGCCTGCACCTATTTGAGGGGAATTGAGAGATGAGGTGAGAAGGAGGCAGGGAGGTATCTTGACTATCTAGTTTCTCTTCTCAAAATGTTTCATCTGTACTTATTTGTACCTAATTTAATAAAAAATCCTTTTATTAGAGGACCCATGTCTTAAAATTCTGACATATTCTATAATCTGTAACCTGTCATTAAATTGAATTGCAATTCAGAATAGACAGAAGCTTTATCCAAGGAAGGACACTCTAATACACTTATCCTAGCAGAAGCCTAGTATTCTTGTATGCGAGTTCCTATTGGCTTTATTGTAATTGTTTTAGGAGATAGCAATCTAGACATTTTCATATGTTTGTTTAATATCTATTTCTTGCTTCATGTATTTCAAATTGAAGAAGGAGTGAATGGAACTTGTATTTGAAAACATATATTTAATTAACTGGATTTGAAGCCCCATGTATTCAATTACATTTGCCACTATTCATCCTATAGTTGAAAGAATTTTGCCTACCAAATTATTAAATAACAATATTTGCTTTCCATTATTACAAATTAATGGCATATATAACTCTCAAATGGTACTTCTAATTGAGATGACATACCCATAGAGATCACACACACACATACACTCATGCA
>NW_006295460.1:379449-380512 GCF_000327345.1 Myotis davidii | reverse complement strand
CAGCACTTGTTATTTTTTGATTTATTATAATAGCCATTCTCAAGGTGTGAGATGGTACCACGTTATCAATTTGATTTGCATCTCTCGGATGATTAGTGACTTTGAGCATGTTTTCATATATCTCATAAACAAATTAAGAGAGAAAAATCACATAGTCATATTAATTGATGCAGAAAAAGCGTTTGACAAAATCCAACACCCCTTATTGATAAAAACCCTCAGCAAAATGGGAATAGAGGGACCAAACCTCAACATAATAAAAGCCTTATATGACAAACCTACAGCCAATATCATACTCAATGGGCAAAAACTAAAACCGTTTCACCTAAGAATAGGAATGAGACAGGTATGCCCACTCTCACCACTCCTGTTCGACATAGTACTGGATATGCTAGCCATAACAATTAGACAAAAAGAAGAAGTAAAAGGTATCCAAATTGGAAAAAAAATGATGTAAAACTGTCATTATTCACAGATGACATGATACAGTACACAGAAAACTCTAAAGACTCCATCAAAAAATTATTAGACTTAATAAATGAATTCGGCAATGTAGCAGGATACAAAATTAATGCCAATAAATCTATGGCATTTTTATACAACAATAATGACCTTACAGAAAGAGATATTATAGTGCTATTTTTCATTTGAAAATATGATATTCCATGATCAGAAAGGTTAAAACATGTGCAAAGAGTCACACAGTTTTCACATCATATTTCACAAGGTATCCATGCCCTAGATCCTAAAAAAACAAGGTCTAGTACAGAGAGAAAGGGATATCAAGCATGCTTACTATAAAAATGTTTATAGATTTTTTTAAATGTTTGCATAGTGTTAGGCAAAAGTATGTTTACATTTTTTTGTATGAAAATAGACGTGCGGGTTATGATTATTACAATAGCTTTATTAACTCTGTTTCATGTACTCACAACTATAAACCTACTTTTATCATATTTTGTATTTACTTCTTTGCATTGCATTGACCAAACCCCATCTTTTTACAAATGATAGGTGGTATAACAAGAACTCTGGTCTCTTTAAGTACTAGGAATGCGACTTG
>NW_006295460.1:375015-379280 GCF_000327345.1 Myotis davidii | reverse complement strand
TTTTAGTCTTCTCTCTACTCCTCTCCATGCAGACCACCCAATTCTTCATTCTCTGTTAAATAGATTCCTCCATTTGTTCATTTATCCATGTCCATCCTGGCCACCAAGATCATTATATCACAGCTTTCAGTTCCAGTGCCAACCATTAATCCACCACAGTATTTATGTTTGTCGTTGGTGAAATTCACAAGATAGATAGTCTGACCAGTCGATCTATTGGTGGCCTTCGATCACAGTCTCATTCCGAGTCCAACTAAAGGTTGGGAAGATATGAGAGCCAGGACGCATCACTAGAAAGCTCAGGTATTATGGTCAGACCAACCTGGGTTTGAATCCACATTCCTCTAGTTATTTATGCACTGTATGAGCAAACAGCCTAACCTCCATGAGACTCTACCCTGAAAATGGGGACAAAATAGTATTTTCTTCATAAGGGTGTTATAAGAAATAAAGGAAAGACATGTAAATCATGGACTTATTAAGTATTCAAAACTGTTGGCCTATAATAGTGGCACTTCTAGGGTTGTGAGAGGGAAGTTTCTCTCCTTTATCTTTCTTTCTTTACCTACCTAATCCCTAGTCATCTTTCAGTTCTCAGCTCAGCTCCTTCCTATAATGCACTATCCAATATGCTTTAGGCTAGTTTAAGTTTTTCTTCCTTCACTCATGTTTAACATTATGAAATGCATTTCTCACTGTACTAAAATCACCCTTTTTTCTAATTGCATTTAATTTTAACATTTATTGAGGTAAAATTGATAAATAAAATTGTAATGTATTTAGAATGTACAATGTGATGATTAACACACCCATCACCTCACAGATTTGACTATTTTCTGTATGTGTGTAAATGTGTGTGTGAGAGAGAAAGAGAGATGGAGAGGGAGAGGGAGAGAAAGAAAGAAAACATTTAGGATCTGCTCCTTTAGGAAATTTTAATCATACAATGCAGTTAAATCATTTTTTAGTGTCTATATCAGCCGTGGGCAAACTACGGCCCATGGGCCAGATCCGGCCCATTTGAAATGAATAAAACTATTGAAAAAAAAGACCATACCCTTTTATGTAATGATGTTTACTTTGAATTTATATTAGTTCACACAAACACTCCATCCATGCTTTTGTTCCGGCCCTCTGGTCCAGTTTAAGAACCCATTGTGGCCCTCGAGTCAAAAAGTTTGCCCACCCCTGGTCTATATTCACAACTAATATAGGAGATGCCTTAGGGAAGGGAATGAGTCATAGAAACCATTATATCACCAGAAGACCAGACAGTGCTACATGTGGTAGTGTCCAATCAGTACTTGTTAGAAAAATAAATTACTGAACAAATATCATGAAACACAACCTCACCTTAGACATGAAGTACATTTAGAAATGTGGTTTTGTAAGGAAGTCAGAAGCAAGCTCCATCTAAATGTCACTAATTAATACATTCAGGATGACATTAAATGTGCCCTTTTCTATTCAAGAGTGTTTCTGATTAACTATGTGACTTCGGCTGAGAGTCACCAAGCAGAGAAGCAACAGCTAATAGTAGGTTTGGAAACCATATCAAAACCTACTATAGGCTTCTGCTGTACCTTTCTTTCCTAGAGCAGCCAAGATTTCCACAAAGGAAAAGAACTCACAGGTTTATACTCATGGTTATCAGCAACTTCCAGCCCACCCCACTCCTTCAAGGCTCAGTGGTGTCATTGTCATTTCCCCTTTCCTTATGCAGACAAGCTGCTCACCTATCATCACTTCCACCCTTCTAAGACTCAGAGTTCACCAAGTTTCCACTTATAGGCCCTGTGCTGACCACTTAAGATACCAGAAAAAGCAACAGACTCACTCTCTTCTACAGCATTTTTCCATTTGTAAAAGAAAAAACAAAACACCTCTCCTGGGAGACCAGCAAAAGAGACCATGACTTTGGAGTGGCAGTCCTCTTATAAATATTTAGTATCATATTTGTTCAATGTGAGTGTGAGAGTGTTTCTAGAGATAAGTGAGTAGAATGAATCACTGGCTTTTACTCAAACTTATACTTTTCCCCAATCATTTTGTCTCAGGCTGTAAAAACTGTGGCAAAATAAATGGGCAGAGTATTGACCAAACACAATGAACAGCTAATATATTTCCTAACTAGCATGCGTAGAGCTATGACATTCCGTGCACATGGGCCATCATGTTGCTTTATTAAATGCATCCGCCACTGATGTGGATTGCAGAGCAAGCCCTGTCTCCACTCCCAGGATTAGTGAGAAGCAACAGCCCTGGCACAAGTTCTGACTTTCTTAAACATGTGCAGTGTTCACTGTGATCCGCTCTGACTGGTATTTTTATCTTTTCTCAAACGGATTTAATAGACTGGTTATGTAATTACTGAAACATTGGATGAAAATACATGAAAAGAGCTCTGCAGTCTTTTCTATGACAAACATTTACTGTTGGTGTTTCAGAAGCCTTGTCTCTGCAGAATTCAGGTCACACTGCAGGCATTATCTAATTCAACCTGCTAGAGTTCAGGGAGATACCAGGTAAATACAGTTCCTTTCTGTTTTACCTCTTGAAAAACTGAGGCATAAAACCTTGCTTGGGATATATCTGAGTCAGTAATGCAACAAATATGAAATCACAGAAACCCTGGAACCCTAACCAGAGAATTCAACCAGAATGCCTCAAGTAAAATTGCTACCAGTATTATAACTGTTGCAACATTACAATACAGAGGCCACACTCTCCTCACACCATGCAGATGCAGCACCCTTATTTAGGAAATACATAGGAAGGTTTCAGAAACTCTTCTAAGTAGGTTGGGAATTAGCTCTAGGGCTAAGGCAATGTCTTAAGGGATGGCATTGCAGCAATGGTATAATGCAATGTTTCCCAGAGTGTATTCTAAAAAAAAAAAAAGCCAAATGAAGCTCCATGAGAAAGGTCAAATAATAAGAACTGCCACCCAAATACATGTATATTGCATCGCCTTTAGAAACTTTATTCTAGCAAACAAAGGACTTTGAGAAATCTTGCAGTATAAAAACATACAAAAAAGATACTTAATGAATGTTTGGGGATTCTTTTATTGGAAGCAACAGAAATTGGGCTCTGATTAACTTCACCACAGGAATTTGCTGGAAGGAGTCCTCTCGAAAGACAGAGGCTAGTCAAGACAGATTTGGGCATCCTCACAGGAACTCATGGCTTTTCCTTAGGTCATGTCGATCAGATACCATGGCTCCAGCTTTCTTGTCTTCCCTCCCTCTATTTACCTTCCCTCTACTTGAAGAGGGAGTTTGGCTGGCTAGGCTGGGAATCAAAGGCAAAAGGAGTGGCATGGAATTAGAGTTTGACCTTGAGCAAATTACTAAATGAAGTGATTACTATGCATGAGGAACAAAATTATTTCAGTGATTGTTTGTAGCTGTGAAATTATAATCTAAATAAAATGTTAGGCTTTTTATATTTCATGGTGATCTTAAGAAAGTTCCAGAATGTTTCTTCGGTTATTTTCCCAAATCTCTTTCTAAACTGTGCTGCATTGTGAGGCTCAAGACGGTTTAGTGTTCAAAATAAAGCAAAGAGCAACTTGATTTCTAAAATGGAAACTTTCCTGGAAAATTCACCTGGCTGTAAAAGCCAATAACAAAAAGCCGGTAGGAAAAGATGGAATCCTATGTTAAATTTGGATTCCAGCTCCGAAATGAAATGGTTCCATCAGCAGGCCATGCCCCAGCATTTGTTTTCTTTCTGTCACACACAGTGAAAGGATTAGCTGCTCTTGGGGCCATTTTAGGCTTAATTTTTCCTATAGTGGTTAAATGGAAAGAGTATAGCAGGCAGGAAACAGGAAGAGCTCCCTCCCGACCCTATTTTTCCTCTTCTACCCAAAGGAAAGGGATACTGGTCAGGTTGCTAGTTACCAGTTGGGAGGCATTTACGAATGATAGAACACTGTGCATTAAAATCTATCCTATCTAATAAAAGAGAAACATGGTAATTGGCGTACGACCGCTACCCTTACCATTGGCTAATCAGCGAGATATGCAAATTAACTGCCCGCCAAGATGGCGGCCGGCAGCCAGGCAGCTTGAAACTAACATGAGGCTTGCTTGCTTCAGTGACGGAGGAAACCAACGTTCCCCACCTGCCTTGCCGGCCTCTGAGCCGGCAGTTTGAAACATAGTTACAAATATAGAAGCTAAAAAAAAACACCCAGAAACCTGCTTTCAGTGAGCCGGGATCTCAGAGCTGGAGTTGATACAGAGTTTCGATTATAG
>NW_006295460.1:367654-374151 GCF_000327345.1 Myotis davidii | reverse complement strand
GCCCTGAGCCCAACCAGGGGCTGCACCTAGGGATTGGGCCTGCCCTCTGCCACCCGGGAGCAGGCTTAAGCCAGCAGGTCATTATCTCCCGAGGGTTCCCAGACTGCGAGAGGGCACAGGCCGGGCTGAGGGACCCGCCCTTCCCCACGAGTGCACAAATTTTTGTGCACCGGGCCTCTAGTATATATATATAAAGAGGTAATATGCAAATTAGCTGGGATGCTGTAAAGGTCACAACTGGCTCAGGAGGAGGTTGCACATGCAGATGGGTGGGAGGGGACTACTTGTGCTGTGAGGCAAGTCACAGATGGCGCAGCGCTGGAGTAGAAGCTGGGGAGTGTGCCCAAGTCACCACTGCCGCCTGGCCCCATCAGGCCCGCCTCTGCATGTGAGCTGCAGAGGAAACACCTTTTCTGACCACTCATTGGCACACCACTGGCAGTGTTCTTGATAACTTGGGTAATAAGAATCCAAGAAGGTGATCTAGGGTTTTTCCACTACACTCCTGGAGGAACAAATGAAAGTCCGCTGCTGGAGGGGCTAAGAAATGTCATATCCTGCCCTAGCCAATTCGGCTCAGTGGATAGAGCCTCGGCCGGCTGACCACAGGGTCCCAGGTCAATTCTGGTCAAGGGCATGTACCTAGGTTAGAGGCTCCTCCCTTGCCAGGGCCCAGGTCAGGGCTCATGCAGGAGGCAACCAATTGAAGTGTCCCTCTCACATCGATGTTGCTCTCTGTCATTACTTCTCTCTTCCACGCTCTCTAAAAATCAATGGAAAAATATCCTCAGGTGAGGATAAAAGAAACAAGAAAAAAGAAATGTCATATCCTATTCAGCTGCAGCATTACAGTCCTGCCATAGCTATGGTTCAGAGATGTATCCTCGGCACAAAAGCCTCAGGGCAGTATCACAAAGGGAATCTTGAAAATGCCTAAAGAAAGTTGTCATTTTTTTGTGGTGAAGGGACTGGAGTCCATGTTGATGAAAACACCTTGGTGGCCAGCAGTGGCAGCAGCAGTGGGGTGATGGGGGTGGCACCTTCCCCTGATCAGCCCACAGAGGGAGGCCAGACTGCGGCTTAGGGGACCAGGCCTAAGCCATCAGTAGGACATCCCCTGAGGGCTCTTGGACTGTGAGAGGGGGCAGGCTGGGCTGAGGGGCCCCTCTCCCTAGCAATGCACAAATTTCATGCACCGGGCCTCTAGTATTAAATAAATGAGTGTGGTTCTCTTCTTCTTTCATCCACACAACCATAGCAACAAAATGGCTCATAACATTTTCTCACCTGAAAAGAAGTTCAGCCACAAGAAGTTCAGCCACACGTTGCTCTCTTCTCTCTTCTGCACCCTTTCTTTAGATTGGGAGCTTTTTTAGGGTGACATACATGTTTTTATCTCTTTCCTCTTTCCATATAGCCAGAGAGAAAATAGACCATGGTTTCTTTCTACTTAGGACAGAACCAGAGTTGGATCAGATTCTCGTATTAGGACAGATGGTAAAGTTAGGTAGGCCCCAGGTCAGACTAGCTACTCTAACAGACCTTATGGGATTTCTACTGGAAGTATTAGTTCCAACCTATTAATAGTGAAGTATGAGTTTACTTCCCTTTGCTAAGAGTTGCATTTATTTATTTATTTATTCAATAATATCTATTAGAGTTCTAATATGGGCTAGATGATACAATAGTACATGAAACCTGACTCTTAACCCTAGAGAATTTACAGTTCTGTAGAAGATACAAAAAATAATCACATGTAAGAGAGATAATATTTTGAAAAATAAACAAGTGTTTCTCAAAATTATCCCAATGCCCTGGAAAAGTATGAATCATTTTAGAAAAAAGAAAGTCAATTGAGTTTCTGAATAGATTTTAAAAATCTCATTGCAGGGACAAATGTCTGAAAAGACAATGAGGAAAAAATTTTAAATAAAAGCTTGACTCTGAATATCAAGAGAAGGCAAAGTCTTAAGGAAGTGGCTAAAAAGTTTATTCGCAACTTTATATTAGAATGGCAATTAAGGAACATCCAGTTCTCATCCAGGATAGAAACTTTAAAACAATGAGAAAGCAAGAGAGTAAGCCTGTGATTGGTGTGGATTTCTGAGAAAGGACCCTTGACTCTGTCTCCTCCTGAGAAAACCATAGATGAGTTTGGATAGAACGGGGACTCATCTCCCCTGTTGCATTTTGGGAAGGAGGCAAGGCTCATAGAAAAGCCAAATTCAGCTGTAGCATTACAGTCCTGCCATAGCGATGGTTCAGAGATGTATCCTCGGCAAAAAAGCCTCAGGGCAGCCTTTCTAAGAGCAGCAAGCCCAGCAGGGTATAGAAAACCAACTGAGTTTGAAAGTAACCAAGAGAAAATAAAGTCCTAAAAACAGATCAACCAGCATGCCTCTAGGGTGGAGATTAGAATTAGGCAGAGGGCATTGACATGACAATCAGGGTCAAGAATTATAGCAGGAAATGGCAGCACAGGAAGGAACAAAGGAAAATAGGTAGATCTCAGCACAGGTTATAGAGAATAGAAAGCCATTCTGCACTAGGTACCCCAATTCCCTCTCAGGTCCAGAGACTCATATCCCCTGAGAGAAGAGAAGGAGATGGGGGAAGGAAAGCTCTTGAACTGAAAACAACAACAACAAAACAAAAAACACAGTCTTATCTGAAAGAGATTGAAAAAAATCTGGAGTGACTTGTAGGAAGATTTAGCTATACCATGGATGGTAAAGGAATTCCAGGAGCTAAAATCCTACTGGACAGAAATAAAGGCAATTGCATCTTTGTACATATTTGCACTCTGTAACTATAAAAGTTCATAATAGCACAATTTATAATTACAACCTGTGAAAGGTACTATAAAGAAAAACTACAGGGTGCACACAAGTCTACAGTAGGACTAGTATAGGGTTTGTAGAAAGTTTTCCCTGTGGAACTCATATTTGAGATGAGGCTTGAAAGATGTGTAGGCATGAACTTCGTAAGATGAAAAAGATGAGTACTTTAGACATATGTGCAAAGACCCCAAGATAGGAGGGAGCATGATACAGCCAGAGAAAAGAAAGTCAGCCATGCAGCTGCATGAGAAAGAATGTGGAAATATATGAGATGAGACTGGTGTGTGTGTTTGGGGGTGGGAGGAAGGCGAGCAAAAATCAGATCTTGTAGGAACATGTAAGAAATGTTATTTATTTTGCGTTATATGCTGAGCATAAGACCCTTTTGAAGTATTCTAAACGGGAGAGTGAGACAATCAGATTTGTCTGATAAGTAGTATTCTGCCAAAACGTAGGGAATGAATTAGAAGTGGGCAAGAGCAAAGACATGGTGACTATTAGAGGCTAGTGCAGTGGGAAAGAAATGAGGTGATAGAAAAGGTGAGGCACGGAGGTGGAAAGATGTAGACAAATTCGAGAAAAAATGTTAAAAACCAGAAGCACTTGGAGAAATGGATTGCAATGGAAGTGAGGAAAAGGCAGAAGGACTAAGTAAAAAGACTTGTTGAAAACCATGTGTGGATATTCCTTAGTATTAATATTATCAAAAAGACTCATCACAAGAAAACAAATGTACTGTTATGATGATGAATGTTAACTTGACTTATTGTGATGATCATTTCACAATGTGTCATATACAGAATCATTATGTTGTACACCTGACACAAATACGTTAGGTCAACTATATTTCAATACAAATAAAGTCTAGCTCTGGCCAGTGCAGCGCAGGTGGTTGGGTATTGTCCAGGTGCACTGCAGGTTGCTGGTTTGATTCCTGTTCAGTGCACATGCCTGGGTCCCGCTAGGGGGCATGCAGGAGGTAGCTGGTCAATGCTATGCTCTCACATCCGCGATATTTCTCTCTTCTCCCTTCCTCCCTCTCTAAAAACCAGAAAACTATTCTTTTTTAAAAGTCTACTAAGTAAAACAAAAAAAATCACAATATTCTCTCTCATATACATGGAATTAATCCTGAGAAGATCAGAAAATATATCATGGAATATGCTTCACCTGACTTCCTAAATATAACGGCTTATGATTAAAAGCAGTTTATCTAAAAAATACTCTAAAATTACTGAGGTTAAAGTTGATTAATTGTTAAGCAAGCCATTTAAAGGCTAGTCTTAAGTTTCCAGGTAGTTTTTAAGATATAATATGATAATTTCCATTTTTTTTTCATTTTTCTATCCTGTTATATAAACCAAGAGTAGCCCACACATAGATGCATGTAGAAACACCCAAATATGTAGATTAATCACATACAGAGGTAATTTCATGGTGGTTGCTTTTTGTGTACCTCCTTTCTGGTTTTACTTAACCTTCTTATTTGTTTACCCAAACTTTAAGAATATAAATATGCTTGAATGGAGTATAATACTCTGCTTCTTGTCAGTGTTCAGGAAATGGACTGTATGCTTTCCGAGTGGAAAAATAGACACATCTGTGGGGTAACAAAGACACACACATTAAAAATTCTATGCCTGTCTAGACATAATCAAACCCATTTCATAGTAGATATTAAGTGTTTCCAATTAAAGTAATTTAAGAAGATTGGTGTGTGTTTTTTTAAAATTCAAGAATGGTAGCAAAATGTTAACATTCAAAAATCAAAATTCTTATTTTCCCCAGGCTCCACTTTGGTATCCATGGTAACCAGGCTACTTACTGGCCTTAGTCTGCTAATTGAATATATATATACATATATATATACATATGTATATATAGTCTGCTAATTGAATATATATATATTTTAAAATATAATCCTATATAATAAAAGGCTAATATGCAAATAGACCAAATAGTGGAACAACCGAACAACCAGTCACTATGCCGTGCACTGACTATCAGGGGGCATGTGCGGAACATGGCGGGAACTGGCCACGGAAGGATAGTGGAGCAGGTGAACAGGGGCACCAGACCAAGGTGGGGCACCGATCACTGTCATTGGGATAAGCCTCTGGTGGTTACTGAAAATTCTTTGCTCCTGCGCACTGGGGTCCCACCAGGTGCTCGCACCCGCTGCCAGTGCCTGGCACTGGTCCCAATCACTCAACACCATCAGTGGGTGTGAGCAGTGGCTGCCAGCCCTGATAGCCCCTGAGGGCTTCTCCATCTTTCCTGCTCCTGAGGGGCGATTGGGGCACCAGCCCCACTCTCACCTGCTGCTGGCACCAGCCCCAATCACTCCACGCCATCCCATGAGCAGGGCCGGTGCCATCAGCGCATGGGAGTGGCAGCAGCTGGAGTGGGGCTGCTGGCAGACAGGGGACTGGGGTAGCAGCTGGAGGGGCTGGGTGGGGGCATGGAGCATGGGCCGAGACCTACCCCTGTGACTACCGCAGCCTCGCGGCCCACAGTTCCTAAGATGCATGAATTCATGCACTGAACCCCTAGTGTACTTATATGAGAATATATACTATGCCTGACCAGTACTGCTCAGTGGTTGGGCATGGACTTATGAACCAGGAGGTGACCATTTGATTTTCTGTCAGGGCACAAGCCTAGGTTATGGGCCTGTAGGGGGTATGCAGGAGGCAGACAATCGATGTTTCTCTCTCTTTGATGTTTCTATCTCTCTATCCTTCTCCCTTCCTCTTTCTAAAATCAATAAAAATATATTTTCTTAAAAAATATATACTACATATAAGAGAAATATTAACAGAGAGAACAGATCTTTCCTTAAGTACTATGCTATCTAATCTATTCTTTCTTCTCTATACTCCCCTTTATGTCTCATCTTTCTCATAGTCCCCTAACCAAAAATGATTGATCTTTTTCAGGTGGCTTTGACATTTCCAAGGAACGCTTCAGTAGGCATGATGGACTGGAAAGAGAACGTAAACTGCTTCTCACAAAAGGGCATAGGCCACAGAATTTGACGTATTATTATGTCACTTGCCAAAAGTAGATAAATTGCATGACTCCCCTCCCATTAAACAGGGTAGCCACCCTCCCTTTTATCTCAGCTAAAGTACTGCTACCTGAAAGCATTTATCAGAAGATAGGACACACAGAAAGGCAAAGATGACTCCACAGAATAGATCTCTGTCTGCCTCCATTCACAGAGGCTAGTTGGAAATTAGAAATTAATCTTACTACAGGAGTTTCTTCCGGTTCACCCCTTCAATTTGTTCTCATTGCTTCAACTCTGTCTCACTGCAACTTCTTTTCATACTTATACAAGCACACATCCTTATAGGCCCTCCTTAACTTATATTTTCTTGATCTCAACCCATTAAAAAAAAATCAAGCAATTATTTTTTCAGTGATCTATTTAGACATAAACCAATGTAGAAAAATGACAAAAAGAAAGATTCAAGAGGATTGAGAGGAAAAAAAGTGAAATGAAAAGCAAGCTTGAGGCAAATGGTGCAGAATTGTAATTCACCTGGAGGATTATTCATTTCAAAGCTCCGGTGCATTTTCTAAGACTGTCTCATAGAGTTTCCTTCTGCCACACTATTAGAGTGAGATGTGGCTCTATCATAGAAGCTAATG
>NW_006295460.1:356010-367630 GCF_000327345.1 Myotis davidii | reverse complement strand
AGAATCTTTTCCAGAGGCACATCTTTGTTTTCATCTGAACTCATTATTATTTCATCAGTCCCAGTTGGCATCATATAACCTTCTGATAGCAATTCATTGGTGTAAAGGAAGTAGCTATCTCACTTCACAATTTTGCACAAATTTGTGCAAGTACTTTGGTTTTTACTGTTTAGTTATTTTAACTCCCCAAATCCATTAATGGTTTAAAATTTTACTCTGTCTCTTAGATTAAGCTAGATTATGTGTTATAGTAAACAATCCCAAAATGTCAGTGGCCTAAAATTAATACAGGTTTATTTATTGCTCATGGAACATGTTTAGAGCTCATTTTCAGGGACTCGGGTTGATGGAGGTTCACCATGGTAAGGTGCTACCACTGCAACAAGTAGTTTGGGGGTTTGGTCTAGCAGGGTAAAGGAGGGCTAGAGAATTGAGCACTCACATTAAATGGTTATCCTCAAAGTCATCATTGTACTCTTGCTCATATCTCAAAGATTTTTAAGCCAAGATAGAGAAGTATAATCCTCCATGTTCTTAGAATTAAAGGAGATCTGAGGGTGGCTTCCATGATTCCTGTTCCCTCGTGTTCATGCCCTGTATGCACCCCACCCCTGCTCCTTTAGTTTGTGTGGGACCTCTATAGTAGTTTGGTAGTATTGTCATAACAAAATACATAGAGTGGGTGGCTTTAACAAATTAATTTATTTTATAGTATTGGAGGCTAAAGTCTGAGATTAAAGTGTTGATGAAAGCTTGATTTCTTCTGAGGCCTCTCTCCTTTTGTTGTAGATGGCTGTCTCCTGTCTGTCTTTACATAGTCTTTCCTCTGTGTGCGTCTAATCTCCTCTTCTTATAAGAACCTCAATCATATTGGATTAGGGTCCAAACTAATGGCATCATTTAATTACCCTTTAAAGGTCCTATCTCCAAATATAGTCACATTCTGAGTTTTTGGGGGTTCAAAATTCAACATATGAATTTGGTGGGGGTGGTGGGAGGAGGGAGGATACAATTCAGCCCATAACAACCTGTGACTTGCTTCTCACCACCAGAATATGGCAAGGGTGAAGGGATATGATTAAGGTCTCAAATTAGTTGATTTTGAGCTGATCAAAAGGAAAGTTCCCCTGAATAGGGCTGAGCCAACCAGACCTAAGCCCTTTAAAGGGGGACTGACTGGGCCCTTTCTTGGGAGAGAACCTCTCCTTATGGGCTTCGTGAAGTAAGCGGCCACACTGGAGAAGTACTTTTAACAAGAATGTATGTAGTTGGCCTCTAGACCAGGGCACATCCTCCAGCCAATAGCAAAACACGAGGGCCCTCAGCCATACAGCTGCAAGGACACGAATTCTGCCAACAACGTAATTAAGTTTGGAAATGGATTCTACCTCCACCCTCCATAGCCTTCAGATGAGAAAACAGCCCAGCCAGCACCTCTAATATAGCCTTGTAACATCCTGAACAGAGGACCCTGCATTCAGAATCCTAATCCATGGAAACTGTTAGATAATAAAGGTGTATTTTTAAATATGTGTTATCATTAAATCTGTGATAAGTTGTATTCAACATTAGAAATTAATGCACAGTTCTAGTGACTTCATTACCATTTGGGGTGTAGCAATCTGGAAACTTGGAAATGTGACCTCAGACACAGATTCACCAATCTTAAAGACTGTTAAGAAAAGTGTGTGTGTGTTTAATTAACTCACTCCTATTTCCTGTGATGTCTCTACCATTGTTTTCTCTTTGCCTCATTTTCTATTCCTTATGTTCATTAGCTTTTTGTGTGTGAGTGTTCATCCATGTGTTTTAAACAAAGCAGAGAATCTCTTCTTCAATAAACTCCATCACTAGATTGCCATGTAGCATTCAATAAGTGACTTTTGCTCTCCCTGTTTTTCCATACAGCTAATGGAAGCTGCCAAACAATGCTAGCTTGGTTTTGGTAAAGGATTAGCTTTCAGAAATGACATCTTGCTAACTAACTGCCATTTTCAAGAGGTAACAAAATCCACTATTCAGTGGGTCTGATAGAGGTTCCAAGGAACTAACTCCTTGCAAAGGGTGTAGACAAATAATAAAATTGATGCTTTGGGGAAATACAAACCTGGAGAGTTTAATCTATTATTTCTAGTTTTTATCAAAATCATTTTAGATTCTTTTAAACCTCTGCCTGGCATAATACATGACCAAATATATTTTTTAAACAAATGAATGGGCTTAAAAAAGTAGTCATTCACTTATTTAACAAACAATTTAGAATGCCTACTATGTGTGATGAGAAAATTGGGGAGTTGGGGATGCGGGGAGATAAGGCTAGAAAGGAAATCAGGAAAGTTTAACAAAGGAGGACAAAAATTTTTCTTTAAAATAGAAAATTGGCCATTGAAACTTAAATGGGAAAAGGGGGTGGGAAAGAAGGAAAAATGATTCAATGCAGAGAACACCACAGGAGCAAAAAAATCCAATGTGTGTAAATGACTCATTTGACCTGAGATTGGGAATAGTTTGATATGTTGGAAGAACTGTCTGCAATAAGCCAGTTCAAAACTGTCTGAAAGAAGATTGGTCCATATCTATTTAATTGCATGCTCTATCTTAAAAAGTATTCACGTTGTAATGCTTTCTAATAAGAATGAACTCTTCACAACTCAGGGCAATGAATATTTAATTAAATTGAACATATATTGAAGTCTTGGTTTATAATGAAATGATGCTAGGCACCAAAGGGGACACAGTGAATAAAACATTGTTTCTGTCCTTGAGAAGATAATTTTTGAACAAGAAAGTTGAAATTTGGAACCAAATCAATCAATCCAATCAATTATCATTTTAGAATTGTTTAATAGACATTGATCATGAAAAGCACAACATCCCGTATCTCTACCCTTTAAGGAAAGACTTGATTTCTTAACATCCAATCATTCAGGGTTATTACCTCTAACAAGGCATCAATAACCATCTTCATCTGCAGCTGTATCCCAATAATATGGTTGGTGGGATGTGTGTCAGTAAGTTCTTGATAGCTAAATTATAACACTCATAATTATAAAATATACTCTTATATTTAAATATTTCATATGTAATTTCAAATAAAAGGAAAAGGGAGGCTAGATTTCTCTTTGTAATATACATGCTATTTATGGATTGTATTATACATAAAAATACAACATCCTCAGTAATTTTCTGAGTCCTACTGAGAAGAGGACTTGACAAAGGGAGAAGAACGGAGCTTGGCAAGAAAAGTTAACAGAAGTCATACCTCATCAGTGGGAGTCAAAATAATACAATTTACATGATTCTAGGAAACAGGGGGTTTCTAAGCAGCCACCAATAACACAGCATATATTAGTCCGCCTGCCAGCCCCCTAGTGAACTATCAGTTAGTAGATGAAAGAAAACACTGCCTCAAAGTAACTTAAAATTGCTGTGTGGGCAGGATGGTGAATGATTACCACAGATTGCTGCCCCCACGCCTCACAATGGGACTTTATAAAATGCAGCTCCGTGTACAAATATGCCTTATCTTTAAAAAGTGCTTGGCCATGGGGAGGTTTTAGTATTGATGGAATACAGATCCTATGTGCCTGCTCACTCTCATCTGTTGGACAGAATTTGAGGCAAAATTGATCAGCTCACCAAAAGGTATGTGTAAGGGGAGAGGAAAGTAGTACACAAGGAACTGATAATCTTATTTTGTGACGTTCAGTTGAAGGAACTGGGCATTATCTGAGAAGTGGAGTTTGAAGGTCCATTGGATCAGTTCTTTGTGGCTGAGCCTATTTCTATTTAAGGGTGCTAGCCTGGCTGTCCTTCACTCAACCCATATTATTCAAATATCTAATATGTGGCAGGCACCTAGGATACCTAGGATAAAACAGTGAATGAGATGGAAATAGTCTCATACCTTGCAGATCATCAAGTCTTATTGTAAGACAGAATGAAAATATGGTACTTTAAATTCTCCCATAACCCATAACAAGAAACAGATTTCATAAGACCTCACAGGAGTTACTAACCTAGAAGTAAGGGTCATAGAGGACTCCTGAAAGAAGAAAATTAAACCTGGAACCAGCAAATCAGTAGGCATTACTATAGTGGAGAGATGGTGGATGGAAGGACAAAGAAGGACAGGTTATGTCAGGGATTGAAAATGCATATGCAAAGACCAAGAAGTGGGACAGCATGGGGCATTCAAACACTGAAAGACTTTTAGTGTAATTGGAGCAGGGATTGTTTGTGTTTCCAGGGAGGGGCAGGAGAGGAAGGAGGTAGTGTCCAGAGATTAAGCAGTCAAGATAAGCAAGGTCCACATATGAAGAGCCTTGCATAGCATATAATAAATTAGGACATTTTCTGTGGCAGACACTAAAGGATTTTAGCAGAAGAATGGAATTATTCCTTGGAAGGTAGTATATAGTACAATGGTTGTACCAAAAAAAGCCCTATTATCTGACCTCTAGGGTTCAACTCCACCTCTGGCACTTATTAACTGTGTGTCCTATGACTAGATATTTAACCCCCGGCACCCCAAAATCACTAAAAAACCTTCATTGAAAGGCATAACTCTTTTTATTATCTGGATAAAAACCAACAGACTTAATTCCTTTCTTCTTAAATTTTAACCACTGATTAATTCCAAGAGGTGACAGGTGACATGTTTCCATTATTTTGCATCCAGGATAGTTCTGTGCCTTGACTCACACCACTTTCTTGATAAGACCTTACAAGCATTTCTCAGTAGTGTTCTCTGAATCAGGTATATCTGACAAGGTGCCATCTTGACATTAGGAAAAACCAGGGTTTCCAAATGCATGAGAAGAAGGAGGTGGTGTCCAGAGATGAAGCTGTCACAGAAGCTGTCTTTATTTCTTGCCAAAGAAATTAAACCTGAAGTGATCTAAAAGCTTAAATCAAGCTTTTAGATAAGTGTTTCTCAACCTGTGGGTCGCGACCCCTTTGGCAGTCGAACGACCCTATCACAAGGGTTGCCTAAGACCATCCTGCATATCAGATATTTACATTATGATTCATAACAGTAGCAACATTACAGTTATGAAGTAGCAACGAAAATAATTTTATGGTTGGGTCACAACATGAGAAATTGTATTTAAAAGGCCAGAAGGTTGAGAACCATAGCTTTAGATCTAACTACCTATTTACAGGACTAAGTAATATTTGTAGGACATTAGGACAATTCAACCATCAAAATCTAGACTGTGGGAAAGTCTATAAATTAATGATCCCATTTCATCACCAAATAGGTTTGTAAGGAAAAAAAAAAGGAAGGGAAATCTATAGATTAAAATAATCTTAAAAGATATCTCAACCAATTCAATATGCTTCTTTGTTTGGATTGTGATTTAAACAAACAAACTGCTGATAAAAGAACAAAAATTTTGAACACTGAAAACGTACTTGATTATATTAAGGAATTATCAATGAAAGGGCTATGAAAATGAGATTGTTGTTATATTTTAAGACTTCTTTTATAGTTTAGAGATTCGGTACTTACTGAATTACTTATGAATCAAATGATACATGGATTGTCTTCAAAATATCTAGTGGTGATGGAGTTATAGATTCACAAGATTGGTCATAAGTTAATAATTGTCAAATTAGTGTGATGAGTATGTGGGAGTTTATTCTCTTCACTTTTGTTTATATTTGAATTTTTCTGTAATAAAAAGCTAAAACATTTCCCAAGATACAAAATTGCCATAAAATAATTGGAAATTCATTCAAAAGTAATGTCTTTCTCAAAGAACTTTGCAAAACCAAGAGGATTATTAAGCCTTTTGCAATAATCCTATATAATAAAACCCTAACATGCAAATCAACTGAATGGAGGAACAACAGGTCGCTATGATTCATACTGACCACCAGGGGCAGACACTCAATACAGGAGCTGCCCCCTCATGGTCAGTGTGCTCCCACAAGGGTAGCGCTGCTCAGCCAGAAGCGGGGCTCACAACTGGTGAGAACAGCGGCTGGTGGGAGCCTCTCTCATCGCCATGGCAGTGCTAAGGACCCCTCGGGGGATGTCCGAATGCCGGCTTAGGCCCGCTCCCTGTGGACATCCCCTGCGGGATCCTGGACTGAGAGAGGGTGCAGGCGGGGCTGAGGGAACCCTTCCCTTCACCCCCAGTGCACAAATGCCATGCACCAGGCCTCTAGTAAGTAATAATGGAGGAATTTCAGGAGTCTGAACAGGTGTAAAATAATTGGGCACAGACAAGAGTAGCACTGCCTTCACCTTGGAATTTGTCAGAAATGCCCACCCCAAAAACTTTTGCATCTGAATCTGTATTTTAACAACCTCACCTGTGACTGATGTGAACATTAAACTGTGGGGATCAGTTGGCTACAGGTCAGGGAGAACTCTATGTCATTGCTGTAAGCTAAAGACACAGTGTAGAAGAGGAGAAAAGCTATTCATATAGAAATGTGTAATTTTCATTATATGCTATTTCATTTATTTATTCAAGATATATTTATTGAATACATGTCATGTATAGAAAACTGTTTTATGAGCTGAGGATACTGCAGAAAATAAACAAAAATCTCTTACCTCATGGAATTTACTCTAACAGTAACTAGCTATCTCATACTGAGTGCTTGATAGGTACTAAAAATTGGTCTCCTTTGTATGTATAGTTCACAAGAAAAAAAAAGTTAGCGGTAGAAGAAAATGTTAACAAATTATATAATTAAACATGATACTAAACATTGAACATGTCAACCTAACCTTTCAAGCAGAGCTATTATATCTAATCAACCACACATTGTTCCTCTTCCCATAAACTTATAATAATTATTTGCCCAGGACACTTTGACTTCCACATGTTACACTCATGATGTTCTATTCATTCCTATTCCCTTAACTCCTAGAGTCCTCACATGACCCAGTTTCACATGGAGCCACACAGAAATGGATGGAAGAGAGCAGACATAGTTTGAGAATCTACTCTGTGCTAGGTACTTGATAAAAAGCACTCATTCAAACTCTCAAAACACCACCACAAGTAAATATCTCTTTAATTTTACTGAAAAAAATTACAATTTAGGTTAATTAATTTGTCCAAAGTCACAAAGCTTCCAAGAGTTTAGCATCTCTAAAGTCAAAGTCCCAAGGCTTTCCAACTTGATATGTATCAGAATCACCTCAAGAACTTGTTAAAACACAGACCCACAGACCATAGGCCCATCCCCAGGGTTGCTGATTCTGTAGGGCTGGGGCCTGAGAATTTGGACTTTTAATAAGACTCACTGGGATGGTGAGGCTGCCACTCACACTTTGAGGACAACTGCCTTAATACACATTTGACCTACTTCACAGAGTAAGTCTGCTCCCTCTGCCATGGTCTATCAATTATTTTACGGTGGCTATTTTATTAGTTAGCCTAACACGAGAGTTATAACAAATGTGCTGCAAAATACAGAATGGCTCAAACAACAAAGGGGTTTATTTCTAACTCATATGCTGGTCCAAGGCTAGTATTCCTGTCAGCAAGACAGGTACAGCCCTTTTCCAAGTGGACATTCAGGGACCCTGGCCAAAGAAGCCTCTGAAATTTTCAAAACTGTGGCCTCCAAGATCACTATATCCATCTCTTTCTAGCCATCAACAATGGAGAGAAAATGTGGAGAACCATGAATAGGAATTCTGTATGGATCGGGTCTGAAAGGGCTGCTATACATACATGATTATAAGTATAGCAGCAAAGATAGTCTTGTCCCCACTTTACACTTAAGGGACAAAACAAAGGCTTTACTATTATGTGGCAAGTTCATGGCAGAGCAGAGATTTGACCAAACTGTCTGACTCTAGATCAGGGGTGGGCAAACTTTTTAACTCGAGGGCCACAATCGGTTCTTAAACTGGACCGGAGGGCCAGAACAAAAGCATGGATGGAATGTTTGTGTGAACTAATATAAATTCAAAGTAAACATCATTACATAGAAGGGTACGGTCTTTTTTTTTTAGTTTTATTCATTTCAAACGGCCGGATCCGGCCCGCGGGCCGTAGTTTGCCCAAGGCTGCTCTAGATCCTATGGTCTTTCCATTAGACCAGGCCTGTAAAAGTGCTATGAAAGAGAAAATAACAAGATACAAGCCCTGTTCTAAAGAGCTTTCTAGATCATAAAACTAACATACATGAAGCAAACAAACAAAAGAGGCCTAAAATTATTTTTCAGTTCTTTTGTGATTACAGACTGAAACAGTCAGGGATGGCTGTTGGGAGAAGTTAGAACTTTTACTGACCCTCAGTAAATCCAGAAAGAATGAGAAGAGAAATGAATACATTCTGGGAGCAGGGATTCCACTGTGTGGATATTTAGATGCAATTCTTCAACCATTAAATGCTGCTTTTATTCAGCTAGCATTTCTCCATCTGGTCCATTGGTCTACCATGAGGATCTGTCAAATGCCCTTGCTGAAGTGCAGCTAAATGTCAGCACAGATTTCACATTTTCCTTTATGTGAACCTGCTTCTTTAGACTTCCAGTGCTATGGGAACCCCATTGAGAACAAGAAAAGTCAACCATTCAGGTTAAGCTACTGAACAAACAAAGATGTGTTCCTCTAAGACTGACTGCTTGTCAAAAGGAAGGTAAAAATGCTGCCTTGTCACAACTAGACAAGTGTGTGGTCTAGCACAGAAGACACATAGGGTTGAATTCAGTGGCACCTTGGATTCCCATACAAACTCTGTCACTGCCAGCTCAGACTCAGCGGACTCAATGTTACTCAACACAGAGATGGGCTGAGGAGAAGATCAGTCAATATATTTCATTCATTCAATCAGCCAACATTTACCAGTTACCTCTTCACAAGCAGCTGCAGGTACTGAAGCTACAGAGCAGAATAAGTCTTCCTCTTGAGAATCTCATGTCAGAAAAGCAGACGCAAAACAGACATTTATGATACAATGTGGAAAATGCTAAATCTAGGCACTGAGGAGAACATCATCAATCCTGCCTGGGAGATTCAGAAAAGCTTTCACTTGGGAGATAACATTTGAGCAGGTCTTCATCAAAGAGTATGAGTTCAACAATGGTTGGAGGGTGCATAGAGAGCTGTAAGGACATTCCAGGCAGAGTAAGCAATAAGCAAGGAGGGAATTCTGCAAGGGACTAGTCATATTCAAGGAAAGGTGGAAAGATTGTGTATCTAGAGTGGGTTGGAGAAGGGGGTGGGGGGGAAGACTGTCAGGAAATGTGGTTAGACAGGAAGATTGTGCTGATACCATGTCAAATACAATGTCCAAGTGTTTATATTACATATCCTGAAAGCAATGGAGAAACAATAGATATTTTTAAGGCTGAAATTATATATAAAGGTCAATATTAACTTTGAAAATAAGATTCTCAAATGTTTGAGATAATTCAATATAACCAATCACTCATCAAGCTGGTATAGAATAACACAAGCAATTGTCTGTTCTACCATTTATTATCTATGTCACCTTGTGCAATTAACATCTTCTGCAAGGCCTTTTATGTATAAATTGGGTATAACCTCATCTATGCCTTGATTTGAGTAGGAATTCAGTAAATATTAGTTCTGGTAAGGATTTTGTAAGTCTAAATCTACTATTCTAAGAATTCACGGACAATTACTTATTTCTTATTATTGATAACAATAACATTAATAATAATAAAGGTTATATTTATTGAGTGCTTACCATATGCTTAATAACATTTACTTCATAAATATTTCAATTTTTGTGATATCTCTAAGGGATACATATTGTCATTGTCATTTTATAAATGAGAAAATAAGGTTCAGAAATCCTAAAAACTGTGTCTCAAGCAACAGAGCAAGTAGCTTGTGAATGAAGCCTGGACTAAAAACAAGCTCCTGTTCCATTCCCCAATATTGTTTCTTGGCTTAAATGACATGCTACCAAACTCTTACAATTATCTGAGCCAAATACATTTTTGAAGCCATGGTTTAATTAGACAATAGGGACACTGGGCCATGCCTGCTAAAGCAAATGCTGCCCTTTCTTGTTGACTTGCTGTCACATGAACCAGTAAAGAGGTAAAGATTCTTTACTATAGAAGTCTGTTCACACCTTATCCTTTCCTCTGATCCTTCTTACCAGCCATTTAGTGGGGCATTTATTTGCTTCCTCTTGGATGTTTTCCTCTTTCATGCAGAAAACACACAGCAAAGATCTGGCACTTTTTAAAAATATAGATATTTTTATTGATTTCAGAGAGGAAGGGAGAGAGAGAAAGAGATAGAAACATCAATGAGAGAGAATCATTGATTGGCTGCCTCCTGCACACCCCCCACTGGGGATCGAGCCCGCATCCTGGGCATATGCCCTTACCGGGAATCGAACCAGTGAACTCCTGGTTCCTATGTCAACGCTCTACCGCTGAGCTACATCTGGCTGGGCAGACCTGGCACTTTGACGACGCTGTCATTTGGATGATTTATCTCACTTCTATAGGAACTTAACATTCAGACATGCTTGAGAAAGTCTTTCCTTGCTCAAGGTTAGAGTAAGGAAGGAGATTATGCTAGGACCTGATCACTGGGGCTTATTACTATACACCCTGAGTCTTAAGGATTCAGTGTACTTGACTATCTAAAATATTTTTTACAGTCTGGTAATTATTTATTTCTTTTTTTGAAATATATATCTTTATTGATTTCAGAGAGGAGGGAAGAGGAAGTGAGAGATAGAAACATCAATGATGAGAATCATTGATTGGCTGCCTCCTGCACACCTTCTAACTGGGGATTGAGAGAGACAGACTTGTCTTCCAGGTGATGTTTAGTTGTCAAGTGTTGCACAGTGGTGAGGGGCACACTGGGTATGGTGATTAAGGGCACTGGACTGGAGTCAAATGGAGATCACATTGGCCTCTTGCTTATTTATTTATTAGCTGTATAATCTGAAGGTGGTTATTTAACTTTTTACTTAAGTTCTAGCTTCCTCATTTATAAAACAAAAGAAATAATATTTAATTTTCAGGGTTGTAAATATTAAATGAAATAAGTTATGTGAAGTGCCTGACATACAGGCACTATCCAATAAATGGAGGCATCTATCTTAATCTATAATAATAAAAGCATAATATACTAATTAGACCAAACATCCTTCCAGATGTCCTGGATGAAGCTGGGGCTGCGAGGGATCCAGGCAGCCGCCATGGCTGCGAGGAAGGGATCTAGGAAGCTGCCACAGCTGCGAAGGCCTACTCTTGCACGAATTTCATGCATCGGGCCTCTAGTTATCTACACTAATAAAAGAGAAACATGCAAATTGGTGTCACTCCGCTACCCTTCCCATTGGCTAATCAGGGTGATATGCAGATTAACTGCCAGCCAAGATGGCGGCCAGCAGCCAGGCAGCTTGAAGCGAACATGAGGCTTGCTTGCTTCAGTGACGGAGGAAGCCAACTTTCCCCGCCTACTGCTGCTGGCTTCTGAGCTTGCAGTTTGAAACACTGTTACAAGTATAGAAGCTAAACAAAACCCCAGAAACCTGTTTTCAGCCAGCCGGGATCTCAGAGCTGGAGTTGAAACAGTGTTTCGATTATAGAACCCAAAAAACCAGATACCTGCTTTCAGCAGCTGAGGCCTAAGAGCTGGCGCCA